>NC_142438.1:137881666-138252500 GCF_059453495.1 Arachis ipaensis
CGAGTTCAAATCATTTGTTTTATGAAAATTTGTACTGTTCAATAAGTTAATCATGCTAATGTCCATCTTTTTCAGATCCTCCAACTGAATGAGTTAAAACTCATGATTTTCTATCAACTTTCGCTTAGATATTCTGATTCTAGTTTACTAATAAATGTAATTTATATACCAATGTTATAAACATGTAGGTTTGAACAAAGATTTCAAGAAGATGCTGAGTGAAAAAGCTGAGTTCAGGGCACTCTCTTTGAAAGAAATTCGCACAGCGGCTGATGGAACTAGGAAGGTTGAAATGATCTTTCCCACTGTGTTTGCCTTCTATTTTTCTTACAGCATACGTTCATCTGTTAATCCATGTTGCAATCCATTTTTCCCACTCTTTTGTGATGCATTTTTGGAGAGTCTTCGTGTTGACTGTTAATCTCACAGGATATTGCAGATTTTGTTCGCATTGGATGATGGGATGGTTGTAGAAACAGTTGTCATACCTTGCGATAGAGGCAGGACCACTGTGTGTGTTTCAAGTCAAGTTGGTTGTGCCATGAATTGCCAATTTTGCTATACTGGAAGGTAACTTCTTTTTCTGTTGTGATCAATTTACTGGCTACATTCTGATAGGAATCAAACATCTGATTAGTTAGGAGTTAGCTGGTATATGAGTAGTTAGGATTTAAGAGAGGATAGTGGTCTCTAGAATGGACCTTAACACTTGTAACCATTTATAATAAGTAGCAACAACGCATAATTCCTCTATTGTTTTACTGTTCTTTCCTTCACTCACTTGTTCGCTGGTCCAGTTTTATCACATTTGAATCTTGGTTCTTGTTCTATTTTGCCTGCAAGTTTGAAACACACCTAAATATTTTGCAGAATGGGTCTCAGGAGACACCTTACTGCTGCAGAAATAGTAGAACAGGCAGTTTTTGCCCGTCGAATGCTTACCAGTGAAGTTGGTTCCATCACTAATGTTGTCTTTATGGTAGGTCTATAATTTTGTTGACAGTTGTAAAGCTTACCTCATGTCAACAGTCTGCATAGATCAGAATTTGTACTGTATTCTTAAATTCTAGATAATAGACTGCTACTTCTGTTCACACTTCATACATTAACATGTCAATGTGGTGATAGAAAAATATCTCTAAAATATGAGGGGAAAGATATTCTATCTTTTATTTTCGCTACTCCTGTCTCCTAACATATAAAATTATCCATGAGTCCCTATTTAAACTTTTGATTTTATGTTATTGTTGATTACATGCTAATACCAGCTATATATTTCTTTTAGGGAATGGGAGAACCACTACATAACATTGATAATGTCATTAAAGCTGCAGATATTATGGTGGATGAGCAAGGGCTTCAATTCAGTCCCCGCAAGGTCACTATTTCTACCAGTGGGCTTGTTCCACAGCTCAGACGTTTCCTTCATGAATCCAAGTGTGCTTTAGCTGTTAGTTTGAATGCCACTACTGATGAGGTAAATTTATTATTAATTACATGAAAAAAAAAAAGTTGATGACAGGGAGGGAGGGTTGATCAAACTTGAATATAATATTTCAGGTGAGAAATTGGATCATGCCTATAAATCGGAAGTATAAGTTGGACTTGCTTCTGGGTACTCTTCGGGAGGAGCTTTGCTCGAAACGCAACTATAAAGTTCTTTTTGAGTATGTGATGCTTGAAGGAATTAATGACAGGTTAGTTTGCTTTTGCCCCCTAGTGTTCATTGTCATGTTGCCAGACAAACTATTTTTCAGACTTTCAGTTCAGAATAATTTGTTTGGTCCACACACAACAGGGTCATAAATGACTTTTTAGGATTAAAATCCATAAGATTTTGAATTGGAATGGAGCAAAGAATTCCAAATTGCATGATGCTCTGCTATTATATTGGCGGTTCCTTGTAGCTTAATGTTTAAGTAGGATTTTTCATGATATTTAATAAAATTTTGTAGCACCTTTTTTCCTTCTATCTGTTCTATGACTAGTGGCTGTTAAGTTTAAAATCTTCATCCATATATCTATATTCTTCCAGCCAGTGGAATATGGGTCGTTTGTTGTTGATGAAATCTTTATGTGACTTTCCCTTTTCCCTTGCTCAGTAGTTTTTCCCCCCTTAACTTGTAATCTTTTATGCAGTGATGACGATGCAAAGAGGCTAATTGAGCTTGTGAAGGGAATTCCATGCAAGATCAATCTCATCTCATTCAACCCGCATAGTGGATCATTCTTCAGACCAACAAAAGAGGAGAGGATGATTGAGTTCCGGAACACATTGGCCGGTGGAGGGTGCACAGTCTTCTTGCGGCTCAGTCGTGGCGACGATCAGATGGCTGCCTGTGGTCAGTTAGGCAAGCCCGGCACCATTCAGGCACCGTTGCTCCGCGTACCACAGCAGTTCCAAATGGCTATTGGAAATTCAGCTTGATTCTTTACGTATAGATGTGGCTACAAATTTGTCCAACAGTTATTAGATGAATCCCACATAGACTTGACATTGAGAAAGCAAAATTTATTTAGCACTAGCTAGTCGGATTGTTATATTTATCTATTTCCATATTGGAAATCCCTACTGTTCACAATAAATTTGATATATGATGTATGATATATTTTCATAACCGTGGAGCATCCAAATTCTTTGGTCAACTCTGGTGTTGTATCACGTTTTGTTTGCTTGCATTTTCAGATTATTTGATTAATAAAGGGAAAACTTGTGGTGGCTCTTGCATATGTTACATTTTTTGGCACGACTCTGGCTAGTATTTCCATCTGTAAACTGTGATCTATTGCTGGTTGTGAGCCAGCCACTCTCTCTCTCTCTCTCTCTCTCTATATATATATATATATATATATATATATATATATATTTATTTTTTTTAACATGATACTAATAATAATAATAATAATAATAATAATAATAATGAAAACAAGGCATTTTTTAACATAACACGCTTTTATTTTTAGTTCATTAACACCTGCATTTCTTGTTGGTTAAGTTTATCCTAAAGAAGTGAGCATAGAATATTCTTTTGTTCTTCCCAGGTACAGGTGTCCAACTTTAGAGGAGGGGCTTTCAAGTGTTTTTTTTTAGTTAGTGTAACGTGTTTGCCTAGGGAACTTACTAGGTCCTTTTCACCGTCAACAAGCAATCATTTTGGGAATGGATCTTCTCCATTTCTCTTTATTTTTTTAACATTTAAAAGAGTAAAGTGTGATCTCTCACGATTAATTTTATAAGTAGAATCAAAAATAAATATGAGAGAAAAAATAATGAAGATTAAGAATCATACTTTAGGTTGTCAATTTTTTTTAACAATTAAAAAGATCCATTTTCAATATTTTTTCTTCTTACATTTTTTTTTATTAATAATAATCATTACATGGGAACTTAAAAAACGTTCGGGGTCTGTATACTAAACCAAGTAATATTAATAGTGCGATTGTTCGTAAAACTGAGTAGTTAATATTCCTTAAATTACTACATGCAAGTTGCAACCATCATCAAGTGCTGCTTATGAAACCAGCAACGCCATATATTCCGATTATCTGCATGACCCCTAAGACTCAAGTAAAATAAAAGTTAGGAATTTAATTGCAAAATTATTTACTAAGATATTTTTAGTTAATAATAATTAATTTTATAATATAAATATTTCATTGTTAATTGTGCTCCACATTCTGTGCAGGATAAAAAAAGAATAATCAATATGTATTGCATTAAAACATGAAAATAACAAATAATTAACGGTATTTTTTTTGAAAAAAAAAGTTCAACACCAAAATAAAACAAAATAATACAGAAAAAAATAAAATAATTAAATAATTTCTATGTCATTTTCGGCATAGTTGGGTTAATAATGCTATTTAACCAAATGTTTATGCTTTATGACTTTTGAGATAACTACATAGTTAATTGACCTTTTTTTATTTTTCAACACATAATTAACTTTTTTTTACTACACACACATAATTTTTTTTTTTAATTTTTAATTTTTTTAGCTTGAATTTTTAGCGAAGCAAAGGGAAAGGAAATTGATATTTTGCTCGGGGAGTTGTGGTGCACGCGCTTCATCTTGAGGTGAGGAATGAATGTAAACTTGGCGGGGTTTTCACCTGATGTTGATGAACATAAAACATTGAACAATACGTAACCAGAACCCGCACTCTTTCTCTGGTTCTCCATTTCTCCCCTTTGCAGTTACAGTTACGGTTACACCTCTTCTCATTCTCTCTCTCTCTCTCTCTCTCTAGCCTCACGATTCATTCTCTTCTTTGCTTCACTCGTTGTTGTTGCTCAGCAATCAGCATTCAATGGCTGCTCCTGCAAACGACGTCGTCGCTGTTGAAAGGACATTGCTCAAGCACGTTCGCGACAACGTCCATGGCAATATTTTCCTCGAGCCGGTAATCAACAGCTTTTTTTATATACTATTTAGGAACAAAAAATGGAACATAACTCTCATTCAAAATTTTCTCTAAATTCATTTTGCTTCGCTTGTTGTTATTTTTTTCCTCTTCGTGTTTCTGGTCACTTTTGCTTACTTATAACATTAGGTGTAGATTCTGTGGCTGTAAACTGAATAGTTGTATGTATGAATGAGATTTTTCCGTGATGGAGTGTAATCCTCTAACTAAGAGAAGATTCGGAAATCCTCAGGAGTATGCGTATAGTTGTGAATTTATGATCAACAATATAACATCGGTTGAAACAAGATTAAACTTAATCGAAAGTGAAAGAGAATAATAAATGAAGATTTTCACTATGAGAAAGTTGTAATAATAGTAAATTCAGAAACCGGATGGACTATTTTTATTTTAGCCTTTTCTGGTGGTACATTTTTTCATCATTTATTGTTTCCGTTGATTTTGGTTGAACCTGAAATTCTCGTTGTTCATTGCAGATTTTCTTGAAATTTGTTGACACCGAACAATTTCAGAGGCAAGTGCGCATAGTCAAACTATATACTACTACTACTTAACTCTCTTACTTCTTTTAACTTTATTTTTTTTTCTTGTTTTAAATTTATGCAGACTTCGTGATTTGAAGCAGCTAGGTGAGTCAACTTACTACATGTGAATGAAGTAGTCAAATAGGATTCATGAAATAACTCTATGTTTATCAACTTTAGTATATAGTTTTATGGCAGAGCATATAGATGTTGTGAGGAAGTCTGCACTTAGTCGATCAAAATTAAGCCCTAACTTTGAATCTTTGATTTTAATGTAATACAGGTCTAACTCATATGGTTTACCCTGGAGCTGTACACACTCGTTTTGAGCATTCACTTGGTGTTTATTGGCTTGCCGGCAAAGCTATTGACATAATAAAAAAATACCAAGTAAATATATATAAACTACCTTGTGTTGCTATATGCTTGTTATTGGCAAGATGATATGAGATTATGTTGTTAAACAATCTTACTATGCTTTTAGGGCCCAGAGCTTGGTATTGAACATTGTGATGTGATGGCAGTAAAGCTTGCTGGTACCTG
This sequence comes from Arachis ipaensis, assembly GCF_059453495.1. Lineage (NCBI taxonomy): Eukaryota > Viridiplantae > Streptophyta > Magnoliopsida > Fabales > Fabaceae > Arachis > Arachis ipaensis. The sequence goes on from NC_142438.1 coordinate 137,887,159, forward strand.
ACATCTTTGGAGAGTTATTTGTTTTGACACTTCTAATTCCGCTATTTTGTTATTATTACTAATATGATATGATATTCTGCCTAGGATTACTGCATGATGTTGGCCATGGTCCCTTCAGCCACATGTTTGAGGGCAAGTTCCTTCCCCGGGTCTCTAATGGTGACAAATGGTAATTCTACGATATTCTTGTTAACTCAGGTTTTCTGACTTCTGTACATTGAAGTTTCTTCACATGATTAATAGCACATGTTTCCTGCTTCTTCCAACAACATTCCTAAAAATTATATTGTCTATAACTAGAACAAAGAAATATAGCAATGTTTGTGGGACTTGCTTCACATTATCCATTAAACTGAAGAGAGATATAACGGATTCTGTCATTATGACTTAGTAACTTTTACATATTTTCTGGATTTGTTTATTTCTATTTAAGGAGTTAAATTGATTTTCTAGAACCTGCAACTATGTGTTGGTTGAGAATTCATCCTTTTGAATTAACATTACTTTCAGGTCCCATGAGAAAATGTCAGCGAAGATGATAGATTACATGGTTGATGAACACAATATTGATATTGATCCTGAACTCCTCAAGAAAGTGAAGGTTAGACCTTAGTGTGTGCTATCAAATGAATACACTCGTACTTCTGTTTCATGGTTTTTTGAAGCAGCATTCTGTGATCGGTGAGAAAGGGCAGTTCCTCTTGACATGTTGCACAATTAAGAAATTCTTGGAGTGCAATGATACTCTATTTTTGGACCATATTAACATCATTACATTTCTGCTATTTTGTAATCTAATATGTTTTGGCTCCTTGAACTATTTTACTTGTTGAGGTTCTTATGTTTCTCTTTCTGTACATATAACACATCTATAGTTAGAAAATTCCAGTTTATAGATAAGGAGCTCTGATGCGGTTTTAAATTGTGGCAGGAAATGATCACTTCAAGCTGTGGCAATCCTACACAAAATGTAGGTCTTCCTAATTCTAATTGTCTCTCTTCTGGATGTTAGTTATTTGCTCTCTACCATCTTACTACTCCTAAAATTTCCTTTTTGAATTTCTTAGGCAAAGGGAAACCAGTTCTTGTATGATATTGTGGCAAATGGTCGCAATGGAATTGATGTTGATAAGTACATACTTTTCTGCCTTTCTTCCTCGTCTTGTGTGACTGTTATTGATATGTGTGCTTTTGATAATAGTACTATAAAATTCATTATTTTCAGGTTTGACTACATTGTTCGTGATTGTCGTGCTTGTGGCCTAGGTTGCAACTTTCAGCCTGAAAGGTATTTATTAGGATGAATGCTTTGAGTTTGACAATGATTGCTCTTTTGTGCAGAAATGTTACTCTACTATTGATTCCTGAACTATGCAGAAGCATCCATATTTTATCCAGTTTCTCTTTTCAAAAGGGATGATAACTGAAAATAATTTTACTGTATTTTGCAGATTGATGGAGACAATGCAAGTCATTGACGATGAAATATGTTATCGTGCCAAAGATTGTTAGTACATTCTGAAAATTTTGATATCATTGTTAGGGTGGAAGTTATGGTACGTATGTTATCTCAGTTTGACATGTTGGTCAGATCTGACAATTCACAAGTTATTTGCAACGCGGGCTGATTTGCATCGAACTGTCTATACACATGCAAAAGTACAAGTGAGTGATTTTAGTATTTTACTAACTTCACTGATGCAAAAGCAAAAATCCAATTATTCCGCCTTTCAACGAGAGAAAACCACTTCAATGTTGACTTTTGTTTCCTTTATCAGGCAATAGAATTGATGGTCATAGATGCGCTGGTGAAAGCAAACCCATATCTTGATATTGCCTCCTCAATTCATCAACCATCTGAATTTTGGAAGGTCTGTAATAATTTTAAATTTTTTGGAGTTGGGATTTCGAACGTAGCAGTAGCACCATGGAAATATCTCTCTCTTGCCATATATTGCAGTTAGATGACTCGATTCTTAAAGCAATTGAGATTTCTCCTCGAGAAGAGCTCAAGGAATCCCAAGACTTGATCCGACGCATTCGCAGAAGAGATATATACCAGGTATTCTACCTTACATTTTCTAGCATAGATCCTTAACTCTCTATCTTTGTTTCTTTTTTCATTGTCTTTTCTCCTTTACTATTGTCTATTTTACAGGACATGAGAATTGAATATTTCTGTGTAGCATTGTAGTATTGCTTAGTAGATAATTATCATCATCAGCGCATGCTAACATGTTATTTAAACTATATCATTTTACTCCACTTTGTAGTTCTGCAATGAGTTTTCAGTACCAAAGGACAGACTTGACCACTTCAGAAACATCACACCCCAGGATATTGTTTGTTCCCAGGTTCACAAATAGTCGTTTAACTAGTTATTTGCTTATTTATTTTGGCAGAGAGGGGGTTCGTTACTTTATTATTCATGATATATATCAGTTTTTTAATTTTTGGCTTGTCAGACAAATGGCATAAATTTGAAGGAAGATGATGTTGCTGTGAGCAATGTTAAAATTGATTTGACATACGGAACAGAAAACCCTCTCGAAAGGTACTTGACAAAGAAATGGTGACATAAGTCAAAGCACTTTCTTATATGGTATGGGCATTGACTAATGTTCTTTCTTTATTGTGCATGAATCTCCTGATCCAGAATTAAATTCTTCAAGGTACAGTTATTTATGTTCTAGAGTTATATTTCATTTAAACTTTTGCACGTTGGTGTGTGAATGGTGATTGCAAATCTTGTAGTACATGTAACAACTTAAACAAAAGGCAAGCAAAATAGTCTAATTTGGAAAGATTATTAGTATGTATGTAATCAATTTTTTGGCCAATAGGTGGTTATGGTATACCTGTAATTGCTCGATATTGTTATGTTGCAATCCAAATTTTGTAATGGCTTTGATAATCCTCATTCCTCCATGTGCTATTCGATTTGCATGTTGGCAAAGTATAATCTGTCTCTTCATTTTGAACATTCTTCCAAGTTGTAAACCAAGCTTAGCCCACAGACATCACATTACAAAATCCAAACTGCATCTTATATCATGCATATTCTAGATGTAACTTTGAGTTCGATAGTGAAGAGCATAACAGTTTTTTTTCTCCATTGACCAGGATTACGAGAGCAAAGAAAAGTTCCCAATCCCAGACTATCGCATCAGTCATTTGTTGCCAGCTTTCAACAAAGACATCATAGTGAGGGTATACAGTAAGAAGCCTGAACTGGTTAGTACCTGGTGACAAAATGAAGAAACCACAGCAAAAGTATTATATTTTCACAAGTAGTTATTATTGTTGTTGTTGATGATGATGATGATGGTGTAGGTTGGTGCTGTTTCTGCTGCCTTTGAAAATTATCAGTACAAGATATTTGGAAGAAAAGCGCAAGTGCACGAAACTCCTGAGAAGAAGAAACGCGGAAGATGCCATCAGTTGCATGTCTAACCTATTGACCCCCCCAGCTTTGAATTTGTAAATTTCTACTCACAACTCTCTCAGATCAAACGATATACGTAGGTAGTGGCTCTTAGTTAAAATGGTAACCATTTTACGTAATGAATTGTGTATATTATACGTCTAGAACTGATATTATAAAACTTTTTTACATAATCGTACATTTGTTTTTTAGATGACTATTCAGACAGATAATATAAAAAGTAGTTACTTTTTAAAGCATGTGCTAATAAATAATGAGTGATATTTGATATTACTTGTAGAGCCGTAGCTTTTTATCTTGTAATTTTAAAAATTCTTTTAAGTAGGTTTGAATGTTTTTATATAAAAAAAATAGTAATAAGAAAAAAAAATAGATAAAGATTAATGTGTTTTGACCTTAAGAATATATTTTTTTAATGTCTAATAATATATCATTTATTATTATATAATAAGGAGGACAAGAGATTTTAAATTCTAATTATAATTCTATAATACTACTAAATTAATTATTAATTTGTTTATATGTTAAGTTTGATTAATTTATTAATTAATTTATATTTATTATACTATACATTAAATAATTTATTAAAAATTATTAATATAATAAATATAAATTAATTTAAAAATGAAATTGTATAAACTTTTTTTAGGACAAATAGATTTCTGATAAATAGACTTTTAAGTAATTTAACATCAAAATGATGTTGTTTTATTGGAATGAATAAAGACAAATAAGTCTTTAACTAATTTAGATTTAGGAATAAATCAATTTTTGTCTATTTTATGTTGTCACTTAACATCTAACTCAAAATGTTAATACAATACATCAACGATTTCTATTAACAGATAACAATAGTATTACAGAAAGACAATATTATCTCATAAAAATCAAAAACAAAAATCGAAATAGATCTTTATTTTTGTCAAAAATTGCATTGCCATTCTGAAAAAGAAAGACAGTGGTAGATTGGTACTTTATTTCTTTTGAAAGGAGTACCCATGTTATCTAATGGAATGAATTTTGTTATTGAACTCGTGACTTCTATTAGAACCTTTGTTTTATATCTTAGTTGTTAGAACTATGACGTTGGGTTTCACGGAATTGTTTTTGTTTTAAGGGTTAACTATTAATTTGGTATAAAAAAGATGATACAAAATTTTTTAAAGATATTATCGATAAAATAATCTTTGAATGATCTAAAAATGTGATAAAAATAACTAATAAATATTATATTTTTTTGTAAATAAACAAAATTTTTTTTTTTAATTAGTAAATAGTTTATCCATTTGATCTAATCTTTTGTGATATTTGAATAAATATCTAGAAAGTGCATAGAAAAATTTAGAACAAAATTTGGTCTTTAAATTTTTTTTATTTTTCAAAAAATGTTATCATTCACAATAAAAAAATTTAAAACAAAATTTAATCTCTAGATTTTTTTTTAATTTTTTAAAAAAATGTTATCATTCACAATTAAATTTTTCTAAAAAAATTCACTTTGACATAAAATTACTAAATTTTAAAAATAAAAAGATCTTAATTTTTTAATAATGATTGTAAAAATTTATATCAAAATATGATCTCTAAATCTTTTTTAAAATATATATTTAATATAATTTTTTTATCCCATTTTTAAATTTTTCGATAACTTATTTATCATTAACATCTTTTGAGATTTTTTTTTATCAAGGATGTAAACTTCAAATACTATTTTGGTATTTTCCTCTTAGTACTACTACACATGAGCCTGTTTGGGAAGTAGTAAAAGCTACTTTTTTTTTTTTTTTTTCTTTTAGATTATGAAAAGTCACAATTTGCGTGTTTGCCACTATTTTAAAAAAAACTTTTAACTTTTCGAAAAATTAATTTACAAGTAGAAATAAATATTTGACTTCTCTACTTTTCGATAAGTCATTCTACCACTTCCTTAAAAAAAATTTAATTTCAAAAACAAAAAAATCTACTTTCCTTTTGGACTCTGTGAAAAATACTTATCCTTCACCACCATTTTTACGCAACTCTGCTAGAAGCACTTGCCTTCCACCATCATTCTCACGCAATGTTCCAAACCTCACCATTTTCACATAATGATTCATCTGATGGAGGTATTGATCCTCTACCACCATTTTCATTTTCAGACAATATTGCATCTGAACAACCTACTGCATATATTCCTTCTAAATATTTTTTTATCATTTTATCACTCTATTTTTTATTATTAAATTTGTATTTAACTGTGGTATGAAATTTCAATTTTAATTTTACTTATTTCACATGTGATTTTATAGTTTGCTATTATTTTCATAGTTAATTATAACAAGTTCTTGACCTCAATAAAGGAGAAGGGAGTTCTAATAGGAGTAAAATAAAAAAACAACAAAATATATATTGACACACATTTTATATTTATTTTTTATTTTCACCTACCATATCATACACAATATTTAGTGATTAGGTTATGTAAAATTAACATTTAATATTGGAAAGTATTTGTTATCATCGTTATTTTAATATTCATTCTGTTTGGTAAGTCGGGGTACCGGACGGTTCGGGTTGGTACTTCGGTTATCGAGGGAGAATCGCCTGGTTCCTGGTCGCTGGGTTGGAGAAGGTGTGCTGACATCCCGAGCTCTTCGCGTGGAGAGGAGGGGTGTCACCTGCAAAGACACTCCGACGCTCTAGACAGTCGAGTGTGCAGGCGAAAAGGTGAGAGAATGATATGTGACGTACCTTGGGGGAGGGGTAGGACCCTCCCCATATATACCATGTCAGAGGTGGGTCCCACAAGGACAGACCCACCTTCCTCGAAGCTTCCTTCACACAGCTGTAGTGGAGCTGTCAGGACGCATGTCCGGGTGAGAGGTTGAGTAGCTCAAGCCCGACCATTCGGGTCGGGTGGTCCACGGGTCGGGTCGGCCCGTATGTTGTTTGGGACAGGCCGTAACACATTCTTATGTAAAAAAAAATTATTTTTTTGAGTTATTTATCCAAACGATATAACTTTAAAATAAGTACTTTTATAACTAAAAATCTAAACACAAAATAACTTATTTATAAGTTGTTATTAATAAAAGTCCTTATGATTTAAGCTCTTTAAGCTCTTTTTGGCATACAAGTCATACAAGTCACTTAACTCAACGCGCGCGTGAAATCACGTTGTTTCTCTTTGTATCCCGCGTTCCTCCTCCTACTCCTCTTCCTTCTTCTTCTCATTCTTTCTTTGCGTTTCTCCTCCTTTTTCTTTGCGTGATCTTCATCGTCATTTTTTTATTACCGTTATTGTTGCTGTATTTTTTTTCCTCCTCCTCTTTTTATTGATTTTGCAACATTATTTATTTTTTTCTTCTTTATTTGATTTTTTTGCTCCTAAGAAGCATTCTGAGAATATGAAATAAGAAGATGAAGAAGAAGAAGCAGCAGAAGATGAGAAGGAAGAAGATGATGAGTTTTGAATTATACAGAACTTATGAGCAACATATACCGAAAATTCTTAAACAATACACTTAAATATCTTCATGTTACACTCAAATATCTTCGTGTTACACCCAAATTTGCTGCAAATACAAAAAAATGTTTCCTCTAATACTGCATTTTTTCTCCTTTTTTTTCTTATTTTCTTTCTTTCTTTCTTTTAGTTGAATGAATGTAAGGTCATCATCTTCCAAGTAATTTTACAGCATTATGTGTTTCTTCTCCTTCTTTATTTGATTTTTTTATTTTTATTCTTGTTCAAAGAGTAAAATAAGAAGAATTTTGAGAAGATAAAATAAAAAGAAAAAGATGAATAAGAAAAAAAGAAGAAGAAGATGGTGATGATGATGAAAAAAAGAAGAAGAAACATTAGAAGATGAGGAAGAGGAAGAGTTTTGAATTATGCAGAACTTATCAGTACACATACACTGAAAATTCTTAAACAATACACTCGAATATCTTCGTATTACACTCAAATATCTTCGTGTTACACCCAAATTCGCTACAATTACAGACAAATATTTCCTCTAATGCTGCATTTTTTTCTTCTTCTTTTCCTTATTCCTTTTTTTCTTTTAGTTGAATGAATATAAGTTCATCATCTTCTAAGTAATTTTGCAGCATTATGTGTTCCTTCTTTGTTTGGTTTTTTTTGTTTTTATTCTTGTTAAAAGAGTAAAACAAGAAGAAACTTGAGAAGGTAAAATAAAAAAGAAAAGATGAATAAGAAAAAAAAGAAGAAAATGGTGATGATGATGATGATAAAAAGAAGAAGCAGTAGAAGATGAGGAGGAGGAAGATGAAGAATTTTAATTATGCAAAACTTATCAGCACACATACACAAAAAATTCTTAAACAATATACTCGAATATCTTTGTGTTACACCCATATCTTTGTATTACATCTAAATTTGCTGCAAATTCAGAAAAATATTTTCTTTAATGCAGAACTTTTACATTACATTCAATTCAAACCATTAACGATAAAACATTATTCACCTACAGAATCATAAACTATTAACGAAAAAATTAACTAGAATCGAATCATACCTCAGCCACTTGATTGGATTTAAAACAATAATCAATTTCGTTCAAGTTCAATTGACAACCTGAACTTAAATTATTTATTATTTTCAACAACGAGATAACTGATGATAGAAGAGAAAGAGAAAAAGAAAGAAGGAAAAGAAATTTCAATGAAAAAAAGGAAGAAAAGGAGGAGGAGATGGTGCTGATGATGACGATAATGAAAGAGAAAAATAACAAAGAAGGTGCAATTACGGCACGAGAAAGAACGTGTGCACATAAATATAAATTATTTGTATAAACTTGTATCAAAAAATGACTTGTATATGAAAAATAATTGTTTTCCTCTTGTTTTAATTTTGCCAAGGACCAAAGACAGTTTATGATAGATGCCTCATTCGGTTATACTGCAAGGACTCGAGAGCTCGCTTATCACACAACTTATAAAATATCGAGACATTAGCCAAATTAGCTCAAATTGGTGGTGTTAGTTTGCTCTTAAACTCATGTACTGACACTGACAACGTTAAGGACTAAGGTGAACAAGACAAACCCGCAAGTTAAAACGATATGGTGAAACATAACATCAAATGAGTTACCGCATCAAACTTCAATTGGAATCCTATAATATTAATCCAACTCTCAGCGATTCAAGTACAAAATAATTGGTAGATTCACCTTGGAGCCTACCTAGCAGACTATCATCTCTGTACTGACCTGTCCTACTATACATTTGGAAAGTGGAAGGAACTCTTATCCACAAGAAATGGTTAGAAACTGGATGTGTGTTTTTACGCATAGTAAACTGCCGGCCACCTTTTTCCATGTACCGTGGGAAACTCGGTGATAAAAAAAAGTACCAGATAGTTGATGTCTGTACAGGTGAAGAAACAATAACATCGATTATGTGAACTGTCGAAAGATTCTTCATCCAATGAAAATGCAAATTCTAATTCATGCGGTGGTTAGATCAGGGTCCTTGGCTGTCTCAGTACATTCAGTTGGACTTGTGCCCGAAAATAATGAAGGAGAACACTTTGGAGAAGAATTACGGTCAATTGAATTTGTAAGTTCTTCCACGAGCAGTTTACGGATTTTCACTCTCAAATTGGATGCTTCTGAAGGTTTGAACCACTGCTTGCCAAACTGCAAATTGATCAATTATTAGAGATAAGATCTTCTCTTATTTTAACTATCAAAATAAAATAAAATAAAATAAATTTTTTATTTTGTGGTGGGGGTGTGTGTGAGGGTGGGGTGGGGGGAGTAAGACCAACACTAATTACCATAGCCAAATCTTTCTTTTTGAGTCTTTCCGGTGCCCATTCAATGAAACGTTCAATAAAGTACAATACAAAAAGGCCACAATCATAATCATTCCTTTGTTGGGGAACCTGGTGCAAAAGACACGCATAAAAAGTGGAAATAAAATTAAATCATATTATCATCCTCAAACTACCACAAACACGATATGCTAGATTACAGCACATAAATTTACCGTGATAACTTGCGCTTCAATTCGACGGGGAAGGCAATTCCATATCCTGTCTGCAATTGAAACATCTGATGACATATGTTCCTGATCCAAATAGTTCTTTTCTTCTATCAAAAAGCTACAAAGCATAATTTCGCTACATTAACTTCGATGTTTGAAATGTAAAAAAATGACTAACAAAGCAAGCAAAAACTAGATTGTGCGTCGACCTAGTCAAATGGCCTTGTTATCAGCCCCAGGTCCAAAAACAATAAATCAGGGAAATTGGTTACCCAGGTAGGTGGTAGTGGACTTAACTGAATTTGTCATACCCACCAAACACACTACCCAAGAGGTTTAGCTGGATCTGGCTTTCAAGTCCAGTACTTACAAGCACATAAGAAAAGTACCTACTTGTAACATAGGATGGTAGTGAAGTCACAAGATATTTAAGAACTAATAACCAGAGCACAAACGAATTAGATATGTCACATATATGGTATACAATAAATCAAGTGCTACTTCATCCTAACCTTTTGATGTTATCAAATAGTGATCTGCTAGAGTGAAGACTCAAAGAATCCAGATGAAGTATGATTGGCCCTGATTCATCACCTTTATCCGGGATACAAATAATGATCAAGCTCCAATGAAGACTGAATACATGAAACATCAGAAGAAAAAGAATCCGGAAATGAGAGAATGGACAAGAGAGATTAAAATATAACAATAAAAATTACCCTGCTGCCAATATAAAATTGGGCATGAAGTGCATTCACAGGAGCACAGAAAACATAACTATAAAAATTTACAGTTAAATAACCCATTCTTCATTTGTTTTTTCTTACCAGTTTTTCTTCTCCCACTATTTCTTCTAATATGAAAATATTATAAGGCAGAAGAGACTTAAAATATATCAAAGAAAAACTAACTACAGAGCATATCAGCCCCTTATTTTAGTCGGACAAGCCATAGTTGTAGTTTCAAGTCAGTGTAAAATGAGGTGACACTATAGCCCAAGTATTAAATATATTTCTTGACCTTAGAGGGCTTTCCCTATCACAAGAATTGTATTTTCTTCCTATAATAACCTAAAACAAAAGAAAGCACAAAAGAACTTCCTCGCAGTCAAGAATTTAATAACTTACAAAATGAAGTTTCACTGCTAAGGAAAAAACTTACTCCTCGTGTACTGGAATCAAAACATAGGCCTTCTGAAATATATTTACACCCTTCCACCACCTTCTGAATTTGACAAAGAATGTTGCTCTGTCACTTTGCTATATCATTTAATGGGAAAATGAATTAGAGAACATACTAAAAATTAACACTCCAAAATGCCTAAGTTGCTAGGTTAAGGCACGTGGATGCAGTTTGTCTCTTATACCCTCCCTCACATAAAAAAGCCTTTAGGCTTGAAATGCAGACAATACCCAGCTGAAATTTAACTGTTAATAAGAATAATAATTACACCTATTATTCACTTGTTCTCTATCATGCATTCTAACTAATGAACTATCAAATATCCCACTCCAATTTCCAGATTACTTTCCCCATAGTAACTTCACATGTCTTCTAGAAAGAACCATTGCAAAAAAAAAAAAAAAAAAAAAAAAAAAATACATTGCAAAAGGGTCATGATACAAGTGATAAACTAATAGTTTATGCTGCCCGAGAAATAGTTCTTCGATCAGTCATTTGCACTTGTATGGTGATCAATTAAATGTTTCCTTCAAAACTATCAAGTAAAAACATATTTAATAACAGAAGTTAAACATCATTAATACGTTATCAGCTATCAGTCAAACCAGCAGCCAGTAAAGGGCATATTATTTTTAGAATAGAACAATTAAGAATGTGATGATCTTAAACATCTAAACTCTACTTGCAAATAATTAGAAAATTATTGCCATACATGCACATAATGACATAAATACAGCTATGCATGTGCATAAAGATAATATATTACCTTAACCGAAACAGCCTCCTGAAGCTTCTTGTAGAAATATGTATTAAAAAAATGATACTTGGATAACGATCTATTTGCCAAAGATGCTTGCTGCTTCAAATATCTAGCAAAGTGAAAATGTCATAAGTAGAGATATTAAAAGCTAACATCATACTGCAGTATGGTTCAAGTTTTCAGCTAGAGTCATCCAAAAGGTCAAAAATAGCACATTGGTTTACAAATCAAAGCAATAGTAATGACAGGTAGAAAACTCCAATAGGAAAAACTAGTGGAGCAATATCAAATTTCTTGGTGTTATATTTGGCTAAGCATAGCCACACACAAACAAACACACACACACACAAAAGGTCAAAAACAGCACATTGGTTTAGGAATCAAAGCAATAGTAATGACAGGCAGACAACTCTGGTAGGAAAAACTAGTGGAGCAATATCAAATTTCTGGGTATTATATTTGGCTACATACACAGACAGACAACTGAACTTAAAGACTAAATAGTTTCAGTAGTAAAAAGAACTATAATTTATCCTATCAAATATGCAACGATTTTGCTCTATCCATATACATCCCCACCAAATCACATCTTATGAATATAGGTTAACAAGAGAAAGAAAACACAAACTACATATTTCACTTCAAAATAACAAAATAAAAAAATTAACACTAATAACCTATTTGGAGAAATGGAGGGAAAGTACAAATAAACTTACCGTATGTAAAAATTCATAATAGTTGAAGTCAAATAGCCTTCAGGAGCAAGGCAATCTATGTCTGAGTAACAAATTTCAACAGACTCTGGATCGTCACTGGGCCATCACAAAGGTAAGTTTAAAGGTCATACAAGAAAAATGTGGATCTAAACAATGATGGTTAAAGTACAAAGTTCTATACTTTGGAGTACCTTGATGGGTAATACATCTTAGCATCTTTCGCACTGAAAAGCAACACATACAAATCAGATAAAACAACAAATTTCATAGACATATTGCTGAAGATGAAATGACTAAATATATATACCATTCAGCAAGTTTTTTTTCTTGCTCTGTCTTCTCTAGCACATAAGGTTCATCATCATCGTCATCATCATCATCAAGGACAATGGGCTGACCCTGTTTAAAACATGTTATATATAACATATCACAAATCAATTATTAATGAAGCTAAAGTTGTCTTTGATTATCAACATACTACTAATCAAACTGTGGGTTCTAGTATAAATCACTCTAACTGCCAAAGGTGAATGGATATATGAGACATTTTTTATATATAATATAAATAATAAATAATATATTATAAATATACCTTCTTGGACCTTGAGTCATCTGATTGAATTGCCTGTCTAGTTTCCTTCCTACAAGAGAGGAAAAAATCAAATTAGAACACAACTAACAAATTCATTCATTTGAAAACTCCCAGTGAGAAACATGAATAACAAATCATATATGTAACATCTTCGGCTCAGATAGTAAACGGGTAAAAGAAAACCATATTAATATTAATGGCTTACTTAAGTACCCGAACAATTGAGCATCAGATTCTCCAGATCATGAGTTTAGATTACACAGGAAGAGGATGAAAGCAAAAAACTTTGTTTTTAAAAAAAAAGGACAAGGAGACAAAATAATTTCAGATGAAACCGATTGCTATTCTTCATCTAGCCCAAATTTGTATTGGGCACTGACCCAAATACAGAGGCAGAAATCCCACACACCATTATCCTTATAAACTATAGGATGCCCCTGGGTAAATTTAACTAAAATTGGCATATACTAGAAAAAGAAATATTCAGTACAAGAGATGCAAAGGATACATGTCAAGTGAACTAACAATGGCAACATGGCTAGGGTTTCAATGAAAAACAGTGAAGCAAGACATTCTTCTCTTACACTTCTGGAGCGAAGAATCTTGACAGGCTTTTCCCAATGTTCGCAGTAGAGATACTGGAAGCTGCTCTGGATTTTTTACCATCATTAAAAGCATCATTCTTGGAAAGGTTGGTAGCGCATTGAAATGGCTCATTTCTAGAAGATGATCGAAGCCTCCTTCCTCTTTTAGGTTCTCCCATGTCTTTTATTGTCTGGTTATTGCAATGTCTGAATTGTGAAGTCTCTTTTCCAGATGTGTCAACCACCATACAATCCGTCTGCTTAACAAATAACAGTCAAACCGGGTACTGACATGTAAGTCAAAAAGGACAAATGGAGTATCTTGCAAATGTTGCAAAGGACCTTACATCAGCTCCTTCCAATTTCTTAGAAAAACAAGATGCAAATTGGGATTGAACTGGCACTTGAGATGAGATACTCTTCTGTCTCGAGTCACTAGACACACCTTCAAAAACATCCAGTTTCTCAGTATCCCACAAACAAATAATTCAATCACACGTCACTGCATGGTTTTACAGATATATCACAACAAACATTAAGCATCTGGTGTCCAAATTGATAATCTGATATGAGAAACTTTTACAATACCGAAGATGCTTTACTACACCTTAACCAACGAATGCAAAGCCATGACATAATGCCCCAGTAACAATGGCAAGAAAAGATTCAATTTCACTCATAGACCATTTTCAACAGCCACTTTCTATTAGCAACCATATGATTAGGCTCTATGGGGTTAAGCTGATAGTTAATTAATAGGCATTGCCACAAGATTGATTCAACCAAAACAGAAACCTCACCAACATCACTTGAGCCAGTAGCATTTCTCGGTTTATCATCAGCATCAACAACTTCCTGTTCTACATAGGAAAACGAAAAATCAAACAAAATATAAGTAACTAAACTTAGAACAAAAGTCCTTCGACATCAATAAACCACATGAATTTACAGCGCAATGCTCATTGAAGCGAAAACCGAATCGATTAACGCGGGCTAATCAAAACCAACGACTCACACAACACATTAACACACATTTTTAAAAGGAAAAAACAAAAAACAAATGAATGTTTCTTTGTATATTAAGAGGCAAACCTGGACGTGTGGCGTCCTTTTCCGGCGAGCTAGCTCTTCCTCTTGTCGCCTGATGGTATCGAGAATCTTGACACCTCCATCCTTCAACTTCGGGAGATGGATTCTCAAGGTTTGCTTCTTGCTCCGAATGCTTTCGATGAGCTGGTGGTCGGTTAAGTATCTAAATTCATCGTCGAGGGAGAAGGAATTACCGGAGGCCATAGGCTTGACCACGATCTCCGGCGGCGGTGCGTCGCCGTGGCGGGGGAGAAGAGCTTCCCAGTCAAGGTCGAGACGGCGCTTCTTCTGCGAATTAGAGTTAGGTTCGCGTTGTTGGTCCATTCATTTGATCTTTTTTAACTCTCAGTGAGTTACTCAGCGAGCGGGCGAGTGAACTCAGCGAGTGAAGGGTATTTTTGGAATGAATCAGCAATCCGTAAAAAATTGGAATGAAGGAAGTAACGGCGGAGAATCCATTTTACGGTGCGGTGTGGTGGCCTGCGCTGCTATGCTAGGGTGGCACAGTTTTTCAGAGAACGATGGAACTTCACACTTTTTGTTAAGGGTAAAATATTTCAGCCGATTAATATATACTCAAATTCCTTCTCAAAACTTAGAATTGTATGTTTTCACTTTTCCGTAATAATATAACAAATAAAATCTTCCAAAAAAATAAGGAGAAAATTCTACTCCTCTCTTGTTAAAATGACACTTTATTTTTTTTATTTTATAAATATATATTCTCTTTTTTTTTAATTTTTAAAAAATATTATCTTTATTTTATTTTAAATTTTTTATATTAATTAATATTAACTTTATCTATTTTTTAAGAAAAAATAAATTATTTTTAAAAAAATACCATTAACAAAAATTTTATTTTTTATTATTAAATTTTGTTTATCAAAATACCTCTTAATAAATTATTTTTTATTGACTAAATTGTATTTTTATCAAAATATTTTTAAAAAATTAATAATTAAATTATTTTTTTTTAAGATACCTAACTTCAATAATTTTTTAAATATTAAATTATGATTTTACCAAAATTTTTATTAACAATTATTTTTATATTTTATTATTAATTTTTTGATAACAATATATATTATTTTAATATTAAATAAAAAAATCTTATTACTATTAATATATATAACAACTAATATATATTGATATTGAAAAATAATTTTATTAAAATTTTTTATTTAATGTTAAAATAATATATATAGATATCGAAAAATTAATAGTAAAATATAAAAAAATTGTTAACAAAAATTTTGGAAAAATTATAATTTAATAATTAAAAAATTATTGAAGGATTTTTTAGAAAAAAATAATATAATTATTAATTTTTTTAAAAATACAATTTAATCAATAAAAGAATAATTTATTAAAGAGTATTTTGGTAAGCAAAATTTAATGATAAAAAATAAAATTTTTGCTAATGAATATTTTTTAAAAAAATAATTTACTTTTTCTTTAAAAATGGATAAAGTTAACATTAGTTAACACAAAAAGTTTAAAATGGATTAAAGAGGAGGTTTTTTAAAAGTTAGAAGGAAAGAGAATGTACATTTATAAAATAGAGGGGAGAAAAGTGTCATTTTCATTTTAGCATCTCGCAGGAGAAGGAGTGGAATTTTCTCAAAAATAAATTATCTTTTAAAAATGAATTTGGACTAAATAGTAAATACCCATTTTGGTCCCTTAGATTCACACGATTATTTAATTTGGTCTCTAAAATTCAAAATTACCTATATCAATCCTTTAGATTTAAGTCCGGACACCAATATGGTCCCTCGACTCTTTCCGGTGATGACTAGATAAACGGAGTGCTGAGATGGAGCCTCCTTGTCATACTAAATGATGAGTAAACGATGTTGTTTATCCTTGGCGGCCAAACAAGTCTGAAATGAAGAATAGTAGAGGTAGAGAAGAAGAATAATACTTTATTTTGGTCTCCATTGTTTCTTCTCCCTTCATATACAAAGTGACGACATTTCTGACTTGTTTGGGTGCCAATGATAAACGACGTCATTTACTCATCATCCACGGTGGCAGAGAGGGTGCCAGCATTCTGTTTGTCTAGTCATCGCCAAAAAGAGTCGAGGAATCATATTGATACCCGGACTTGAATTTGAAAGACCAGTACAAGTAATTTTAAATTTCGATGATCAAAATGATTAATCGCATAAATCTCAGAGACCAAAATAAAAAATTTGTCATAAATTTGAGTATTAATACATTATATAAAAGAATTTATATAATTAGGATAAAAAAAACCTTCTAATTATCTATTTGCCCACAAAAATATTACTTATTTATTATAATAATAAAAATACTCAAACAATATTAAATAATATATAAATAGTAGCATAAACACTAAAGATGGACATAGAAGAATTTCAGATTAAACATTTTGATTTTTAACAAATTTTATTTTTTTTTTTAACTTTTCAAAAAATAATTTCATTAAATAGATTAGTCGTTTTGTTATTTTGAAGTAGAGTGATTTGTTTTACCATCATACTTTAGAATATAATTGTGTTATAATAAAATTTGTTAGGTATTTATTTATTTAATACGTATATTAAAAATTGATTGAAAACAATAGAGATGTCAATTTATCAGATGGATTAATTTTGGATGACTTTCAAAAAAAAAAAATTTGTTACATACCAAAATATCCGATCTATAATTCCTTAAAGAAAAAGTGAAAAAATATTGTCTCTGTTAATTTAGCCATAAACATGATCCTTTGCGAATTTTGGTGTGGTAGACGACCACAAAAGCTTTGTTTGTGATCCTAATTGCTTTTGTTAACGAAAACTAATTTTCTTTATGTTTGGATATGTTTCGTGCAGTTTTAGATATCAGATTTAGTTAACATGGGCAAACGTTATTGTTAATAATTAAGAAAATTTTATAAAAAAATATAAAAATGTCAATTTTAAATACATTTGTTAAAATAAAATATTTAAATATTTTTACTAATAATAATCTTAATATTTGTCTTTAATATACACATAAATCTTTAATATTTTAAAAATATTTTTTTGGTATTATAAATTGGGAGTATTTTTGTCAATAATTAAATAATTTGAAAATAGGAAAGAGATTTATTTCAATAAACTTTGTAAGTAATCTTATTTTGGGTAATGACCATATTGTTATCCAAAATTTTTATTTGACAAAATAATTTTCAAATAAAAAAATAAACATGTGGCTCCTAAAAATATAAAAAATATTTGACAAAATAAATCGATTGTTATTTCCTCAGTTTTACCCTTTTTTTAATTTCTGATTTTTTGGATGAAAAGAAAATATTGTGTAAAGTTAGAGTAAATCATAAAGAGTCCACCATGAGAATTGGTCACTCTTAATCTTAATGTTTAAATTGTAATTTATTCACCCTTTAATTAACGCATGGAAAAATATTAGAGACCAACTCATAATCGGTCAAGTTGTAACGACAATAATTAATAATTAATTTTTAAATAAAAATAATATAGTAATGGGCTCATTTTTTTGCAAATAGAGAAGCTTATGGTGTATCACCATGAAATGGAGCAACAGCCAAAATTTTCACTGCTATGGGTGTCAGGAGAAAAACGCAGCTTCCATTTTTCATTTTCTAGCATTTCGTTGTTTTTTTTTTTTTGTTTCAAATAAAACAAAACGTAATTTCCGTTTTGCATTTGAATATTTTTTTTATTTAAGAAAAAAAAGGCATAAACGCAGGTTGCGTTTGTCAAAAAAGATTTATTAATTTTTTAAAAAAAGTAAAACGCAGGCTGCGTTTGTTAGATGAGCTGTTCAAATTTTTTTGGAAGAAGAGAAAACGTAGGTTGCATTTTGTTTGGGCCTAAATTTTTTTTTCAAAATGTACAAAACGCAGCTTACGTTTTGTATGCGAAATAATATTTTAATAAAGAGCCTTGCATATAAATAGCTAACACAGCTAATACCAACTCGCACCTCACTTCTCTTCTTCACTTGTACTCCCATTCCCTTTTCTTTCATGTATCTGATGCTTGTGCTTGTGAGATTTTTCGGTTATTAGAAGGGTAAAAAAAGTTAGAATATGGAGGATATTGCAAATATACGAGTGTATTATAACGGTGAGATTATACCGAATACACACGAAGGAGTGGGTTTTATTTGTGAATGTCCATTTTCATTTGCTATTCCATACAGCACGAGTTTTGTAGAGTTACAAAATGGTCTTTGTGTGAACATACAAAGTCACATTTCGAAAAGGGTGAGCAACATTTTGTACAAGAATACTGTTGAAGAACGGAAGATTGACGATTTAGAATTCAGAATAAATTCCCGTTGCAAGTATAGTTTCTAAACCAAGCAATCATCCTTTCTTACAAACGTTTTGGTTGTCACAAGCAACAAACCCCTTTAAAATTGATAATCGAAGTATTTAAACCTCGGGTCGTCTTCTCAAGAAATTGCAGGGAAGTGTGATTTATTATTGGTTATGAAAAAGTGTGTTTTGGGGTTTCGGATTAAGATAAAAAGCAAGAATAGCAATGGCAGAGGAAATAAAATAATAACAATAAAAAGCCTTGATTAGGAGAGATCAATCGGAAGTTCTATCCTTGTTGGATTTTTCTCAAGATCAATTGATAATTGAAGGTTGCTTCTACTTAGTTATCCTTTACGAAGTAAAGTAAAAGAAATTCAAGTAAGTTGGAAGTCTACTTCTATTCACAAGTTCTAATCCTCTCCTTTGGGAAGGATTAGCGTTAGTGACTAAAGAGCCAGCCAACAATAAACCCAATTACAATTCAACTCTTGAGTAATTCAACTCAAGGGTCTCCAAATATTAATCAACTCCAAAATCAAGTTCGGATCTAACTTAGAACATCAATTAATAACAAACAATAGAAGAAGTGATAAATCTGAAATACCTCAAATTGCATTAAATAAAGAGAATCAAGTCTGACATTGGAAAGTTCATAAGCCAAATTGGAAAAGAAGAGAATCAATAAGAAAAATAAATAAACCAAAGTACTAGGATAAATAAAAGTAGAAGATAAACTAAATGAAACGAACATTGAACCTGTGATGAAGAAGAAATAATCCTAAATCCTAAAACTAAATCCTAAGAGAGAGGAGAGAACCCCTCTCTCTAAAAACTACATCTAAAATTATGAAAAGTGAATGATGGAAGACATCTTCATGAATGAATGCATTCCCCCACTTTATAGCCTATAATCTGTGTTTTCTGGGCCAAAAATTAGGTCAAAAACAAGCCAGAAATCGCCCCCAGCGTATTCTGGTACGTACAGGTCGCGGGAAAGTGACGCAGAAGCGTCGTCCACGCGTTTGCGTGGATTGCGTTTCTGTCAGGTCACGCGTCCGCGTGATCCACGCGTTTGCGTCGCCTGGCTTTAGGGCAGCTATGACAAATTATATATCGTTGCAAAGTCCCGGATGTTAGCTTTCCAACGCAACTGGAACCGCGTCATTTGGACCACTGTACCTCAAGTTATGGTCGATTTAGTACCAAGAGGTCAGGCTGGACAGCTTTAGCAGTTCCTTCAGTTTCTTGTATTCCTTCCACTTTTGCATGCTTCCTTTCCATCCTCTAAGCCATTCCTGCCCTATAAACTGTAATAACCTTGATTTTCGAGTACATGAGATCTTTTCTGAAAGTACGGATTTCTCCGGAAGATTAGTAAAGGGAACAGCTCTGCTATATCATCAAGCATTTCAATCCTCATTATCATTATGTCATCCTTAAGCTAGAACCTCCTCTGAGGCAAGCTCGATAATGCAATCACGAAGAACCTAGTTTTTGAACCGTATCGGTTGGCAGTTTTGATTCTGATTTTCGTAAATAGTCTCTGTTTGACGAACCGGACTCGATTCATGAGAGGAGAGAGATAATAGTATAATATTATCATTATATTAGTATTAGAAAATTCTTGAATGATATTATAAGGTTACCTGGTCTGTTTTTGTTAAAAACAGAAAATCGGTTTAACCGGATTTACGGTTTACTGGTGCAGCTTAGCACCAGCACTCTCTGATGAATTTAGCAATGCTAAGGCCTCATTATACATGTTCTATTCTCATAATAAATATGTTACTAGTGTCATTTATGCTAGTAGCTCAGAAAATAATTTTTAGAGATATTTTTACGAGTGTTCCGATACACCTAGTTTTAGTAGTTGTACACCAGAGATATTTTAATATTATTTTAATCCACCTCCAAGCCAACCAATCACAACTCACCTTACACCCCCAAGACCTCCAAGGCTGTCTCATTTCATCATTTTGGCCGAAAATAACAAGAGAGAAAAGAGAGAAACTTTCATGAACACTTAATCTTCAAAGCTTGATTTCTTCTGAACTAAAACTCAAATCAAAATTTCAATCCGACCAAAATGATCCTCTCTTCTTTCTCTACATGATCATATGACTTATCAAGGCTGGGATCAAGGTGAGTTGGCTGTACCATCTCTCTTTTGATTTAGTTTCAAGGAAACATGCTTAAATATGTGTTTTCTTGATGTGATTTAGGAGGAAAAAGTGTTTAAGGACCACCTGAAAGTTTGATTGAATTAGGAGCAGCAAGACCAGGTAGGGTGTCACGAAATTAATCTTGATTATTTGTGTTTGAGTTGTGTGAAAGTTGTATTATTTGGCTGTGCTAAAAATTGGTTGCATATATGATTGATTCTTGGTGAAAATTTGGTGAAATTTTGATGAAATTTGATGAAATTCAAGCTTTAAAGTTCATATTCTTGGGCAGCTGGAAAAACGAAACCCTAAGCTTAAATTGAGGTTCAATTTATGTTGAAATCATGTAGAAAAGATGGGGTTTTAGTGGCTGTAATTTTATTTTGAATTATGGTAAAAATCGGTTGCTGAAAAGACTGAAAAACGGGTAAAAACAGAGAAAGAATCTGAAGAACATGAAGAACACTTTGAGTGTGATGAAGAACAATGAAGAACAGGCCTTAGATCTTAAAAAGGGCAAGGAAGTAAAATTTTTGGTGTTTTAGGGGTTGTTTGGTAATTTCTGAAAGTTAGGGTGGTAAAAGTAGAAATATTAAAAGTTACGGGTGGTAAAAAGTGAATTTTAAAGGTTAAAAATAAAAGTAAGTTAATTTTTCAAAAATTTAATGATAAAATAATAAAAAAATAATAAAATATTAAATAATAATATTTAATTAAAAATAATATTTTAATAAAAATAATAAAATAATGCGGAAAAGGCAGTTTTCTGTAAAAGCTTTAGAAAGAAAACTTTAAGCGCAGAATCTCATAATTATCTTCATAAAACACTTAGGGAGTGGTAAAAACATATTAGTGAGGCAAAGATAAATAAAAGATAAAAAGTTGAAGAAAAGATAAAAATCGAAGAAAAAGTCTGTAAAGTTTTAATGACAGAAAAACAGACAGAGACTAGTGAACGAATTAGGGCAACATAGTTAGTCTTGGAATTGCGAATAGGGTTATGTATTATATGAAAAGTTAAACTGTTTCAGTATAGACTTAATGAACCTATACTTGGGATAGGCTAACTGTTCATACCGAAATTTACATAAGCTTTAAATACATACGTTAAACCAAGAAATCAGAACAGAGTAGAGAAATACAGAAAACAGAGTAACCAGAGTAAAGTAAAGAGATAAAGAGAAAAAGAGTAATATAGATACAGATGAAGAGAGTAATCAGAGAAGAGAAAAGAGATACAGAGAAAAGAGAAACCAGAACAGAGTAAAGAGATATAAAGAGAAGAGTAATATAATAAAGAGATATTTATATATATTAGTTGCTTGATGCAACCCAGAGCTATATATATATATATATATATATATATATATATATATATATATATATATATTAGTTGCTTGATGCAACCCTGAGTTATATTTAATATATATTAGTTGCTTAATGCAACCCAGAGCTTCTGTAGGGAAATTAAGTCACCTACAGCTATTTTCCACTTCCCCAGAGCAGAGCAGAGTATATATATTTTTCTGCAGTAAGCAGAGGTTGTCTCAAATGAGCGGCTATTATTATATGCGCATTTATTTAGGAACGGAAAATCGTATCCGGGAAATCAGGATTACTCGTGACCGAATAAATGTCGGGATTGCGGGCAGCCAACCGGCACATGAGCTCATGGCCTGCGCTAGGGCTAGACATGCATCATTCTTGTCTGCGCATCATTCTCTGTTGCATTCCTTTCTGTGTGTGATCTACTTCTTTATGTTTGTCTGCTTGTATGCTATTTTTGTGTTTTATTTTCTTATATTCTTTTGTTTGTGTTCTGCTTTCTGTTCTCTCTACTTTCTCTTTCTATCTTTATCTTCTGTTTACTGCTTCGCTATATTATGTTATTCGTCTACTAATCGACCCCAAGTAAATGAACGTAACTAATAACCCCGGCCCTACTAAGAACTCCCCAGTTCTTACCCCTTCTCTCTCCCTTTCCCCTTTAGATGGAAGTAAGAGTTTCTTTCCGTAGTTCGCTGACGATTGTACGCAAAAAGGGATTCCGCTCTAGGCAGTCTTCTGAGTTTAGGGTGAATATCGTTCTCTGATTATATGTATATACTGTGAGACCAGCCAACGTCTGCACCCCGTTCGTATGCGCACTTTAACCTAAATCATGTGTATGAGATTCCTATTGTGTGGCTACTTCATGAGGTACCAGAGAGACGTCCTGTGGAAAAGTCTGATCATGCAGAGGAGTAGCAGATGATGTTCTATCTTTTGATGATGTTCCACTTGACTTGAGTTTTGAAGACCTAGAACGTACTTTCCCTCGCTTTAGTAGTTTAGAGGGACTAGGTGAGTATAGAGTCTAGGCTAGCCTAGGTGCCAGCTTAGGGACCTCTTGAACAGGTCAGGACCTGGGATGTTGTATATATATATATATATATATATATATATATATATATATATATATATATATATATATATATATATATGTATATAGATATTATTTAGCTATATCTAGGGGTGTTCTAACTAACATTCTATATGCTAATAAAGGCTGAATCACCGAATGTTGTCAACTACTTGTTATGTATTTTTGTGTGGTTGTTTATAACTGTTTTATCTGTTATTACTTGTGAATTGATTATAAATGATTCTGTCTATTAATCCAAACATTTTCAAAAAAAATACACCACGCAAATTAACTACGCATTTAACAATGAATCAGGCTCATATGATAAATAATAGATAATAATTAGGAAGACAAATTGGTAGCGCTCAGTTTCCGGTATGATCTAGACATATTGAAAATTGGGTCGTTACATAAACTCTGAAATCACTTAACACACATATCAAGGCATCTAATGGTAATAAGAGAGGATTAATATTAGCAATTTAAAGGCCCAGGAAACATGTTTTCAATCGTAGCACAAAATTAGGAAGGAAAACGTAAAACCATGCAAATAGTATGAATAAATGGGTAAAGAGTTGATAAAAATCACTCAATTGAGCACAAGATAAACCATAAAATAGTGGTTTATCAACCTCCCCACACTTGAACATTAGCATGTCCTCATGCTAAGCTCAAGAGAAGCTATAAAAGTGAAGAGGAATGATAGAATGTATGAAATGCAACCTATCTATATGAATGCAACTACATGCTAAGATGTTTCTACCTACTTGGTTAAAAGTAAATAAGTTTTCCAAGACAAATATGAATCAAATTCCACTAATTCAAATTATACAATGAAAGACAGGTAAACTTGTAAGAAGATAGCTCGTGAAAGCAGGGAACATAGAATCAAGCATTTAACCCTTACTGGTAGTGTATATACACTCTAATCTCTCAAGTGTACAGGGTAATTCACTCTACTATTCTCTAGTCATGCTTTCTAAACTTTGTTCTTCATCTAACCAATCAACAAATATTTAATGTACCAATGCAAACATCATGAGGTCTTTTTAGGGTTGTAATGGGGCTGAGGTAAAGGTAAGGATATATGTATGGCCAAGTGAGCTTTATAAAGTGAATCCTTGATTAGTCTAAGATCTCACCTAACATATACATACTTTATACAATTTTAAAAATACTTTACCTAGCTACCCAAATTTTTTCCACTTTTGTATTACATGCTCATGTATCAAACTTATTTTTGAATTTTGTCTCATGTGCATTGATTCTTTTTTATTTTGCATTTGGGGTAATATTATTTTTCTTCTCTCTTTTTTTTTTCTTTTTTTTTGTATCCCCTTATTTAATTACTTAATATATTTTTTTTATTTTTTTCAATGCACATGGTATTTTGATTTCACATGAGCATGCTTCCCAAATTTTCAAATAACTCATTCTTTTTAAATTCCTACTTTGTTTCTATCATCCCATGTTCCCATAAAATTTTCCACACTTAAATAATACACAATTTCTATCTTAAGCTAACCAAAGATTTAACTTGGGATTTTTATTTTGTTTTTCTTCTTAAAGCTAGTAATGTGGTTTATAGAACAAGAGGGGATTAAAAGGCTCAAGGGGGCTAACAAGGGTGATGTAAAAGGTAGGCTGATTTTAGGGATAAGTGAGAAAAAATTCAAATGATGGCCTCAATCATATGCAAGCATGTAAATACACTAAATAATGGACATATAGAGTGGAACAAAGCAAAGATTACAATCATAGAAAAGAAAACACACAAGAATAAAATATTTATGGTTAAATAATGTAACCATATAAATAAGCTCAAAATCTCACAGGTTGTGTGTTCTTTGGCTCAAAAACCATGTTCCAAATACAACTTCTGATAAGTTTAACACAAAAATTTTGATTTTAAATTAGTAAAAATTTTTCAAAAATAGGGTCTTTAAAAATAAACTTATTATTTCTCAACCAAGCAGTAGATAAATGCATAAAATCAAACAAACATGCAATTAAACATGCAAATGCAAAATGAACAAACAAAGAAAATAAAACAATGGTGTTGAAAAGAAGAAAATAGCTAACCCATGGAGATCGGTATCGACCTCCCCACACTTAAAGATTGCATCGTCCTCGGTGCATGCTGAGATGTGCAGGTGGACGGGTTGTTCCAACTGATGCTTTTCTTCAAGGATTGTGCAGATGGACTTGTTTGTCTCCCCTTTTAGAAGTTTCTCCCTTTTTTCGTCTTCGGTGGCCAGCCTGAAAGAAGAGAAAAAGAAGAATAGTAACCCAGAAATAAAGATAAAATAAAATATGGTTGGGTTAATGCCAAATAATGAGGGTCTCAATTACATGGTAACTACAACATGCAAGTGAGAAAACAGTAGAAGTACATGGAAAATCAAGAGTGCAAAAATTTGCAACAATAGGGAAGAGAGTGTGGGTAAGGAGAGAAAATATAAAGTCATGTCAATGTAAAATTAATACAGATATAAAAGATTGGCATTGATTTAAATAATATTACCTAACCAGAATAAAACAAGTCACTAAGCACCCAAAATAATTCAAGAGAAGATGCAACAGTTAAATAAGAAAATCAACACCAAAGGAAAAATTTAGAAAAGAAAAGAAAAATATGCACTAAATTAAAATGCAATGAATGAAATATGCAAATAAATTAAGTAAAATAGAATGAAGGTGAAAAGGAATGAGAAGTGAAAGAAATAAAGTAAGAAAGAAAGAAGAAAAGATAGAAGAAATTAGGATTAGAAAAGAAAAGAGAAGATAATTAGCGCTGATTTGGATGAGTTGTGCGGCGCAGGCGACGCGGACGCGTGAGTGATGCGGTCGCGTGGTGCGCGATAAGGTCAGGTAACGCGGAAGCGTGGGTCACGCGATCGCGTGGCCTGATTTGTGCGATTGGCGCGAGTGCAGCCTCGCGTTCGCGCAACTCTCTGTTCGAAACTCTTTTCGCCAGATTTTTGGGTGACGCGGTCGCGTGGGTGATGCGATCGCGTGAATGACCTTTCTTTTAAAAATTACGCGGACGCATGGGGCACGCGTTCGCGTGGTAGGGCTTGTGCTGCTAGCATGGTTCCAGCCCCACTCCATCATAACTTTCTGCCATACACCTCTTTACGTCGATTTCATAGGGCCACGCGTTCGCATGGGAGGCATTTTTCCCACATGACGCGGACGCGTCAGCGACGCGGTCGCGTGGATCAATTTGTGCCAAAGGCACGCCTCCAGCCACGCTCTTGCGTGACTCTCTGTTCAATTCTCTTTTCTTCAAAATGCACTGGTGACGCGGACGCGTCAGCGACGCTGCCGCATCCGTGTTTTTTTTTTAATGCAAAATGCAGAATGCAGTATGCAGATGCTGATGCGGATGTTATGAATAATTCCAGGTTCAATAAAATAAAATAAAACTCAAAAACAAACAAAACTAAATAAGATTGAAAATGGAACGATCATACCACGGTGGGTTGTCTCCCACCTAGCACTTTTAGTTAAAGTCCTTAAGTTGGACATTTGGTGAGCTCCTTGTTATGGTGGCTTGTGCTTGAACTCGTCTTGAAACTTCCACCAATTCTTGGACTTCCAATAAGCTCTATCAATACCAAGTAAATTCCTCAAGTTTTGATAGAGTTCTTCACAAGCTTTGAGCTCCCAAAGTTGATCCTCATATATTCCTGGATCCCAAATCTTGTTTCTACACCCGTCTTCAAGTTGATTATCATGATTCCATCCGGGTGGTTCAGCTTTAGAATTCTCACTGAAGCGTCCAAACAACTTCCTAGACCCATTCAATTGAGCTCTACACCAACCTTTGCGTTTAAACTTAAAGCTTCCAACCATAATGAACCTTGCAGGACAATTCTTACCACTGACCATCTTCCTCTTACTCTTAATGCCACAAAGAGCTCTAAGTTGACCATCCGTCTCCAGTAGCCCATATTCAAGTGGAATTAGAAAGCTAAGGGATATGAATTTTACCCACTTGAATGTTGTGAAGGATGATGGCAACTTAGGGGGAGGTATTTCTAACGAATTTGCAAGCTCCACTCCCTTGTGCTCTTCTCTAACAACTTCAACCTCTTTGCAAGTTTCTTCAATATCAACCTCTTTCTCTTAGTAGCTTTCTTCCAATTCAATCTCCTCTTCACTGCTTTCCAAGGGCATGAGAGGTTGTGCTTCTTCTTCTTGAATCTCCATCTCTTGATCGACCTCTTCCAATTCCTTAACCATGACACGCCTTGGAGGTTGTACACCCTCCTCAACATCAAATGCAACTGTCTTGGAAGGAGGCTCTATGTCTTGACTTTTCCATGGAGGTTCAGCATCTCCCAGATCTTCAACCACTTCTTCCTCTTCAATAATTATTGCTTTGTCTAGTAGTTTTAATATAAAATTGTACTCATCCTTGATGATTTTCTTTCCATGACAACTCCTTTCAACTATTCTTTCATCTTCAAGGGTCTCTCCTATCTCCACATTTTGGGCCTCCTCTTGCTCTAAGACAAAATTAGACTCCTCCTTGGTGTCTTCCTTCACTCATTCTTCAACCACTCCTTCAACTTCAAGGGTCTTTACTACCTTTACCTTTAGGGCCTCCTCTAGCTCCTTATGAAGTATGGATTCGCGAAGATGATCCATTCTCTCTTGTTCCATGTTAATAGCATCATTGGGATCATGTTGCTCTTGGATTGATGGATGTGGGTACTCTTCCATGGATGGTGGTGATGGGATGGAGAGATCATTCTGTGGTTGAAAAGGAAGTGCACTAGAACTTGAGGGTTGATTGTTGAAGGTATTTGGTAGTCCGATTTGGGCGACAAGAGCTTGTATAGTAGAGTTTAGATCGGCAAGTGCTTTCTCCATGGAGGTTTGGGGTGGATAGGAGGGTTCATTTGTTGGGAGAAAGGGTTCATGGTGGGAAGGTGGTTCATCTTGATAATGATAAGGAGATGTTGTATATTGAGGTGGTGGTTTATGAGAGTAATTGTGTTGGAATGGGAGTGGTTCTATGTACGGTTCATTTGGCTCATAAGGTGGTTGGTATGGTAGTTGAGGGTTAGGGTCATATAGAGGTGAATGGCGGAAAGGGACTTGTGAGTATGGTGGTCCAAAGCTATTTTAAGGATGTGGTTCATTGGCATATGATGGAGCTTGCTGGTAATTACAAGGGGGTCCACCATATCTATTGTCTTGGCATGCATTGTAGGATGGTCGTTGTCCATGGTATCTTGGAAGGTGATGTTGCCGAAAGGGTTGATCAGATCCTCGTGGCTCCTTCCATCTCTGATTGTTTTGACCTTGATGCATGTTCCTGTTATAATTTTTATTCCTTGCAATAGCATTAGGACCAAACTCAAAGCAATGGGGGTGAGAACTCATAATAACAAATAAAAATAAAAAAAATAAATTTAAATTAAAAGGTTATTGAAATTTAAATTTTGAATTTGAAAAATAAATTTTGAAAATTGAATTTTAAATTTGGAAATTTAAATTTTGAAATTTGAAATTTGAAAATTGAAATTTGAAGTTTGAAATTTAAATATTGAATTTTGAAATTTGATTTTTGAAATAAGATAAGATAAGATTCTGAAAAAGATATGATTTTTGAAAAAGATTTGAATTTTGAAATTTAAAACTAAGATAAGATAAGATAAAAATTTTAAAAAAGAAATCTGAATTTTTTTTTTTTGCAAATTTCGAAAATTCAATTAAAATAAAGAGAAAAGATATTTTTGAATTAAATGAGGAAAGAGAAAAACAATAAAATGACACCAAACTTAAAATTTTTAGATCAAAACGAAGAGAACAACTAAGAACAACTTGAAGGTCAAGATGGACACGAAGAACAAATTTTTGAAAAATTTTTAATAACTAAATAAAAACCAATAATCTCTTAATTTATGAAAAAGCAAAAATAAAAACAAAAATAAAAACAAATAAACAAACAAAAAGCAAATATTTACAATAACCAATAATAAGGCACATGTTTGCAATTCCCTGGCAACGGCGCCATTTTGAAGAATGGAAGATTGACGGTTTAGAATTCAGAATAAATTTCCGTTGCAAGTATAGTTTCTAAACCAAGCAATCATCCTTTCTTACAAACGTTTTGGTTGTCACAAGCAACAAACCCCTTTAAAATTGATAACCGAAGTATTTAAACCTCGGGTCGTCTTCTCAAGGAATTGCAGGAAAGTGTGATTTATTATTGGTTATAGAAAAGTGTGTTTTGGGGTTTCGGATTAAGATAAAAAGCAAGAATAGCAATGGTAGAGGAAATAAAATAATAACAATAAAAAGCCTTGATTAGGAGAGATCAATCGGAAGTTCTATCCTTGTTGGATTTTTCTCAAGATCAATTGATAATTGAAGGTTGCTTCTACTTAGTTATCCTTTACCAAGTAAAGTAAAAGAAATTCAAGTAAGTTGGAAGTCTACTTCTATTCACAAGTTTTAATCCTCTCCTTTGGGAAGGATTAGCGTTAGTGACTAGAGAGCCAGCCAACAATAAACCCAATTACAATTCAACTCAAGGGTCTCCAAATATTAATCAACTCCAAAATCAAGTTCGGATCTAACTTAGAACATCAATTAATAACAAACAATAGAAGAAGTGATAAATCTAAAATACCTCAAATTGCATTAAATAAAGAGAATCAAGTCTGACATTGGAAAGTTCATAAGCCAAATTGGAAAAGAAGAGAATCAATAAGAAAAATAAATAAACCAATGTACTAGGATAAATAAAAGTAGAAGATAAACTAAATTAAACGAACATTGAACCTGTGATGAAGAAGAAATAATCCTAAATCCTAAAACTAAATCCTAAGAGAGAGGAGAGAACCTCTCTCTCTAAAAACTATATCTAAAATTATGAAAAGTGAATGATGGAAGACATCTTCATGAATGGATGCATTCCCCCACTTTATAGCCTATAATCTGTGTTTTTTGGGCCGAAAACTGGGTCAAAAACAGCCCAAAAATCGCCCCCAGCGTATTCTGGTACGTACAGGTCGCGGGAAAGTGACGCGAAAGCGTCATCCACGCGGTTGCGTGGATTGTGTTTCTGCCAGGTCACGCGTCCGCGTGATCCATGCGTTCGCGTCGCCTGGCTTCGGAGCAGCTATGACAAATTATATATCGTTGCGAAGCCCCGGATGTTAGCTTTCCAACGCAAATGGAACCGCGTCATTTGGATCTCTGTACCTCAAGTTATGGTCGATTTAGTACCAATAGGTCAGGCTGGTTCCTTCAGTTTCTTGTATTCCTTCTACTTTTGCATGCTTCCTTTCCATTCTCTAAGCCATTCCTGCCCTATAAACTCTGAAATCACTTAACACACATATCAAGGCATATAATGGTAATAAGAGAGGATTAATATTAGCAATTTAAAGGCCCAGGAAACATGTTTTCAATCGTAGCATAAAATTAGGAAGGAAAACGTAAAACCATGCAAATAGTATGAATAAGTGGGTAAATAGTTGATAAAAATCACTCAATTGAGCACAAGATAAACCATAAAATAGTGGTTTATCACCTGTGCAAGTATTTGGTGGGCTGATACAGTTTCAAATAATGTCCATCACTGACGATGCAAGCATGCAGCAGATGTTCTATATTTATCGACAAACTCGATTTCACGTGCCGGTGATAGAGCTGTACGTTGAGTTTGAACAACAGTCGGGGATGGGTACGGTCGGCGACGAGGTCAATGTTGATGAGCTCGGGGATATAGATTGGGAAGAAGATAATAATGACAGCGAAGAGAAATTCGAAGCTAACTATGAAGTCGATGACGAAAACGATGATGGAGACTTGGCAGGCAATCCGGTGGTGCAGAATGAGGCGTATGCCATTGTAAGCCAACACCCGTTTGGTGTTCCGTCTTTTATGCAGACTCTAGATCTCGAAGTCATGCATGCCCCAGAATTTCCTGAGTATGCGAATACGGGTATGTTATGATTATTAACTCAAGTTTTCTATAGTGCTTAATTTATTTGCCTTGTCTGACTGATGGTGGTGCGCATGTCGTAGGTGAAGGCAACGTTGCGGCAGAAGATGGCAAGTTTAGTGTCGGAATAGAATTTGGTTCGAGAGAGTCGGTGATATCTGCAATCAAAAGCTACACCATCTCTAGAGGAGTTGATTACACTGTGTATGAGTCTGAGCCGCAGACATTCTATGCGAAATGCAAGGGGGTATGGTGTAGGGTGCGACTGGCTTATCCGAGCTAGCTTGATTCGAAAAAAAGCTTGTTGGGAGAGCAGGAGATACAATGGCAAGTACACGTGTACCATGGGCACGATTTCACAAGATCATCCCAAGTTGGACTCAGACACAATTGCTGATGCCATTAGGCCGTTGGTCGAAGCAGACCCCTCGATAAAGGTGAAGTCTGTTATTGCAGAAATTCAAGGTAGGTTCAACTACACTGTGAGTTACCGCAAGGCTTGGTTGGCAAAGCAGAAAGCTGTCGCAAAAGTTTTCGGTGATTGGGAAGTTTCTTACCAGATTCTTCCAGTATGGTTGAAAGCAATGACAGTGAAGATGCCAAGGTCTCGTGTTCAAATTAAAACGCTCCCTGTTTACCGTGAGAGTGAGGAGGTTCAAGGTGTAAGAGTTCTGCACCACATTTTTGGAGCTTCTATCCGTGTATTGTAGCATTCAGACACTGCAAGCCACTGGTGCAGGTTGATGGCACGCACCTATACGGAAAATATAAAGGTGCACTTCTGGTAGCGGTTGCACAAGATGGGAATCAAAACATTGTGCCTATTGCATTTGCGATTGTCGAGGGCGAGAAAGCAGACGCGTGGGAGTTTTTCCTAACCAATTTGCGGAGATATGTTGTTACCATTGATGGTGTGGGTATTATTTCTGACCGCCATACCTCCATCGACGCTGCAATAGCTCGCAGTAACGGTGCATGGTTACCACCAAGGGCGTAGCACATGTACTGCATCAGGCACATCGGGTCCAACTTCTTAAGGAGGTTCAAGGCTCCATATTTGCATAAACTCATGGTGAACACAGGTATTTCAACTCAATGTTATGGTTCAATTCATAGTAAATTTCAAATTTGTGGCATCTGCTTATGATTAAATGGTTTGTTCAACAGGCTATTCTAGGACGGAGCAGGAGTACAACAAAAACTACCAAAGGCTCAAAGAGCGGGGTGAGGCATATACTTAATGGTGTGATGAGATCGGTGTTGGCATTCGATGGTGGTTATCGTTGGGGACATATGACGACAAACTTGGTAGAGTGCATAAATTCTGTCCTGAAGGGTGCACGTAACCTTCCTGTGACTGCCCTTGTCCGGTCAACTTTCTATTGGCTGAATGAGTTGTTCACTCGGAAGAGTACCGAGGCCCATGAGCGTCTCCGCAACGGATTCACGTATTCAGAATTTGCAACGAAGAGAGTTGAAGAAAGCTTCCGACGTGCAGAAAACATTGTGGTCAACCGGTTCGACAGGCGCAACGAGATGTTTGAGGTTCGCGAAATGCAAGATGGTACCATTTACACTGTTAACCTTGCACAACGACACTGCGACTGTGGCCATTTCCAGGTCGAGCGACTTCCATGTTGCCACGTGCTTGCATGTTGCGCCAACCAGCGTCTTGATTGGCAAGTGTATGTGCACGATGTGTACAAGATGTCTGAAATTTGCAAGGTGTACAGAGGCGAGTTTGTTCCGATGGGTGACCTATCTACGTGGGATAGATACGAAGGAGCGAAGGTGATCGCCAACTGGACATTGAGGCGTGCGACGAAAGGAAGGCCGAAGTCAACCCGATACTTGAATGAGATGGATTCGCGGGATATGTGTGGTCCTCGCCGGTGCACTATATGTGGACACGAGGGACATAGCCGCAGCCGATGTCCGCAGCGCGCAGGTCCAAGTTCCGCTGGAGGTCATTAGTGGTTAGGCTTTTCAATGTAACTTTCTTATGACATACTTCACAATTATATGTTATTTTTTTGTAACCTCGTCATTTACTTTAACGTAGTTAACAATTTATAATAAGTAAAGTTTTTAAGTTTGTTATTTATTTTTTTGGAGAACAAACATCTCGATCCAAACAGAGTTATACAGGAGCAAAGCTAAATATGTCATAATAATAATACTGAATAGAATCATCTAAATATAACATACGACACTGAATACAAATCTGAATACAATGCTGAATACAAGATCAACTGCAACTAACTACTTCCTCGGCACCTTCTTCGAATACAAGGATGGGGTGTATTTGTTCGAAGGTGCAGTCTGTGTCCGTAAGTTATACGGATGACCCTGAGACACACCGGCGTCTAGCCCACTGTCGACGTCAGGACCACTGTCGAAATCTGTCATGCTCGCACAACCAGTGTCATACAAACCAATGCCACTCATCCCCGGAGCACTCGATCCACCAAGATCATACCAGTGCTGCAAGTCGTATCCCAAGTCTCCCTCTTCCTGCTGCAGGTACTCATTCAAATCAAATAATTGGCCGCGTGGTGGTGCGGACGGACCAGGCAGATCTACATGACCCGTCGAGTGATCAAAGTCGAAGTCACTAGTATGACCTGAAGTGGCGCGACGACCACTAGAATGATGAGATATAGCAGGCCCTTCCTGCGGTTGCATCGGGCCGAGAAAATATGTATCTCTCAGGACCTCAGAGAAGCTGATGGTGTCTGTTCCGAGGGTTACCTGAAACTGGAGGTTGATCTTGGTTGAGATCCTCTGTACGGATCGGTACCGACGTGTCCGACTGGTGGGAGACGGCCGGAGCTGTCGTGTCCGACTTGTTGATCTGGCTACACTACTGATCCTTCGTCACCAGAGGGTGGAGGGTACCTGCAAGAGACTCCGATACTTAAGTTAGCATGGGTATTAAACAGGTTTTTAGTAGAATCAGAGTATGAGTTATACCTGGGTGCTCCAGTGTATTTATAGTAGTTGTAGAGTGACCTTTCTAGATAAGATAAGTTAGTTATCTTATCTTATCTTTATCTTTGAGTTGAGGTCAGCTTATTTTCAAGGGAACCGCCCTTATCTCTATAGGCTTGGACGGCCTTTGGATTTGGGTCGTGTTCCTCTACTTGGGCCCTTTATGGGATTTCCTGTCGATTTGGCCGAGTTCTTTAAGAAGAAGTCGGTCCGCTTGACCTGAAGAGGTCGGTCGCTTTGTCGTCGATCATCCCATGTCGGATAGCTCGACCCAGGGTATGAACAGTGTCCAATCCACCCAACGGGCTAAAGTGACCCTCGGCTGGAATTACCAGATGTGGTATGTAGGGCTCAAGTGCCTGAAGCGGCTGTGGTTCCGGTATATATGCTGCCTGCTACTGATATGTTGGCCACTGCTGGGCATATGCTGGATCCTGAAACTGCTGGACATATGCCGGGTCCTGAAACTGCTGGGCATATGCCGGGTCCTGAAACTGGTGCTCATACTCCGGGACCTGATAGTGGTGCTCATATGCCGGCACCTAATTAACAATTAAATACAATTAATAGTAATTACTGATAACTATTTATAAACCTAATAATCATAATACTAGGAATTAAAAACAATACATGTTCCTGTTGCTCATGAGGCGGGACTTCCTGGTGAGAGTCAGCTGGTTCTTCCTGTTGCTGCTGTGGTTCATCAGCGCCAACCTCTTCGCCTAGAACTCTATCTGACAGTCGCAAGTGAATCTCATACTGCTGCGTGTACCAGTCGTAGTACACTGGGAGAGGATGGAAGTCAATAATCTCTTCGCCTAGCTGCAATGTGTTATAGCGGTCAGATGTCCATCTGTTAACCCATTGACTGTAAATCTGTCCCCATTCATGGTTCTGTGCTCCTGTCAACCGCTTGCAGTGATCACAACCAAGGTCGAACGCGGGGCCTGGTAGTAGCTGCTGCATCCCGAACTGTCGTCTGACCCGGTCTGTCGCGTGCCACTCTATGCACTCGAATGACATTAGAGGCGATTGGGTGGAGCACATAACCATATGGGGAGCGAGGCCATCCGGAATCCCCACTCCCATATATGGCCGCCATATAAATTGCACAATAGTTACCAAGAGGCCGATTAGAAAAACTATTCTTCTGAATAAAAACATTGGACATTAATGGTACAACTTACGTCGTCAACTCCCATGTCGTCGAGTCCTCGCCTAAAATGTGCAGTAGGCCGCCGTATATATCTCGTATGTCGGCGCCAATGACTCCACCTAACGAAAACAGAATAACAATATTAATAAGAAGAACAAAATAATAATAATAATAATAATAATAATAATAATAATAATAATAATAATAATAATAATAATAATAATAATAATAATAATAACAACAATATGAATAAGCTTGATAATAATAATAAGAATAACAATAACGATAAAAGCCAATACCGTCGCGCTAGTGGAATACCAATATTGCCGAGTTGATCACGGGGTATAGGTGCCAGGAACGGCATACGCTCCCACGCCCAAACAAAAAGTAGTATCAGTGGGCCATCCATTTTCTTGCAGTTGTATTGTGAGGCACGACACAACGATCTGTATAGGTGTGCCAGACTGGCTGCTCCCCAACTATACCCTGAAATCCGGGGAAAATCCCGAAGTAGCGGTAGAAACTTCGAGTTCAATGAAACGGTCGACTTATCCGGAAACACAATTGTATCGAGCACGCAGAAAATGTGCGCTCTGACGTACCGCTCGAGAGACTCCTGAGTATCACACGGCTCGGTGTCTCTGCACTGCCGAACCCAAGCAATATTAACCTTTCCCAACACGTGATCGTTCAGACCAGGCTCCCGACCAAAACACGCAATGCAGTTCTCCACCAAAAACTGGTGGTATCTGATCTTCCCGTAACAGCCTCCCCATTAATCGGGAGACTAAGAATATAACTCACATCGTCCAACGTCACCGTCACTTCACCGACCGGAAGATGAAACGTGTGAGTCTCCGGCCTCCAGCGTTCCACCAAAGCACTCGGTAGTGCAGAATGACCTCTCATTTCGCCTGCTCGCGAAACGTGTTGAAACCCAGTCAATGCTAATGTCGATGCAGCTACCTCGTTAAAGGTATCTGGCGGATCCAATTTTCTGGGCAACAAATTTATGATAGCCTGCAAAAAAATAATGATAATTATTAAATTCTAAATAATATCGATTATAACATAATAATAAATTGTTAAAAAATCACAAAAATTTATCTATTATTTATTAAACAGTATTATTAATTACTAAAAATTAATAATAACTTATTCTCAATATTATAACCAGTATTATAGAATAATCATAATAACACTCTAATTATAATAATAACTACCCAAATATAACAATAATAATAAACATTTATTATAATATCTATAACCTAAACGGTTTGTTATAAACATACAGTATTAATTATTATTACAAAATATTACTAAAGTATTAAACGTAATAATTTTTTTTCTACGTAAACATTATTAAAAAAACCGTTTACTGTTAACAGTATTATTATTATTATTATTACTATCATAAAAAATAATAATAAATCACTAAAAAATAATAATAAATTATTAAACATTATTGAAATTAAAAATTATTAATAAATTATTTTCATTAACATACCCACTATTATTATTATTATAATAATAATAATAATAATAATAATAATAATAATAATAATAACAACAACAACAACGTCACTAACAATACAGAGATTAATTTGCCTATTAATAATAATAATAATATAATAACAATATTAAAAAATTAAACCGTAATGAGAAATTAATAACAACATAATATTAGTTATAATAATATTAATAACCTCAATACTATTAATTACAACACAAATAAATAAAATTCGAATAAATCTTTATATTTATTGTTACATATTAAAAAAAATTTACTTACAAATTGAGGATGATCCAAATACTCAATAATATGATCTTCTGGTTTGGTATAGTCACGCACCATTTTTTTTCTATACTGTGTACTTGTTCTTCTTCAACAAACTCTTTCACAGCTTCCTCACTCTCCCTCAACTATTTCTTCAGTAACTAGTTTTGCTTTAGTAACTTTGCTTTCCTCTCAATCTGCGTTTCTCACTTATAAGGACCCAGCTGAATCCCCTCCGAGAACACGTGGCACGCATGCAGCTAGGGAGCATGCAAAACGCAACCTGCGTTTGGCTCTGGTTTACTAACAAACGCATCCTGCGTTTTGCGCAGTCCGAAGTTGGTCAAGCACTGCTCCTGTCGGCATGCAGGGCACGTTTCGTTTGCTGGTTTCCTTCCCTCACCAATCGCAGCCTGTGTTTTGCAGGGCCTGCATTTTTTTATTCCAACGCCTGCAAAACGTTACCTGCGTTTTGCATGTCTCTGATCTTCACAGGTCCACATTTGTGGACATCACACCATGTATCCATTTATCTGCACTTCACCATTGTGTTATCCATTTAGAAATTAATTTCTGATAGTAATGATCAACATTAATTACAAATTTGAAAAATAAAAATAACCTAAAATAGCAACTCCATACTCACATAACATGAATTTGGAGAAACCAACCCACACCCCCACCTCGAACCGAACCCCCCCTCAAAACCTCAGTCAGCCTGGATCATTGCACAGAACACCAACATCCACTCCACCTGAATTCTTGACCATTTTACCGACGGGAAGCCGCGCCTAATGCCCACCATAATGCATTCGGAAGAAACACTCGACGCTCTCCATAACGCCATCGATGCCGTCATCAGCCAGCAACGGTAGTTTGCACGCAACGGAATTGTCATCGAGATCGCACGCACCTTCACCCCGCAAGTTCGGCCACATCCCAAAGCCGCGAACCAAAATTCCGTATTTCCAAAGACACCTCCATTAGAAGACACATGTATAAAAGACACTTCTATTAAAAGATACACGCATAGGAAGACATACCCAAAGGACACATCCGACGTATTAGGAAGACACACCAGATATGAATTAGGTGGCAGTAGAGCAGCAGCATGCGACGGAAATGGAGGACACGAGTTTGCGTCCTGGCGACAGCAATGGCTTTCACGCCCATGAGATGAATGCTGAAGGAGGTGGAGCATCGACCCACCCACCGGAGAAGACAAATCCGTGGCGGCATCTTTGATAAGGATTCGAAGCAGAGGCAGCAGCAAGTGCCGTCACGGTCGACGTGGATGGCTTCCTCGCACGCGACGGCAGCATCTTCTTCGCCGGAGCACTGGACGGCGCTGATTGATGTTAGTTGTGGGAGAGAAGATGACTAGGGGGAGAGATGAGGAAATCGTCGCCATGTAGAGGAAGCTCGCCAATGGTATGGAACTAGAGAAGTGAAACATAATGGTGAAAAACTGGGCATTAGGTGAAACAGTGATTTTTTTAATCGATCAGGGTAATTAGAGTAAAAGCTAGATAATTGGGTAGATAATTTTTTGGTAATTTGAGTTTTTGGATCTAGCCAATTAAGAGTTGGCAGAAATTAGTTGGACTCCTAGTTAGTTACTTAGCAAAATTCTTAATACATATGTTTGACTCCTTGGTCCATTTATAGCTCGGTCGTATTCGATATTTGCTTACCGTTTACCCGAATCTTAACCTGTTTTGTTTTCCATCCAAAAAATCGTAAGTTCCAAAAAAAAAAAGAAAGTGGTGTGACATATGATATTAGACATCTCTTTGATATTATAA
Source organism: Arachis ipaensis (assembly GCF_059453495.1). Lineage (NCBI taxonomy): Eukaryota > Viridiplantae > Streptophyta > Magnoliopsida > Fabales > Fabaceae > Arachis > Arachis ipaensis. The sequence goes on from NC_142438.1 coordinate 137,926,076, forward strand.
CCTAATTTGTGAACCTTAATCAATTGAAATCTATATTGACATCCAAATTCGTAAAACCTTAATCTCCAATACACAAAATATAGGTTAGGATATTATAAATTTTTGGGGCTCAATATAAATTTAAGAAGGCTAAAGTAAACAAAAATAATGTTATAGTGTCAACTGGAAAAGCAATGATAATTAAATGGGAGATTCTACTATGCTGAACCCATTTCCTTTCTTTACATGCTGATGACAAATGGAGAGGCTGCCGCAATGACACGCGTTGAGAGAGACTGCCCAGGAAAGCTAGCTTTCTGCTTTGCAACAGAATATGGGTCCCACACGCTTTTATTTGTCGGTTACTTTTCAGGTGTTTATGTTTCTAACGTTGGATTAACTAAGGTGTTAATTTTTTTGTAATTAAGGTTGGTAGTTGCAAAAACTGTAATGGGTTATTTTACAAAAAAATGGTTTGGGTTTAACCAAAAAAGACCTTTGTCTTATTACTAAGAGTGGATTGTAAGACCACCAAAAAAAGGATTGGATTAGATTGACCCAAAAAAAAAAAAAGAGGTATGTTTATCATGTTACAAAATTTTTTGTTTTGCTGAAAAGTCTTAAATAAAAATATCATAAATAAAAAGCCTATAATAATGTATAATTTAATAATTAAAGTTGTGACCATATTTGTTGGCAAGATAAAAGATAGTGATAATATAATTTTTGAATTGAAAATGAAGTGTTAATTTTTTTTTATGAAATTAAAGAGCATTTTTTTAAAATGAATTGTCAATAACAATCACCTTTATTTACTTGTAACGTAGAGAGTACGGTACTCCCAGTTATTTTATTACTCGGTTTTCTTATCGCTACATTTATAATTTTTATTTTTTTTAAATTGTTAATAATTTCAATTAACATAAATAAGTGAATGAAAATACAAATAAAAATAAGAAACATAAATATGAGGGGAAAAAAGTAAAAAAAAAATATTATAAAAATAAATTAAAATAAAAATATGAAGGCTATGAAAATAAATAATCATAAAATTAAATAATCAGTAAAAATTATTGATATACATAGTATGACCTATAACAGAAACAATAATTATGGTATTAAATGTTATTGTTCAATAATTTAATTTTGCAAACAGTCTATTAGAGACTTAGAGTAATGTGTCATAGGAGAGAGTCTCATGTCATCGTTACAGATGTGAGATGAATAGTGTGAAGCAAATATTTTAGAATATAATTTTTTATTGTATTTATGAAAGACCAACAGAAATAATGAATAATGATATTCCTAGTTATGTTGTTCCTGAGACCTGTTTTTTCTTTTTTCCATTAAGACATTAAAAACCGAATTTTTTTCCCAAGTTTTAGGTGGTCATTTTTTTTCTCTTTTTATCTCCTTCTATTTTTTCATCTTTTATGTAAACAAAGTTTTAAATCAACCTGCCAACATTTGTCTTAGTGATAGAATATGTTGGTGTGATGTAAATATTGTAATCGTTAGAGAAAAAATGTTTAAATTTTTTATTTTTATTTATGATGGTTATTAGTAAGACAATTATTTACTAATAATGTTGTTATAGTTATTATTTATGTTAGTTGTTATTATTATTAGTATTATTGTTATTATTATTATTATTTTGTTTGGAATGAACTTTTAGGTGGCTTATAAAATGCTCTCCTTATGTATTCTACGAATTAGTGTTAGCTGAGAAAGAAGATATTAGTGGTGTCAGGGGTGCTTTCTGTCTCCTTGCTCTATGAAACACATTTTCTTTTGTATACTTAAGTGATAATGAGCACCGACGGTGGTCGTTTTCCATTCTACGCGGTGCGAAGGGGTCGGGTTCCCGGCGTTTATCGCTCATGGCAAGAGTGTGAGCAACAAGTCAATGGCTATCGAAACAGCGAACATCGTGGGTTCCGTAATTTGGCTGAGGCCGTGGCTTGGCTGCGCAGCGCCGCAGCATCTCCCGCCCGACAGCCAACACCGCCTGTTCAAACAGTGAGAAGAAAACCTTCCAAGTTGTTAGAGGTGGCCTTCTGTTCAATGTCTTCATCGCAGCTAGTATCTTCCGGAATAGTTCCATCCAACTGCCAGGAATGTGATGGTGGCAGCAACCCTGTTGAACAGGGAGGTGAGATGCAAAAACTTTACTTCTAATACTTTTATCTAAGTTTTTCATTTAGCAAGCTTTTAATGCCAGAGTGAGTGTGATGTTAATGTGCAGTGGTAGAGCCAGCAAGTGAGAGGGCGTTCATGCATGTAGAAGACATGGAACTAATGTTGTTGAGAGCGTGTTCGTTCTTTCAAATTGGTCTCCCAATTTTTGTCCCCCACGAGATCAACCCGAAGGATGATAATGTGCTTTTTGGTTTCACGGTGGTGCTCCCCCACAATGGAAGAGGACTCGATCTTGTGGCTCACGGTCCGTTGTGCTACAGCGAACACTTTGCTCGTCAAGAAGTTTCGTTCACAATGTTGGATAAGATTCTTTCTACTATGGGTTATACTATTCGTGATTACAATCATCACATTGTTGTACGTGTCACGGCCCAGTTGAATCAGGAGAAGAAGGAAGAAGTTGACCGATTGAACAACCGAATTCGTAAACTTGAGCTTGAGAACGAGGAGCTTAGGGGACAAGTTGAAATGTTTGGGGAAATGTTAGAGGAATAGATTACGCCTAATAGTCTTTCTGTATGTGGTTCTTTTTTAAAGGTTCTTTTTTATTTGATAAGATGAGAGACCTGCCTTTATGGGGTTGTAAGGGACAATGAAGATGGTGCTTTGGTTGGGCTTTTGACCACAAAGACACTTAATTTGGGTCCTAATGGAATAGGGTTTTCCGTTGGGTTCCCTCTAGGTTTAATGAAGTAATTGTTAAGTTTTATTTATCAACTGGCTGTATGAAATATGTAAGTTTGTTAAGCTTAATTAGATGGATGTTGATCAGTGTATTGAAAACGATTCTCGAGTCCAAAGAGCTTTTAAAATTTATTTTTTCGAAAATTTGTTTTCCCAAAAAAAAAAAAGAGATGCAACAAACTAAATTAAGAAGCTAATATTGTCCAACTAAACTAATAGAATAATAAGCTAAGACAATTAACCGCTTAAGTTTGTAATCAAGGTGATGACCGGTCTTTCTTTCAAATTTGTACTTGCACCAAATTGGAATAAATTTCTAATTCGATGATTAATAACTAAAATTAAGAATCCGTTGTTGCATCAAAAAATCAATACTAGCAATCTTTCTAACCATCAGTGAAAGAAATAATTGTTATAATAATTTTTTATTTGACAGTCACTTATAAAGTTTTTGATAATGAAATTTAAAAAATCAACAAACCTAAATACACTAATGAGTGACCAGTCCGTATTTTTTGGTGGAATTGTTTTGCATGGAGTAATAAAAGTTTGTCTAACTTTTAAAAAGATTAATTTTGTAAAAGAATGTTGTATTTAAAATTTTTATACATGAATAGTAACGGTTAAATTTAATGTTTGTATTTTTAAGATTTGAGTACATGAATAATATAATTTTTTTGAAATTTTTAAACTATTAATGTTGTAGATGATTGTTGTATTTGACATGCCAGTTAATGTATTTTTGAATAAATTTTGTCAATTAATTTATTTAAGATATATCAAAAAAATTAAACAGGCAACACTGAAAACTAAAAAACAATATTCATCTACAATTATAATTGGAATTTATTTAAACATATTTATTATTCTTAAGAGAAAAAGTGATAGGATTTATTAGTTATTAAATCATACAGTCATTACGAAAGAAAGATTTTGAAAATTATCTTCTGGTGAGAGTGGCGTGTACTTAAACAAATGTCAGTAGTCATGTCAACGGTCATGTTGCCGTTACCCTAAGGCCTATGACTGCATACATGGGGAAAATGCATAGCAGGTTGTGATTGAAAGAGTCATTCCAGTCTGATTGCTTCTTCTATAAGCCTCTTTGGTAAATAAAAAAATATATTTCTTTTGGGAATAATATATATTTAGAAATGTAGGAGTAACTTTTTTTTAAAGGAATAATGATGGAGTTGTGTCTGTTCAGTTGGGCTAGGTCACTAATGGGCCATGATATGATATGAGCCCATTTCATGGTTTCATATAACACATGTGGAACTATTCATAACCATAGTCCATGCAAGTTTCGGCAATGGAGACATGTGCTACTGTGGAAGAGATACTTGGAAAAATGAACGAACAAGTTGATGCACTGAAGGAGAAAAATGACAATGTCTCTCTCGCAAGGTGAGTAATGCAATCCTAGTAATAAACCTTTGTGATTCTTGTTATGTGGTGTGTGTTATTTTTCCTCTGACAAGTTAACACATGGTTGTGTTTCGAGCAGTGAGGTCGCTAAAGGGACGGACGGTGGTGACGGGACAATCGACGACGATCATAACATCAGGTTTATCCGCATGTTCCAGGAGGTTGGTTTTCTGCACAACATGTTGTGGCCATAGGTTTGAATTAGGTGTATAGTTGTTAGTAAGTCTAGCTTACGTATGTAGCTGTATGGATATTGCAGATAATAAACCAGAATAAAATGACCAGGGAGGTGATGAAGACCCTAAATGAAGACATTAGGACTATCTCTGGGATCCTAGTGGAACATGGGAAGATTCTCTAATCTCTAATTGTTGCGGTTGGTTCTCTGGCCGACCTGAAGAAAGAAGGCGTGCAAGGCAACGCACGGATGGTCGCGTGTAAGAAGACGCGGGCAAAGGCGGCAGATGAACCAGAGGCGACTTTGGTTAGCAAGAAATCTGTGGGAGTTAAACGTGGTGCCGTAAAGATCTCACCGCCACTGAAGCCCACAACTAGAGGGGACACGGCCCGCCAGAGGCAGACACAAAAGAACCGAAACGGTGGCCCCACTAAATCCGCTAAGCTAAAAGTAAGTGAAGTTTTTTTTGTTTTGGCAATTTACGTCCAAAAGTATCAAGTTATTTGCTTCATCATTTACTGTTGGTGCAGCGCAAGTTAACATTTGAAAACCAGGATTCTGCGTCAACTGAAGGTAGTGACGTCTGCCAAACTGAGCATGGGTCGTTGTTCACATATCACACACACCTCGCCTTCCATGTTGCATCTGATATGCCGCAAGTAATGAATTTAATGTTTGGGTATTTAGTAATATTTCTCTCCTATGTGAATTTTCCTGGTCTTAGTCCTACTAGAATTTACTTACACGGATTTTGTGTTGCTTTGCTTGGGTAGTGTCTCGAGTTGGCATTTCGGCCACCAGACGGAATGCATTTTCAGGGGTCGGAGTTTGTCATGGCCGCTTACATTTTCTCGAAGAATATGGATGAACGGTACGTATGTATGTGACATGGCTTGGTGAATGTGAGTTGTCGTAATGTTACACTTGAGATGTATTCATGTATCGGAGCGTGACCATGCTTGTTTAATGTTTCTTGTGGTAGGGAGATTCTAGTTGCGGATGAGCACGCACAGGGTGATCGGCGTACATTATGGAGCCTAAGACCGGGGCAGCAAGTTGTTGACGACGTAAGTAGTGGTTCACATACGTTGTTGTTATACGTTGGTGTGTGGGAAGCCTTAGTTGCAGTCTTGGATAACCGTCTTTGTGGCAACAGGTTATCAACATGGTGGCCTCCATGCTCAGCTTCGACAACATGTCTCCTAAGTGGTTTTTGCCAACCACCTTTGCGGTAAAATTATGTCCCCATATCCAGTAAATTGTGCTAACGATTCTTCTTTTCATGAGAAGTTTGAAATGAATTTGTCGTTACAGAAAAGGCTGTGGAAAATGTGTAACTTTATGATTAGAATTATGACAACTTTTCCTTCTCGGGATGAAAGATAGCGATAACATAATTCCGGTTTGATAATTGAAATAATAGTCTGATTACGTATGGAATAAGTAAAAAAAAAAACATTGAACATAGGTTCCGAGAAGCTATGGTACATAGTGATTTTTGATTTCTTATCCATGGTTAATTACATTATGCCTATAAAGTGGTGTTTGGTGTTGTGTAATTTATTTTAAGCAATATTGGAATGTTAAAAATTTGCTAACATTTATAAATTTTGAAATTAAATTTTAATTTTCATTGTTTATTATGAAATTAGACGTTTTCTGAAAATTACTTGTCAACGGCAATCTCTTTTTTCCACTTGTGACATAGAGAGTACGTCACCGTTAGCAAAACCTGAGGCGGTTGACTCGTGTATGTGTCTGACGTAAAATTGTGTTTCAACGTCCAGCAAATTGCGCTAAGTCCTGTGAACCATAGCATTGACACTTTCGAGTTCATCCGGTCTAACTTTATGGGCTATGCGGATAACTTGCATCGGGTAACAACTTATTTCTGCATTTTAATTGACAATATTCCTTTGCCGTTACGTTAGTAACTTATTTACTTCATTTGTGTAGATATATGTTCCAATGTACAGGGAGCAACATTGGTACCTGATGATTGTGGATCTAGTGTTCTGCAGGCTAATTTACCTAGATTCTGCGAAGAATGTGTCGGAATATGAAGCCAGGATTGCTCAAATGAAATATGTGGTGAGTACATAGCACGTGACCCTTATCAACTCCTCATGCATTTCAGGCATTAATAAATGTTTCCACCTTAGTAGCTTTGAGTACAACTAATAAATTGAGACCTTTGCAGGCCTTCTTCATAGAGAATATGTTGCAAGATACGAGGTTCTAGAGCGATAAGGGACATTATAAACCACATCCCTCCACATTCGACCTCGACGAGCCGGAGGTTGGCCACCAAATTGAGGGCTCGTATGTACCATACTAATCCATGTTTTTGTTTGTTGAACCCTAAAATAATAATGTAATAACAACACATGTGACTTTACTTTCCCGTGTAGAAACGACTGTGGAGTGTGGGTTGTTCAGTGGATGATGCAATCTTGGGTGTTTAGAGATTTCATGTTAGAGGTAACAAACACTGCCAAATTGAAATGATGCTTTAATAGACATTGTTAGATGCCATTGTTGTTACGTTGCAAACCTATCTTACCTACATACTAGTTCAATTGATACTGTAGTTGTCATTGCTTGAAATCGTTGTTGCTACTGTCCGGAATTAGCTAAACCAATTAAATGATGGCTATTGTAGGATGTCACCAATCAGACTAGGATGTGGCTTGCTCTTGATTTGGTCATGGGTAGACATAACCCAATTGCTCGCGAGGTAGGTCGCAAGGCCATGGCTGATTGGGACAGAAATATGTCCCGTTCCAAGCGTCGTCACAATGGCAACAATGCACCGGCCGATGCAGGTCCATCCCGTAGTGGCAGCTTGACGTTCTAGGTGGTATCGTAGATATTTTGTTGCGGTGGATATTTTGCTATGATGAATTGTGCACCTAGTTGCATATTTTGCTATGATGCATTGTGCACCAAGTTGCGTGAACCTCACGTGTCTCGTTGGGGATATACTTGGGGCCTCGCTTTTGTCAATATGAGGCCCTGTGCCACCGCAAATGAATCTTTCTTATGCTAATGACTCAACTATTATAATAGGAGTACATGTATTAAACTGACTAGATATTCCCTACATGTGCATGAATATATTGTAAAACTTGCAACTCTTTTGCTATTGTTTCTTAATGCCTAGCTAAAAACATTGAGAAGTGATGAATAAGATCCACATCGTCGCACTCGTTTCAAGCGAATTTTATAAAATAATTGGAAGCCATTCTATGATTAAATTGTAACAAGTTAGGAAGTTATGGAAGACTATGATTACCGTTCTGGGCAAGAATGATAATATGGAACCAAAAGCCCGTAGCATTCGATACACTAGTGGGTTGAACCCAGTTTACTAATTTCCTTTTTGGCAATAATAACTTAAAGCCCAAAAGCTGACTAACCCGGCCCAGGTTTAGTTTTTAATCAAGCCATGTGGTTGCTACCATAAACCCAGCGACTTACTCCTCAGGTTGGGGAATTGTTATTAAGGTGACATGGGCTGCATTATCAAAAGCCCAACAAGTAACCCCTCAAGCCCAAATATCATTATTTACTCTCACGATTGGGTAACCTCCAAGCCCCAAATTCATTCTATAGAGGCGCACATGTTATCATTGCTATTGGGCCTTGCAAAATTTTACAAAAACAAAATCAATTATACTTGAAGGCAGGTTAACAAATATAGCCACCCTCAACTTACGGTGTTGAGATAAGATGCTAGAAAAAAATAACAAACACCAGATCCCTGGAACAATACACCAACAACTAAGCAGACTCAAATAACTCTGCATATAATATGCTTCTCGTTGCCATGCCAGTGACAAGGGAACCATACATTGTTTAGCGGGATAGCATCTGTTAGTGATCGGTATTCCCCCAACCTTTGCGTGATCCTTTCTGTATTCTTCCGAGAAAGACCCTAACCTGCATCATTATGGAAGCAACTGTTCATAACAATTTTTTCGCAGTCAACAGTTATTCGCATACAACATGACCCTAAATACTTGGATCATCGCAAGCTTTTAACGATGATACATATACACATGCAGGCATCCTAACCTCGTTTGCCCAATCGTCATTGAAGGTGCATCCTGCCTTCGCATTGTTTCCTACGTAGTTGCCGGAGGTCGAATCAGCGAACTGTCTCCTTAAGTCATCTAGGTTCCGTGCATAATTTCCAGCATTTCCATGGCCAGGTTCCCTCTGAAAGACGGAAGTTAGTTGAATGACATTGCTAATACGTAAAGAACACATGACAACTACCATGTGAAGTGAATACCTTGAAACTCGCAGGTGTCATCCTAGATGAATCATCTTGGCATTCTGCTCCGGCCACACCGTGCTGGTCCGCATCGTTAGCTGCTGACGACTTCTTCCCCCTATCCTGGGGACATTTTCTTTTCGTATGGCTTACGTGCTTGCAGTTAGCACATCGCCTTCTCTTGCCTAATTGCCTTTGTTTGGCCAGTCGAGGGGCGCCCTTAGGGTTCGCAACCTTGGGATCCCGTACCACCTTCTTCGTCCCCCTTGTGTCCCGTTCATATCCTAACCCCCGACATGCAAATTCCAGAGTATTGCACAAATTAACTATGCCATCGATTGCTTTTCGAAACAAATTTTCATCTTGTGAACCAAGGTAAACAAGCCATTGAGCCTTTGTGTGGAGCGCCCCATGTCTAACCAAAAAACCTCTTTAGGTGGGATCGTCCACCTTCTCACCATATTGATCTATATCTTTGGCATCTTTTCTCCATCGTCGCAGGACCAATCTTTCAGGTATTTCCTGCAGATGCGCTGCTTTCATCATAAAGAACATATGCCTGCATGGGTACCCGTTCTTTTCCCAAAAAAAGCATTGACAGTCGAGTTTTCCAGTACTTCTCCCGAAGGCGGCCATTACCTGAACATCAGGTTTCTCATATTCCTCTAGATAATAAACGGTTGTATTCAAGCACCGTTTTTTCGTAAGTAGATTAACTGCTCCAGCTCCTTCAATCTCTTTCCTAACATATGCGAACAACTCTCGAGTATAAACACTAGCAGCAGCTATCTCTATTGACCTCAAACATGTGGTCATAACCGGATTGGTGTAAATGGAGTTAAATTGTAGCAACATCTCTTTGTTCCGATATTCATGGACGACTAGCTCTAGATTTTGCACTAACTCGAGGATAGTATGGCTTGACTTCGAAAACTTGTTAACCACAGCATTTATTCCCTCACATCGCGACGTAGTCTGGAATCTGGCGCAAAACTTGTCACGTAAATACGCCTTTACCCATAGCTTTCGCTTCTCATGCATGTGCCTTGCCCAACTACTGTCATGCAGCCCAAACTCCTCAATTGCTGCAGCCCAATCCTCTTTGAATTCATTAACCTCCATGTCCATGTACAACCAACGCTTGAACAAACTGCGGAGGCGTTCGTCTTTTACATTTGATGTCACATTTTTTTCCACATGCCACGCACACAAATGATGGGTTGCCTCAGGTAAAACCGACTTCACAGCTTTTATCATTGCTTTGTCCCCGTCAGTAACAACTACACAAGGTTTCTTTTGGCACATAACCTCTAGCAAATTCTGTAACATCCACGTATACGACGATACAGTTTCATCAATCAACAACCCAAAACCAAAAATAGTAGTTTGCTTATGGTTGTTTGAGCCTGAAAAAATCACTACTGGACGTTTGTATCTATTTTTCCTATAAGTGGAGTCAAACGCTAAGACATCTCCAAAACACTGAAAATCAGACCGGCTATTCCCATCAGCCCAAACCATGTTACCAAGCCTTTCATCTTTTGTGAGGTTGTAGCGTGCAACATACATAGGGTCAACAACAGCCTTTCCCTCAAGGTAAACCAACGTTGCATTCGCATCACCATCAGCTATTCGTGACCGCCTCATCTTGTCCGCGTAGTTGTACGCATCCTTTTTCAAAAATCCCAACAAAGAGTATCCACCTGACATACCAGCCATGTGACCCAAGATTTTCGACGTCCCAATTCCATACGCATGCATCCCGTCAATGTGAGCCTTTGCCGCGTCCGTCATTTTGCGATGACTGCGAATCAGGTAAGACATCCCAACAGGTGCTAGGTCATGGTTGTGATCCAGTACTACCTTCCTAACCTTCCATTTCTGCTCACTCTTCTCCAAGTATATTGATAGCATTGCTTTGCAGCCAGTCCGTGTTTCTGGTTTGTGTCCCCGCTGCCTATCAATCCTGTTATAGTGCTTGATTTCCCTCAATCCTTCCTTGTTACAAAAAAATTGATATCTCACAACATTACTGTGGCTATCTTTACCTGAGTCCCCTTTCCGTACCCCAAATCTGTTGACTCTTCCATACCTTCGATAAAACTCATACGCATCTTCCACACTTTTCCAAACTTGGTTCAAAATATCATCCGCGCTCAAGTCAAACCCTGGTTCTCCTTCAGGCAAATGTTCCTCCTGAACCTCATTACCACCAACCTCTTCCGCATTCATCTCCTCGTTCACGTCACTTACACCACCCCCCGCACTCCCCTATCGCCTCACCTCTATTCGCATCCATCTGCAACTCCAAACATTACATAATCTGAATACTCATAAAAACCTCATTACTCTACAATTTCCTACAATACATGTTCTATCTAAACTATACATGCATGAACCAAGTACCCCTAGTTGAGTGCAAATTAGAAACTCGCTACCTTGGAAGGAAAGAAATTGAAGCATTTCCAGCTATTATCCCATTAAACCAAGGTTGTAAAAAGAGTCTAAACTATACATGCATGAACCAAGTACCCCTAGTTGAGTGCAAATTAGAAACTCCCTACTTGAAAAGGAAAGAAATTGAAGCATTTCCAGCTAGGTTGTAAAAAGAAATGAACACAAGGTCATATCAATTTTACATATCAATAGTCAGAACATTAACAAAGAGCAACCTAGCAACATTAACTGCTCATATGAACACGTTAACAACATCAAAACCGTTATGTCCTCTTCAATTAATTATTCAACTTTATAGCCGGGACCAAAAACAGCAACCTAAAAAAAGTCCAAAGAACATCGCCTCACAAACAGTTCATCAAATTGCCAGCTCGTGACGACCAACAAACTCGAACTAAGATCAAACTCAATACTTATGTTAGCAATTTCGCAAAAAATTCAGCTGCCTGACACACACTCGAAGAACAGATCCTCAAGAACAATTTTATTCAATATCAAATTAATAATAAGAAAATCATTAACTTTCAAAACCACCTGAACAATATTTTAAACACTTCAACAAATAACATGAACGAGGACCAGCCACGAACATAAATACCTGGAATACTCAACTCAGACGGAGATCCTATGACGGCTGAACGGCGGACTAAGCACGGCAATACCTGGAACACTCAACTCAACGACGGCGACGGTGCAGGCCTCCACGGCAGACCGTGAAATCCTCAGGCGACCAGAGTGGGATCACCGTCGGGGTCAGAACATGGGCGACGCGTGACAAAGAGCCATTTGACACGTTCCAGCAATGGACAAAGAAGGCTTCTTCAGGTTCGGCAGCGTGGAAGATGTGGGGACCTAGTCACTGCCTCACAAATGACACCTCCGTAGAAGCTAGGATTTTCTTTGTCATTCAGGATATCCCTTTCTTAGCCCTCTACTAAGATTTCGTTTTCTATTTCTTAGTATTGTTTCCTCCTCCCTTTTTTTATTTTTAAAAAATCCACTTCAACAAAATTACAGAAATTACAATCAACATTCTGATATCCTTTGTTTCTGTTATAGGCCATACTATGTATATCAATAATTTTTACTGATTATTTAATTTTATGATTATTTATTTTCATAGCCTTCGTATTTTATTTTAATTTATTTTTATAATATTTTTTTTACTTTTTCCCCCTCATATTTATGTTTCTTATTTTTATTTGTATTTTCATTCACTTATTTATGTTAATTGAAATTATTAACAATTTAAAAAAAATAAAAATTATAAATGTAGCGATAAGAAAACCGAGTAATAAAATAACTGGGAGTACCGTACTCTCTACGTTACAAGTAAATAAAGGTGATTGTTATTGACAATTCATTTTAAAAAAATGCTCTTTAATTTCATAAAAAAAAAGTTAACACTTCATTTTCAATTCAAAAATTATATTATCACTATCTTTTATCTTGCCAACAAATATGGTCACAACTTTAATTATTAAATTATACATTATTATAGACTTTTTATTTATGATATTTTTATTTAAGACTTTTCAGCAAAACAAAAAATTTTGTAACATGATAAACATACCTTTTTTTTTTTTGGGTCAATCTAATCCAATCCTTTTTTTTTGTGGTCTTACAATCCACTCTTAGTAATAAGACAAAGGCCGTTTTTGGCTAAACCCAAATCCTTTTTTTGTAAAATAACCCATCACAGTTTTTGCAACAACTACCAACCTTAATTACAAAAAAAAATTAACACCTTAGTTAATTCAACGTTAGAAACATAAGCACCTGAAAAGTAACCGATAAATAAAAGTGTGTGGAACCTATATTCTGTTGCAAAGCAGAAAGCTAGCTTTTCTGGGCAGTCTCTCTCAACGTGTGTCATTGCAGCAGCCTCTCCATTTGTCATCAGCATGTAAAGAAAGGAAATGAGTTCAGCATAGTAGAATCTCCCTAATTAAAGACATAGTGAAAGGGAGATCGGGATTAGTGACTCCAACGTCCGATGCGAAATACAAAAACATTAAAAATGGCTACAAAATATATTAAAAATTAAAATAAACCTCCATGAAATTAGTTTTAATGGTTTCAATAAATATTTTCTGCACTCAGTCATTTTTTTAATCTAAATTGATGATGAAATTCTAAATTAATAAGAATAAGGAATGTTACGATAAAAATAAAACAAAATGTTTATTTTCTATGAGAAGCATCAATTTACTATTTTACAAAAAAAAAAAAAACAAAGAATAAATTAAATATTTATTACCAAAATCAAAGCACCTAAAAATAATTATCAAAATTTTCTTATCATGTCCTTTGCAAAATTGAAGTGTAGGGTAGTCATTAGCTGATTTTTTTCTATATGGAAAAATTTTTTGTGTAATGCAATGAAATTGATAGATAAAAAAAAATTTTCACTACTATAATGTCAGCATAAAATGCAACTTGCGTTTTATTCTTTTTTTATTTTTTTTTGTTTATGAAATTAAACAAACGCAATTTGCGTTTTTCCTTTTTGAGAGTTTTCAATTTTTTTCTATTTCCTTTTGACCCAAAACGTAACATGCGTTTAGTGATTTGAATTTTTTTTGAAAAAACAAAATGCAACTTGCGTTTTTTGTTGTGTCAAAATTTTTTTGAAGGCCACAAAACACAGGTTACGTTTTTAAAGTGTCAGAAAAATTTTTTTTGAAAGCATCAAACGCAAGTTGTGTTTTGTGAAGGAAAAATATTTTAAGCAAGAGTGTTGCCTATAAATACGAAGTGGGACTCATTCAAAGTTCCTCACTCCACTTCTCCTCATAGTCCTCTTTTTTGCATATATGTCATAGTAGTGAATTTTTTTGGCAGTTAATTGTGTAAAAAAGTTGGGTTATGTGAGGTGGAAGTTATGGAAGGTATTGCAAATTTGCGATTCTATTATAACGGTGAAATTATACCAAACACATACGAAGGAGTGACTTTTGTTTGTAAATGTCCGTTTTCATTTGCTATTCCATGCACCATGAGTTTTGTAGAGTTGCAAAATGGTCTTTGTGATAACATATAAAGTCACATTTCAAAAAGGGTGATCAACATTTTATACAGAAATCCTATACAAGTATTTGGTGGGCTAATACAGTTTCAAATAATGCCCATCAATGACGATGCAAGTATGCAGCAGATGTTCTATATTTATCAACAATCCCGATTTCACATGCCGAAGATAGAGTTGTACGTTGAGTTTGAACAGTAGTCGGGGCTGGACGCGGTTGGCGAGGAGGTCACTGTTGATGAGTTCGGGAATATAGATTGGGAAGAAGATAACAACGACAGTGAAGAAGAGTTCGAAGCCAACTATGAAGACGATGACGAAAACGATGACGGAGACTTGGCAGGCAATCTGGCGGTACATAATGAGGCGCAAATGATTGTAAGTCAGCACCCCTTTGGCGTTTTGTCTTTTATGCGGACTCTGGATCTCGAAGTCATGCATGCCCCAAAATTTCCTAAGTATGCGAATATGGGTATGTTATGATTATTAATTCAAGTTACCACTAGTGTGTATTTTACTTGCCTTCTTTGACTGATGGTGGTGCGCATGTCGTAGGTGAAGGCAACGTTGCGGTGGAAGATGGTGAGTTTAATGTCGGAATGGAATTTGGTTCTAGAGAGTCAGTGATATCTGCAGTCCAATGCTATACTATCTTTAGAGGAGTTGATTACACTGTGTATGAGTCTGAGTTGCAGACATTCTATGCGAAATACAAGGGTTATGGTGCAGGGTGCGATTGACTTATCCGAGCTAGCTTGATTCGAAAGAAAGCTTGTTGGGAGATCAGGAGATACAATGGCAAACACACGTGCACAATAGGCACTCTTTCACAAGACCATGCCAAGTTGGACTCAGTCACAATTGCAGATGCTCTTAGGCCGTTGGTTGAAGCAGACCCGTCGATCAAGGTGAAGTCTATTATTGTAGAAGTTCAATATAGGTTCAACTACACTATAAGTTACCGCAAGGCTTGGTTGGCAAAGCAGAAATCTATGGCCAAAATTTTTGGTGATTGGGAAGTTTCTTACCAGACTCTGCCAGTATGATTGAAAGCAATGACTGCGAAGATGCTAAGGTCTCGTGTTCAAATAAAAACGCTCCCCGTTTACCGTGAGAGTGAGGAGGTTCGAGGTGTAAGAGTTCTCTCCATTGTGTTTTTTGGAGCTTCTATCCGTATATTGTAGCATTTAGATACCACAAGCCATTGGTGCAGGTTGATGGCACACACCTGTACAGAAAATATAAATGTACACTTCTAGTGGCGGTTGTACAAATAATGTGTTCTTCAGGTAACGTAAAATCACGAACCATTTTTTTTTATAAAATAAAACCCTAAACCTTCTATTCTTCTTTTTCCTCCCACACTTTCTTCAAACCCTTTTCCTCCTTCAGCGCATACTTTCTCAATGGAACCCACCCACCCTTACGTTTTGTTAAACTCTTCCCTCTTCCACCTGCGTTTTTCAATTTAAAGGCCCTCTTAACGCCCTCGACGAACATGTGTCGCGCATGTATACACGGTGCTGACAATTGCAACCTACAATTGTAGATTGACGACTGACAAACGCAACCTGTGTTTGATGACTTCCCAAGATAGTCAACACAGCAGGTTGCAGGGAGTTGGGACACGTTTCATCCACTGCATGGCCCTCTCTGACAAACGCAAACTGCATTTTGCAACTTTTACTTTTTCTGTATCACAAAAAACGTAACCTGCGTTTTTCAGGTTACTGTGTATCGCAGATCCACATTTGGGATTACACGCCATGCACTAATAATATTGCATATCACCATTTTTACCTCCATTAATAAATTAATTTATGGTAGTCATTCAATTGTCATTAAATGAAAAAAGAAGTGTTTGGTCATATCAATATTTTTGTAATAAACTAAACATGATTCTAGGACTGTCAAACGGATTAGTCCGGTCTATTTAGACCCAGTCCGTTAAGTTCGTGGGTTAAATAGGCTGGACCGTTTAATCCCGCTTCATTTTGCGGGCCATAATTTTTTAGTCCAGACCATTTATGGTCAGCCGGATGGGTTAAACAGGCCAACCCGTTTATTATTTTATTTTATTTTTTGAAAAATATTTTGACAAAAATTATCACTTTTAGGTCAAAAACCTTTTAAAAAAATAATATTTTTTAGTTGATAGGTTAGATTTTCGGGTCGAATCACGAGAAATATCGGCTAAAAGTGTAACTATTTTTGATAAAAAAAAAATATAAACGGGTCACCCCGTTTAACTCATATTTTTTTTTATTTAATCGGGTTTAGTCCGTTTAACCCAAAATTTAAACAGGTTTAATAGGCAAAGCCCACCCATTAAATGGATAAACGGATGAATTTGACCCATTTTAACGGTCCTACATGATTATAATTTCCAAAGCTGATGTAGGATTTTATTTTTTTTTTCATCAAAAGAGTTGATGTTGTAGAAAATAATGAATAAAAAGAACGTGAAAAAAGAAAAATTACAGAATTCAAACCCAAGAATAATCTCTATTGCTAATACAATGGCTCTATTCAAATTCGACAATAATCTTTATGAAATTATGATTATCTTTATATGTTATCATGTCTTTTGAACTAATTTAGGATTGAATTACAAAGATGTAAAGTATTCCATCAGAACCTACCATCAATATAAATGAAAATTCATAAATAGAGTTAATATTTTAAAAATTATAGACAAATAAATGTAAAAGCAGAGAATGAAAAACAAACATATACAAATGAATTTTTTTCAAATTAATTTTTAATTTAAAATTTAAAATACAAAAAATTGCATATTAAACAAATAATAATTATTTATATAATTTATTTAATTAATTAACTAAAATACAAAAAAAAAACCATATAAATATGTTTTGGTTACCGCTTAGATTTTACTGTTCTATTTTAGTCATTGATGTTGTGTTCTCTATTTTTTATAGTCTCACTATACATGTATTTTCTGTGTTCGTCATTCAATATTTTTCAGCGATCTACTATCTTCCATAATTTTCTCTTCTATATCCATTACTTCAACATCGATAATCACTAGAAACTCCACTGTAACTACTATGACTACCATTGCCATACTATTGTCACCACCTCATCTATCGCTGTAACACCCTATTATCACCATTGGCTTTTTCTCCACCGCGATGACTTTTTAGAATGTTAGAACTATAGGATATACTGACATTGTACAATAAATTTTCTATTTTTTGTGTGTATATAAATTCTGTTACGGTCCGGCCCAAACCTTCTGCTGGCTTGGGCCGACCCGAGCTCCACCCGACCCGGGCGGTCAGGGATAGGGCGCCCCATCGCCGACCCGGACACGCGTCCGTAACAACTCTTCCACAGTTGTGAAGGGAGCGCCTCAAGAGTAGTGGGCCTGCCTTTACAGGGCCCACCTCTGACAATATATAAGGGGAAGATTGGCTCTTCCCCCGAGGTACGTCACATATCACATTATCCTTTCTGCCTGCACATTTACTGACAAGAGCGTCGGAGTGTCTTTGCAGGTGGCACCCCCCTTTTTTCACACGAAGTACTCGGGACCTCGCGCATCTCCGGCCGGCAGTCCACGACCTGACGAGCCCCAACCGTCTCCCAAGATCTTCACCCGAACCGACCGGAAACCGACTAACCAAACATTGGCGCCATCTGTGGGGACTCGTCCATGGACCTTCTGCTAGTCGAAACGGAGGCAGGCCGCGAGGCCGTACCCGGAGGCGACGCCGCCGGGACGGAAACCCGACAACATCCGAGATCACCCCCGAGGGACGCAACCCAATCACATGAGAGACGCCCCTTTGGGGGGACCGGAGACAACCACGCCAGAATAATGCAAGAGCTACGCCATAGAATGCAAGACTTAGAACGCCGGTTAGCGGACCGAGAACGCGACCAGCGCACTCCAGAACAGAGTCACTCCCGATCTCGCTCCAGGAGCCATTCCCGACGCACGCCCAGCCCCCAGGTCGAGTCAGAAAGCACCGGGGAGAGAGGGCGCGCGAGAAGACGTCACGACCCTGTCATTTACGCCAGACGTGAAAGGTGACGTACGACGAACCGGGGGGACGAAGACGCTCGTCGGGAGAACGAATACCCGGAGACCCGTGATAATAGGGGCCACCCCATTCCACCGCTCCATACTCGAGGTCTGGCTGCCAAAACATTTTGACAAGCCAACGGACATGAGGTATGATGGAACGCAGGACCCCCCTGGAGCATCTAATGGTCTTCGAGGCCAGGATGAACTTAGAAGGAGTAGGAGACGAGGTAAGGTGTCGCGCCTTCCCGGTCACCCTGGTGGGACTTGCAATACGGTGGTTCAATAACCTCCTGCAGGGCTCGGTGACTCAATTCTCCGACATCAGCCATGCTTTCCCGGCTCAGTTCACAACCAGGATCGCGAAAGCCAAGCACCCGATCAATTTGCTAGGGGTGACCCAAAGAGCCGGGGAGCCAACCATGAAATACTTGGATCGTTTTAACGACGAGTGCCTGGAAATTGACGGTTTGACGGACTCGGTGGCGAGTTTATGTTTGACGAATGGGCTCCTGAATGAGGACTTCAGGAAGCACCTTACCACAAAGCCAGTCTGGACAATGCAGGAGATCCAGTGCGTGGCTAAGGAGTATATCAACGACGAGGAGGTCAGCCGGGTCGTGGCTGCCAATAAACGGCAACCCCCCTACAACCAAACCAGGCACCACGATGGTGGAGAAAGACAAAAGGAACACACTAGGGACGGCGGCTCGAGCAAGACGACAAAACCGTTTCCCCGAGTCGGGAAATTCACCAACTACACCCTCCTCGCGGCACCAATCACGGAGGTCTATCAACAGATAGCCGAGAAAAGGATACTATCGAGGCCCCGTCCTCTGAAGGACATGACGGGGGGAAACAAAAGCCTCTACTGCGAATATCACAAGGGGTACAGGCACAAGACCCAAGACTGTTTCGACCTAAAGGATGCCCTGGAGCAAGCAATCAGGGACGGGAAGCTTGCCGACTTCTCCCACCTCATAAGGGAACCGAGGAGACGGAACCGGGATCGCGAGGGTGAGGACAGGTCCAGGGCGACAAGACGACGTCAAGAACCAGAGGGAGACGACCACGGTCTCACGGTAGTAAATGTAGTAACTGCAAGGAATTCTGCCCCGAGGTCGAAATCGGCGCAGAAGAAAGACACCAAGGTCCTGGCGGTCTCCTCCTCATCTGCTAGGAGCTCCCGGGGACACCCATCCATCTCTTTTGGCCCCGAGGATCAATGGTTCGATGAGGTACCGGAAAGTCCCCTCATGGTTATCACAGCCAAAGTCGGAACCGGACTGGTCAAACGAATCCTAGTGGACACGGGGGCGGACTCGAACATCATGTTTTGCAACGTCTTCGACGCCTTGGGACTACATGATGCCGACCTGGCGACCCACCAGCACGGTGTGGTAGGGTTGGGTGATCACTTCATTAAGCCAGATGGGATCATCTCACTACCGACCTCCCTTGGACAAGGACAGAGGCGAAGAACGGTAATGGCCGATTTTGTTGTCTTACGAGATTCCACTGCTTATAATATCATCCTGGGGAGAAAAACCATCAATGACCTCGGGGCAGCGATTAGCACGAAACTGCTCGTAATAAAGTTTGTTACCGATGACAGATTCGTAGGGTCCATCAGAGGAGACTTGGAAACGGCAGTCGCTTGCGACCACACCAGTCTCTCTCTTAGGAAAAAATCCAAAGAAGCATCTGGGGTTTTCCTTGCCGACCTGGATGCTAGGATAGATGACAAGCCCAGACCTGAGCCAGAAGGGGACTTGGAAAAATTTAGGGTTGGCGACGAGGACGAGAAGTTCACGTTCATAAACAGAAACCTCCCCCATGAATTAAAAGAACCTTTGATGAAGATGATCAGAGCCAACGCCGACCTCTTCGCCTGGACACCAGCCGATATGCCAGGGATAGACCCCCAGCTCATGTCACGCCATCTGGCCGTCAAGCCAGAGGCCAAGCCAGTGGCTCAGAGGAGGAGAAAGATGTCACAAGAAAGGGCAGAAGAGGTGGCCAGGCAGACAGCCAGCCTCCTTGAAGCAGGGTTCATCCGAGAGCTGGACTACTCGACTTGGCTGTCTAACGTGGTTTTGGTGAAAAAACACAGTGGGAGGTGGAGAATGTGCGTGGACTACTCCGACCTCAACAAGGCATGCCCTAAGGATTGCTACCCCCTGTCCAACATTGACGCACTCGTCGACGCAGCAGCGGGATACCAATACCTGAGCTTCATGGACGCCTACTCTGGGTACAATCAGATACCGATGCACCGACCCGACGAGGACAAAATGGCGTTCATAACGCCAGGAGGGATCTATTGTTACAAGGTGATGCCGTTCGGTCTAAAAAATGCTGGCGCCACGTACCAAAGACTGATGAACAAGATATTCAATGAGCTCATAGGCAAGACAGTAGAAGTCTACGTGGACGATATCCTCGCAAAAACCGCACGACCCGATGACCTCCTAAGAGACCTAGGGGATGTGTTCGCCTCCCTCCGACAGCACGGCATGAGGCTCAACCCGCTCAAGTGCGCCTTTGCCATGGAAGCTGGGAAGTTCTTGGGGTTCATGATCACCCAAAGAGGGGTAGAGGCCAACCCTGAGAAGTGCCAAGCGATTCTCCAGATGAAGAGTCTGGGTTGCATCAAAGACGTCCAGCGGCTGGCAGGAAGGCTGACGGCGTTATCCCGTTTCCTCGGCGCATCGGCAGCGAAAGCCCTGCCCTTCTTCAATCTAATGAAAAAGGGGATAGCATTTGAATGGACCCCAGCCTGCGAGGAAGCATTCAACCACTTCAAGGAAACCCTAGCAACACCTCCGGTGCTCGGAAAGCCCAAAGCCGGAGAGCCACTCTACCTCTACCTAGCAGTAACAGAGGAAGCACTTGCAGCAGTGCTCGTAAGAGAAAAAGGGAAAGCCTAGCAACCGATTTACTTCGTAAGCAGGGCCCTACAAGGAGCAGAGCTGAGGTACAGCAAACTGGAAAAACTGGCGCTCACACTCCTAACCTCCTCTCGAAGGTTGAGGCAATACTTCCAGGGTCACTGTGTGGTCGTCAGAACGGATCAAGCGATCCGTCAAGTACTCCAAAAACCCGATTTGGCTGGAAGGATGATGACCTGGGCCATTGAGCTGTCCCAATACGACTTGCACTATGAGCCCCGTCACGCAATCAAGGCACAGGCAATGGCAAATTTCTTAGTAGAGGTAACGGGCAATCCTCCCGAAGAAACGGGCACACGGTGGAGGCTCCACGTAGACAGGGCCTCCAACCAAACGTCCGGGGGAGCCGGGGTCATCTTAGAAAGCCCGGCAGGAGTCATCTACGAACAATCGACCAAGTTCGAGTTCCCTGTGTCGAACAATCAAGCGGAATATGAAGCCCTCTTAAGCGGGCTAATACTAGCTCGGGAAGTCGGGGCGACGAAGGTCGAAGTATGCAGTGACTCACAGGTCGTCACCTCGCAGGTAAGCAGAAGCTACCAAGCCCGGGACCCCCTCCTGCAAAAATACTTGGAAAAGGTTAAAGAAATGACAAGTCAGTTCCAAGAGGTCACGATCCAACACGTCCCAAGAGAAAGGAACACACGGGCGGACCTCCTGTCCAAACTAGCGAGCACGAAGCCAGGAGCGGGTAACCGGTCTCTCATCAAAGGCATGATGAAGGAGCCAACGGTCGCCCTCCATTTGACGAAGTCAAGCCCCTCATGGTTGGACCCCATCACAAACTTCTTGGAACTCGGCAAGCTGCCTGACGATGAGAAAGCGGCCAAAACATTGAGAAGGGAGGCGGCCAGATATGCAATCATACAAGGGCAACTGTTCAGAAAGGGGCTCAGCTAGCCCCTATTGAAGTGCTTGCACCCCGACCAGACGAACTATGTACTTAGAGAAATCCACGAGGGTTGTTGCGGCCACCACATCGAGGGCAAAGCCCTAGCGAGGAAGCTCATCCGAGCCGGATACTACTGGCCATCAATGATGAAAAACTCGAGGGAATTTGTCAGAAAGTGCATAAAGTGTCAACAAAACGCCAACTTCCACAAGGCGCCGGCTTCCGAGCTGAGCCTGCTGACGACCACACGACCTTTCGCTCAATGGGGAGTTGACCTTCTGGGACCTTTCCCGATTGGCCCAGGGCAAGTCAAATACCTCATAGTTTCCATCGACTACTACACCAAATGGATAGAGGCTGAGCCACTGGCCAGCATATCTTCCTCCAACTACCGGAAGTTCATGTGGAGGCAGGTGATAACCCGTTTCGGTATCCCGGAGGTCGTCATTTCGGATAATGGGACGCAATTCACTGACAAGAAGTTTACGGAGTTCCTCACCGGCCTAGGAGTAAAACAGAAGTTTTCCTCAGTGGAACACCCCCAGACAAATGGACAAGTGGAGTCCGCAAACAAAGTCATCTTGCTTGGCCTCAAGAAACGCCTAGACAACAAGAAAGGCGCATGGGCCGACGAGCTCGCTTCGGTCCTATGGTCCTACCGAACAACCGAGCAAAGCGCTACGGGGGAAACCCCTTTTCGCCTAACGTACGGGGTCGACGCGGTAATACCCGTTGAAATCGGCGAACCGAGCCCGCGGCTACTACTCGCAGGTGTGGACGAAGCGGTGGAAAAGGACCTGGTGGAGGAGACGAGGGAGATGGCCCACTTGTCAGAAACGGCGTTGAAATAAAGAATAGCCCTGCGCTACAACGCTAAAGTCCTCAGGAGGGATTTTGAGGAAAGAGACCTCGTCCTGCGACGCAACGACGTCGGTCTACCGACCCTTGGAGAAGGGAAGCTGGCGGCAAATTGGGAAGGTCCCTACAGAATTAAAGAAGTGCTTGGCAAGGGTGCCTACAAGCTCGAGAGACTTGACGGCAAAGAAATCCCTAGAACATGGAATGCAGGTAACTTGAGGAGGTTCTACTCCTAACTCGGGCACACCGACCAGGAGGCCTAACGGGCTCATATATGCTTGCTTTGTTCACATGTTAATTTTTAGCCCTTGTTACTTTTTAGCTATTTACTCCTATCGAATACTTGCCATGTTAACAAACTTGTCTAGCTGACGATTAATTCTCACTTGTCAAAATATTTTCTTACTTATCTGTTGCTTCCCAATACGTGTTTCACACGATTGCGTCCTAAAATGGCAGCCCGGGACTGATCACCCCGGGAACCATTTGGACCACAGCCATAACTAACGGCGGCGACAACACGACCAAAGCGGTCCAAAACCATTACCAATGTAAAACGGCAAAACGGGCACAAGCAATAAGCCCACCCCGAAAAGGCGGTAATGAAAACAGTACAACAAACAAAGACAAAAGATAATAATGACAAACCGGCCAGACGACTAAGATAAGCACAAGTTGTAAAGTTTCAAATTACAAAACGTTCAGCAAAATGATCAACAAATCCACACTAAAATATCCAAGTTACAACAGATCACTTCCTAGGCATGTCAACAATCTTGCCATCTTGAATCATCTTGAAGACCCCAATGGCCGACGTGTCAAAGTCGGGAGCCACGATCTTCACCTGAGCCTTCAGGGCATCCTCAGTCATAGAAATCGCGTTCTTCCCTTGCTCTTTGGTCGCTTTCAGCTTCTTCCTGAGCTCCTCGACCTCGACTTTAGCGGCTTTAGCCGACGACACGGCTTGGTCACGCTCTTTTTCCAAGACCGCCACCCGACCCTGAGCGGCGTTCAGCTGGCTCTCCAAGGTCATCTCCCGCTCAGCTAAACGGGCCACCGTCTCGTCGGAAGCCTTCAATTTCTCCTCGGCAGATGTCGTCTTTTCCTCGGATGCCTTGACCTTCTCCCCCATCTCGGACAACTGGCTCTGGAGCAGCTCAACCTGCACCTTGAAATCATTGTTTGCCTTGGCAGAAGATTCGAGCTTCTTCCGGAGGGCCTGCATTCCCGACAACTCAAACTCAGCCTTTCGAGCTATCACGGCCCCCCGGAGCAAAGTCCGGTACATCCATCTCGCCTGTCCAGCCAGGTCGGTTCCATGAAAATGCTCCTCCGTCCCAGGGATCAGCTGCGAGTCGATAAAGGTTGTAGCATCGAAATTTCTCTCCATGATGGTGAGAGTCCCCTCCGGGCTCGCAGACGCCCTCCGCCTCTTAGGGGTGTGGATGAGTTCCACATCATCATCTTCCTGATGGACAGAGGATGAGTGCCCGCCAACGACGACCTCGGGAAGGGGAGAAGCCTGCGCCCCTTCTGGGTTCTTGCCCGACATGTTGGTATCCTGAGGAGAGGGCACAGACTGACCCTCCTTCTCCCCGGAAGGCCCCTCCGACTTCCTGGCGTCTTTCTCTTCGGCCTTCTCCTCGTCACTTTCCTCGAAGAAGGTCTTCATCAAATTTTCAAGCCCTGTCAGAGGCAGACATCTCCACTGCAGCAAACAGATAAACGCGTCAGTCGTCAGATCAAGAAAAACAAGCAATAATAAACAGTACGAACACGAAACAAATCGACTCACGGATATAGCTCCTGGCGGCCTCCCGTTCACCCATGAGAAGATGGGGGTTCACGGGGTTCTTCCCAAAGAGGGCAAACAACACATCAGCTATTTTCTTATCTACAGGGGACATCCCTTTGTACGTCACCTTAATAAACGAATTAGACCCCGCCCCAAAACTCCAATATGTTGGGATGAGGCGCTCCCCCTCTAACGATAACCAGAAGGGATGGCGACCTTTAACAGGGCAAACTTTGAAGAATTTGTCCTTGAACCCATGGTAAGAGTCCTCGAACAGACCAAATATGCTCCGACCTTGGGCGGACCGGAAAGAAAGGAACCCTTTCCTCGCCTTCCCTTGTTTGGAGGGGTTGGTGAGGTTGAAGAAAAAGAGGAAGACATCCACTGACGCCGGCAGCTCGAGATATTCACAGACCATCTCGAAACAGCGGATAGAAGCCCAACTGTTCGGATGGAGCTGCGAAAACAGTACTTTGAGATCAAGGAACTAAGAAAGACGAAGGATTACCTGAATTTGTTGCGAGGAACTAAGAAAGACGAAGGGAAGATGCGTGAGGATATCACACCAGTGCTCTGAGATCTTCGAAAGAGGGAGGAAGAGATAGCAAGACGATAGAAGAAGCAGGAGTGTAAAAAAGAGGAATAAAGCGAAAACGAACCATTTAAAACTATCCCCAGGGAGCGCGAAAGACTGGGGGCAAAATAGTTTTTGCGTACGGGGATTCCCAACCCATTATGAGCATTCAATGCTCAGCACGGAGAACGAAGCGCTGAACGGTTACCTCAGTAACCAAAGGACACGCGCGCAGGGGACACGTCCCCCCTACGAGCGGCCGATCCGGCGACGACCTATGAAGAGAGAAAGAACGCACCACAAATAGTCCTCACGGCTACCACTGGCGCGTGGGGGCACTGTTACGGCCCGGCCCAAACCTTCTGCTGGCTTGGGCCGACCCGAGCTCCACCCGACCCGGACACGCGTCCGTAACAGCTCTCCCACAGTTGTGAAGGGAGCGCCTCGAGAGTAGTGGGCCTGCCTTTACAGGGCCCACCTCTGACAATATATAAGGGGAAGATTGGCTCTTCCCCCGAGGTACGTCACATATCACATTATCCTTTCCGCCAGCACATTTACTGCAAGAGCGTCGGAGTGTCTTTGCAGGTGGCACCCCCCTTTTTTCACACGAAGTACTCGGGACCTCGCGCATCTCCGGCCGGTAGTCCACAACCTGACGAGCCCCAACCGTCTCCCAGAATCTTCACCCGAACCGACCGGAAACCGACTAACCGAACAAATTCTATAATCTGTACCTCTAACTTAGATTAAAAACAAGAATAGAAAAATAGAATTAGTGAATTGAAAAAAAAATGAAAAAAAAATAGAAGAAGAGAAAATAAAAATGATAACAAAACAAAATTTGAAGAAGAGAAGAAAATTTTTTTTTTTATTTTGAATTCAAAATTTAAAACTTGAAATTTCATACTTATACATTATGTGAAATCAATGACATGGGATTATAGAAGGCATAAAATGATGTTGATTGGCTAAGATAGAAGCATTGTTGAGAATTAACTTGATGAAAGACACGTCAGAATTTTACTACTAAAAATATTTGTTTTATGTATTTAATTGAGTGCTATTAAATTGAATAAATTTTTTTTAGCATGTTTAGTAATTTTTTAATAATAAAAGTAAAAGAATTAATTTTTTTTGAAAAATTATAAAAAAATATTTTTACATAATAAATAAATAAAAAATATTTTTATATTATTATATTTAAAATAATTAATAAATAAAAATATTTTTTTATGAAATATTTAAATATAAAATTATTTTTATTTTATTATAAATCTTTTAAAAAAATAATTTTAAAAAAAGATGTTTTTTTTTTTTAAATTTACCCAAACAAATCTTATAAAAATATTACAGGATATATTTATAGTTTTATCTTATTTATTTATAATATCTTACAAACATTTTAATTCCAGTCATCTAATAATAGTATACCATATTACTTTATAAGTAGTCACCAAAAAAAAATATTACTTAAAAAGTAACTTGAAAGAGAGTGAATCAACTAGGGGAGCACCCACCAAAGCCATTCTTATTCCCTCGCTCGCTGATCAGCAATAAAAGCATGAAGCACTCCTAAGCGAAACCTCGTCATTGGGATTTGTGAACGCCGCGAAGCAGCAGATCACAAATTCGCTCCCAACATAACCCTCGACAGCTTTTAACTAAACCTCTACCTAGGGCACGGCACGGCACACAGCAATTTCACCACCACTAACATTGAAAACCAATAATAACTGAATTCCAAACGCAATTCACATAACCAACCCTTACAATCTTAATCTTATTCTTCTTCTTCTCTTTTCCATGGCGGATCCCGCCTCCTCTCCCGCCGTAACCCTAGAACCCAAACCCCAGCACACTGAATCACAACCTGATCCAGCTCCACCTTCCACATCCCTATCTCAATCTCCGGCTCCCGCAAACCCTAATCCCAATCCCACTCTGCTCTCCGCGCCACCGCCCGCGCCGCCGTTGCAGCAGCACCATCCCACCTTCTCCTACGTGCCGCCTCAGGTCTCCGCTGGACCTCCCTTCGCGCCTCCCGCCGCCCCCTCCTTCCGGCCGCTGCCTCCTCAGGCACCGCACTTCTCCCCGTTGCCAAATCCATCCGGAGGCGCCGCTCCGCCGAGCCTTGCCTACCAGAATCCGTCGATTCCACCTCCTGGTGTTAGCTCTGCGGCTGCAATGGCTCCCGGCGTCGCCTCTTCTGCCGGTGGCGTTGCGGTTCCGGTGTCTGTGCCGCACATGCAGCCAATGATGTCGTATCAGGTTCCTCCCGGCCAGCCCGCCATCCCAACCCTGAGACCGCCCTACGCGATGCCAAACGGTTACGCCGCCATCCCGGGTGCTCCTCAAACGGGTGTACCTCCTGCTGGTGGGTTTTGTTGCTTCCATAGTTCAACTGTTTATTATTGTTAATTGCTCAATTATTATTATTTTTGTTGTTGATATTTTGTGATTATGCGTGTTTGTGCATTTAGTGCTTGTTCCGAATCGTTGATGTCAATGTGATATGTTTTTGCTTGCGTTAAGATTGATAATTAGTAGTATTTTACTAGCACTTTGAAATGTAAGGAGGCTGTTGACTGTTTCAGCAAAAGACAAGGAAAAGAAAACCTTTTTTTTTTTACTGGTACATCTTATAATAATTCAGGATTTCGTAGTGTGGGAGGAGTTTGTTTCAGATGAATTGGGGAGGGATTAAGAAAAGTTGTTGTTGGTCGAGAAAGGGGTATCGATGACAGGATGTTTTCTCCTACAGTGTCTTGACTCTCTTGATTGAATTCGGTGAGAAAGGTTGGGAGGCTTCATATTGCTTACAGACCTACATCTACAACAGTACAACTCGTTTAAATTTGGTATGCACGTGTTTGCCAGGTTTCTTGCTTTGTCTTTTACTAAAATTGGAAATGAAAGTTTACAAAGAGTGATACTCACAATGGGAAAATAATATTTGTTCTTCTGTCGATGTAAATAATATATGGTTGTGTCATGCTCATTTTAGTAGGCTACTTTGTGCTAGTTGTAAGAGTACTTTCCCTTCAATGGTTTTATGAATTCCAGAAGTCGACCATGTTTGCAACTGAATGCACGTTGGCCTTGTGTGCTAAGGTATTGCAATCTTTTCAATTCTCTATCTTTCCTCTATTGCACTTTCATTTCCCATTTTTAATGCTGCGACATGGGTTCTATATATATAGTTAAAAGAACCACTTAGAATTCAACTAGAATTTCTTCTTATTTAAACCAAGCGTACATGAGACGTGGATAGTCTCATGTCACATGTGCTTTGGTTGATGGGATAGTTTGAGAAGCCCACTATATTACAAGTGATCTAGAAAAGGTAAGCGCTTTCTACATAACCGTAAATTTCAAACTCGATAGTATTTCTTAATGTTTTCTTCAGGTTGTCATTTCAGCTGGTGATTGTTGGCTGTGCTGCCATCTCTATTATGCTTTTGATGTGTGGTAACAGCATTCCATTGTTCTTGTCGCATTTTTCCACATATATCCTTAGTGTTGTATTGATTAGGTTATAATGCACATCCATTTATGACCCTTTCTAATATATTTGCATAGATGTTTTTGTATATCTGTACAGGAATGCCTCGTTATCCTCCTCCATATGGAACTATGGTTCGTCCTGTATATCCTCCTCGAGTACCTGGAGCGGTTAATGTTCTCCCGGTATCACGTCCCCCTGTTGCAGGGGTACCTCCAGTTCGCCCTATTATTCCTCCTGTTGTCAGACCTGTGGTTGCTCCTAGTGTTACTCCAGCTGAGAAGCCACAAATCACGGTTTATGTTGGCAAGATTGCACCTACTGTGGAAAATGATTTCATGCTTTCTATTCTTCAGGTAAGTTGTGACTATTTTGTCCTTGTGTCTGGGGAGTGGAGATTTTTTTTATATTTTTTTTTTGTATACAACATTTATTAAGACAGTTTTCTTTCTCTGAAGTTATGTGGACCAGTTAAGAGCTGGAAACGTCCTCAGGATTTATCGAATGGAACGCCTAAAAGCTTTGGCTTTTGTGAGTTTGAGACTGATGAAGGGGTTCTTCGTGCCTTGCGTTTGCTTACTAAATTAAATATTGATGGGCAAGAGCTAATGGTATATCTTCATTTTCATAGCACTTATTTGTTTTGCTGTTGTGTTTACATTAATCTTGTTATCAAATTACTTGATATTGTCTGTCACTATGAATGATAAAGGGTTAACTGGGTATTTTATTTGTCATTATACAATTGTTCCTGCAATCCTTTTGCTTTGACAAGAGCTGTGGTTCTCTTAAAAAAAACTGAACTTGTGCATGACTATTCTCCATTTTCTTTTTCTGATTGGTTCTATATCTGAGCCATGCATCCTTTTATATTTGGTTGACAGCTGAACATCAATGAAACTACGAAAGAACATCTGAAGCGGTATGTTGCGAAAAAAACTGAAGATTCAAAGAAAAAAGAAACCCAGGTAGCAGGTGCTGAAAAAGATGATGAAGGTGCACAACCTTCTGATGGTGGTGGGAAATCTGATGCCGAGGACTTAAAGAAAGAGGATAGTGATTCACATAACAAGGAATCCCTTGATTTTGCTACCTTCGGCATTGTCACTGATGATGATAGGGAAGCTGATCGAGAGGCTTTGGAAAAGATTACGAACATGATAGAGGAGAGGTTGAAAACAAGACCTTTGCCTCCACCGCCTGCACAGACGCCTGGTGATGGCTCTGCAATAACTTCAGAACAACCAGCTAAAACAAGAGATGGAGATTCTGATGAGGCTATGGGGAGGAATGGTGAGATTTATTGTAGACAAAAGTCGCATTATCTGTTTCTTTTGATACGTCGAGATCATATTATATCAATGAGATACATTGTCCTTTGCAGTTCTTTCTTTTATTGCTTTTCCCCCCCTTCTGAAAAATTTATCAGGAGATTACTGTTCAATTTTTGTAGAAGGAAATGAAGATAAAACTGAAAAAGATGCAAACAGTGACATCAAACAAACTAGTGAACATGATAAGCCTGAGACCCCTGATAGAAGGCATGACAGGAGAAGCAGAGAGAGGGACCGAGATAGGGAACTAAAACGGGAAAAGGACAGGGAGCTTGAAAGATATGAACGAGAAGCAGAGAGGGAACGTATTAGGAAAGAAAGGGAACAAAGAAGGAGGATTGAGGATGCTGAGCGTCAGTATGAATCATGTTTGAAAGAGTGGGAGTATCGAGAAAGGGAGAAAGAGAAAGAGCGCCAGTATGAAAAGGACAAGGAAAAAGAAAGAGAACGCAAACGGAGAAAGGAGATACTATATGATGAAGAAGATGAGGACGACGATTCAAGGAAGCGGTGGCGTAGAAGTGTATTAGAGGAGAAGAGAAAGAAGAGATTGCGTGAAAAGGAAGACGACTTGGTTGACAGACAAAGAGAAGAGGAAGAAATTGCCGAGGCCAAGAAGAAGGCAGAGGAGGATCAGCAACGGCAACAGCAGAGAGATGCACTGAAACTGTTATCTGACCATTCTATAAATGGCGGTGAAAAAGCCATGGCTACTGAAGAGGCTGCCAATGAAGTAAAAAATGTTGTTACAGAACACAATAATGCAGTTGATTATAATCATGAAGGCCATATAGGTAATTTTTATAAGCCTTATTCTCTGTTATTTCTTTTACTCTCTCATTGTATTAACAATCGGATGCTTTACATGGCAGGTGATGTCAATTCACTAAACGCTATGAATGATGAATCAGCCATGGCATCTGTCTCAGAAAATGATGCACGATCAAGTGCAAATGCTCCTGCAAAGAAGTTGGGATTTGGTCTAGTTGGGTCCGGAAAAAGAACAACTGTCCCTTCTGTTTTCCACGAGGAGGAGGATGATGATGCACACAAGGACAAAAAAATGAGGCCTTTGGTTCCAATTGATTATTCAACTGAGGAACTGCAAGCTGTTCAACCTACTTCCGCTGGGCCAACACCTCCAAATTTGGCTGCTGCTGCAGAATTTGCAAAGCGTATATCCAGTGCTAATCTCAAAGAAGAGAAGCTTGATGGAGAACGAGATAGAAGTAAGCGTTCAAGTGAGAAGTCTAATCACCGAGACAGGGACAGGAGTGATGAAGATGGCACCCACAACAGAGATGACCACAAGGAGAAAACTGACCGTGACAGAGATCGAGATCATGGATTGGACAAAGTAAAGACCTCGGATAACAAGAGACTCTTGGATGCAAAACAGTTAATTGATATGATTCCAAAGACCAAGGAGGAACTGTTCTCGTATGAGATAAACTGGGCAGTGTATGACAAGGTATGTGATTCTTAACTGTGGATGCATTTGGACTTGTGCGATTACTTGCTCTTGATATATCTGGAAGATGTTTGTTTTACCTCTTTTCCATATGGTGCTGGATAGGAGATGGGTACAACTGTACAAGCCCTATTTTTAGGGGTGGTAGGGGTGGGTTTTGGTGTGGGAAGAAAGGTTGAACATATTCTGGTTTCTATTAGAGTATATTTTTGGCATCGTTAATGGGGGCACCATATGAAAAGTGTTGAAACTTTTAAAAGTTATGAAGATTCTGTAGAATGATTTTGCAAATAACTTACCACAATACGTTTAGAAGGAAAACCATGACCTATTCTTCATAGTCTATTTTGTGCATGTTTTTTTGAATTGCAAAACATTAATAACTGGATAGAGTGCACAATGGATGTACGATGGAGTATTGACTATGGATAGAGGAGTCCTAGACAATATTTTTGGGATTGAAATTTTTGTGCTGATTGAGCTTAAAAAATTCTTGCATTTTTATTGTCATTTATATTTTGGTGGTTTGTCTTTGTGTTGTGTAGCCGATAAGAAAAAAGAAAAGTTCATTGTGCTCCAAATTGTTGACTTAATATCTTATTTTTCAGCATCAGTTGCACGATAGAATGAGACCGTGGATTTCAAAGAAGATCAAAGAGTTTTTGGGGGAAGAAGAAAATACATTGATAGATTACATTGTTTCCAGTACGCAAGAACATGTGAAAGCATCCCAGATGCTAGAACGTCTTCAAATAATTTTAGATGAAGAAGCTGAAATGTTTGTTCTCAAGATGTGGAGGATGCTTATCTTTGAAATAAAGAAGGTAGAGACGGGGCTTGCTTTGAGGACGAAATGATGATTTCTCTCAGGATTTTAAGTTTAGAGTTCTGCTGGATTGAGATTTTTACCACCGTCCCCATGTCTTCATCCTAAATTGTAAATTAATTGCATGACCGGTTAGCCATAAACAATTTAATGTAATTTTTTCTGTCTCTACTGAATACTGATCCGAGATTCAATTAGGCTTTTGGATAAATTCGTTTCCTTTAATGAGAAGGCTGCACTTTTTGTCATGTTGAGAATAGTGTAAAAGTTAGAACTTCGGTGTTGGCCGTTTTTCTTTTGTTTGTCAAGTGAAGTAGTGAACTGTGAACAGTACATAGTCCTTGGCTGCATGAAAGAAAGGGGTGTCACCCTAACTTCATAATGATTACACTCTCTGATCATAAACAATTTGAGTTGTCTAATTTTGCTCTGAACGTTACTCAGACTTACGTTGATAGCTTTGGAGATGAGAAGTTGAGAACGTGGAACAGAATATGTAATAGTAGAGTAGAGAAGAGAATAGTGCAATCACACTATTCATATTTTGTAAAATGATATTCTTTAGCCATCAGTGTAGAGTAGAGTAGAGAATAGTCTTGAAATGGAGAAGGTAAAAGAATTAAAAATTTGTGGATGGATTTTTGTTGTGTGTTTTTGTCATTCTGAATATGGTGGCTATTCACTTATTCGTATGAAGATATAAAAATAATAATAAAAATGTAGATATGCATTGCATTAAAATAGTTCAATGTTGACAATTTACCTATAAAAGAAGTAAACTAAATATCCATCAAAGATTGAATTAACTTGACAAAGCTATCCAATAGATTACAAATTTTATGTAGTTTTATCGAATGTTTTGGGTGATTTTATTAAATTAATCCAATATTTGATGGTTAGAATTATTCGTCCTTAGTCTTTCATGATAAAAAAAAAACAATAGTTTAGAATTATTCTTGCTTAAATCCTTTTTTTTTTCTTTTTTTTTTTTTTGCTTCCAATGCATGAAACAACCGGCATTTCTTGTTCCTATTATCCTATATGGAAATGTAACAAGCACACGCGTAGCTGAAAATAGAAATGTTACATACATAAATTCCAAATGCACGGCAATTCATTAGAAGCGGCAGGTTGAAAACTACATAATTTTTTGCTGAAGAGAGGAAAATGACAATAAGGACCACCTTGAAGCCATTTGCTCAATTCTCATGCCTTCAACTTCACATAACTCCAACTCCAAGGTAGCGTATCTACTACTTGTATTAATAATTTGTAAAATCTTTCATATCCCTATCTTATATATATTGGTTTCATCTAAAAAGTGTCATAATATTTGACATTTTCATAGTTTAGTAACCATTTATTGTTTACATCGAAATCAACATGCAGACCATGTTAGATTTCTCAAGCTCTAATGTAATAATGATGTTTCAATGGAAAGAGTTCATGCTTTTATTCAATACCTTTATTCTTTTGTGTTCTCAAACTTATTCTGCCAGCACCAATTGTGTCCTTAACATTCAATACTCTTCAACCTTGAGTAACTCAAACTGTGAACATCATAGTTGGGGAGGATTCATCAATACTTGTTGTCAACCACTTTTTGATGATTATCTATATGCCTTGGGGCATCATGCTAACAAAACTGGAAAGATATTTTTGAACCCCTCAGAGCAAGAAAACTGCTTCGTGCCGGCGAAGAATTTTAAGCTCTGCGGCGGGGTCAAGAAGTTGACAAGGGGAGCTGGCGGTTGCTCTGATTACACTGTTATGGATGTCACCAAGAAGCTTGGTGAAAATTTAAGGAGATTAGATGAAGATTGTATGAATGACAAGCCAAATGGAAACTGCAGTTCATGCTTGAAATCATGGGAGGATATAGTTGTAAGATCAGAGGATACAAAGGAATCAGAATCACAGAGTTTCAGTGATGATGTTTGTAGGTTTGCTGTTCTTATCTCAATGACAAGCATCAAAGTTTATGATAGAGAATCAATTCAGAAAGTTTATAAATGTATAGGGGGAAACACCATTTCTGAAGGTGAGGTCTTAAACTATAGTTTGATAGTGTCTTTTAAGATTTTAGTATACATATTAAAAATTCATTAAAATTACATAATAGTATACAACAGATGTTTATAGACTTAATATGCATGTTGATGAACCTCTCACAGATAAGCAAGAAATTCAAGCAAAGGGGGGCAATGCTAAGCCAGGTATATAGTTTCAGCCTTATAACATGTGAGACATAAATTCTCTCCTTAGATTCATAATAGATTATGTAAAAGAATATGATGACTACAGGTCTCAAGATTCTAGCCTTTGCTTTAACTGGAGTCACAGTAGTAGTACTTCTTGCAGCACTTGCATTTTTTGTCAAAAGAAAAAGAGGTGCTACAACTCCCACATTACTAGAAGGTACTCATGAAAAAATAGCCTTCTAAATTTTCTTTTATGGTCCTGAAACATTTATTTCCTTATCTCTTATTTGACACCATGATATGATGTAATTCAGTTTATGAGGATTCAGCATCAGTTAAAATAACTTTGAAGGATGTTTATGTAGCAACTAACAATCTCAGCGCCGCGAATTTCATTGGCCAAGGTTCGGCAGGTAAGAATATGCCTTGAGATATATGGGATTTGATATCATCAGGTAAATAATATACAAGTTCAAGAGTTTGATTAACAATGTTAGTGTTAGTTTTCTGTATTTACATTTATGATCAGATTAAGTTAGAAAAGAAAACTGTCTTCATAGGAATTGTACCATAAACTACACAATGATGACAAGGAAAATGATAACAGTCATGTTCATATTAAGCTGAGATAATAATATTATTCATGAATCATAAAACCTGTAACATGAAATGAAAAAAATCTCCATTTTTGATTTTTTGTTTCAATTCCAGGGAAAGTGTACAAAGGTATACTCTCCAATGGTCTACATGTTGCAGTGAAACATATTACCAATGGAAGTTACATGGAAACATTTGTTAGAGAAGTGAAAAGCCTTTCCCATGTTAAACATCCGAACCTTGTTACGCTGCTCGGATACTGCGAAAACAATGAATCTGAATGCTTCCTAGTCTATGAACTGTGCTGCAATGGAAGCCTGTCACATTGGCTATTTGGTAATTATTTTTCCTTCTAAGCTTCCTCTGTCCATACAAGTTCTTGAACTGATTAGTTAACTGTGACAGACTATGATAAAGTTCTTTCATGGATTCAAAGACTAGAGATTGCTGTTGATAGTGCAAGAGGCCTCAAGTTTCTACAAACCTACCCAGGTGGCTGCATTGTTCACCGTGATATAAAGGTATACAATCTTATCTGGGATTTTAAGGCCATTGAATCTTAAGAAAGAAGCTAGTCAAATAGAACTCACATTTCTTTGTAATGTATGGTTTATGATCAGCCAGCAAACATTCTTCTTGATGCCAATTTTCAAGCAAAACTTTCAGACTTCGGGTTGTCCAAGGTTATGGAAGTGGATCAATCCTATGTGAGCTCCGAAGTGAGAGGAACATTTGGCTATATAGATCCTGAGTATCGGACAAATCACCATGTGAATGCCTCTGGAGATGTTTACAGCTTTGGCATAGTGTTGTTGCAAGTTCTATCAGGACAAAGGCTCCTTCACAGCAATTTTCACAGACCAATGTCACTAAGTAAAATGGTGAGAAATCATAATATCAGTAATTTAGTATAACAGTTGATTGATGATTTACTAACCAAAAAATAAAATGGCCCACAAAAATATTTCAAGGACTAAAATTGTGAAGACTAAAATAGTGTACTTAGCAATTTTAACACTAAATTACCTTTGACATTTTTTATGATCCTAGGATGTGTATCTGACAAACTAGATCTATAAGTACCAAACTAGCATTTACCATAATTCATCCATGGATTTGGATTTTCAGGCCAAAGATTCTGCTAGAGGTGGCGATATTTCAGAATTTGCAGACCCTAAACTCAATGGAGAGTATTCTGCAGAAGCATTTGGCATCATACTGAAGCTAGCTTTGTCTTGCATAGGGCTCAAGGAACAAAGGCCCTCTATAGCAAAAGTGTTACATAGTCTAGAAAAGGCACTAGATATCTCATCATCATAATAATCACACTCTATTACATTATCTAGAATATATATGATCAAAAGGAAAGAACAGAAATTGTTGTATAGACAATTATGAACATCTATGCATTTATTTGTTTTCTAGCCACATAAAATATTATGTGAAGCATGTTTTATATATCAAAATAAATAACCAAAAAATAGAAGTTATTAAGCAGCTATGGAACTTGGCAGAGTAAGCAGTAATTAAGCATAGGCACAAGCTGGCAAAAAAGTGGAGTTTTGATTTCTCTAGTTTCCATGCTTTATTTTGGAAAGTATATATGAAGCCATAAGAAGAAAAACATGTCCTTAAAATTGAAAATAACATACAAACAAACAAAAGCAGATCACATATTTTACTTGAAGAAGAACAGAAATTGATTGTCAGACATAAACAAACAAGAGTAAATCCTCTCTCATTCTTCTTGAATTGTGAAAACTACTTAGTCTATAGGGCAGTTCACTATTTATGTAGGCATAAAAAAAATCCTAAATAGTATCTAAAATAGTTGATATTTAATTATATTAAAACATATCTTATCTTATCACAAATGATTTGTTCCTCAAGATTAAATAGCCTTAAAATAAATCCAAATATTAATAATAGCAATAATACCAAATTAAATCAACCCACATATTTTGCAATCATATCCATATCTCTAACTTGCATATATGGAATCCAATTAAACCGAATCTATTTTAAATAACTACGTTACATGTACACTAAATCAACCACCTGAATTAAATATATTTTGATATATAAAATATACATTAAAAATAAATTTAACACTATATATATTTATTTTACAATTCTCAATTCAGATCACATATCATTTCCTAACTATTTATTCTTCGATTGATACAGTATGTATACAGTATATCAGATTCATTACATAACAAGGGACGAAGGATATTAGTCGAAAGAAAGAAAGAAAACAGTCTAAAAATACAAAATTTAATAATATCTCATGCAAACCTAATTTATAGAGAAGTCTACATCATACTATCATAGTCCTGTATCGAACCAAAATGATAATTTCAACTGTCACATTTTATTGCGTAATGAAAAATTGACTAATACCTATGCCAAATTACCTATTTATAGACACAGGGGAAATATATTTTTAAAGATTTAATTAATATGTTAAAGCTATCAATTGAGAAAATAAAAAATTATTTAATTTTTAATATATTTATTAAAATAAAAATATTAAATTTTTTTATTAATAATAAATTTAGTTTATGCCCTAAATAAACTCCTATTATTAATGTTTGATTTCATCTAAAAAATACTTGATATGATCTTGAATAATTTTTAGAAAAATACTCAAGAGACCATAATTTTAACTAATAGTTCAATATTTTTAGTTCGGCAGTTCAACACTATTAAATATTATTGGCTAACTACTGACTAAAAATAATAAATTCTACTATCTTCTAACATTCTTCAAATTTTAAAATACCAATGATAAAAAAACCTTGAAAAAATTTTAGAATTGAGCTAGAGCTCAAACATAGCTTTCAACAATGGATAAAGATCAAATTGAGACTGATCATAATAACACTAAACTCCAATGCGTGACACCAACATACAGGTGATGGAGACTTGAACCCTTCCCCGTTTACATATATATATATGCAAGCTGGCCCAACTTGCACACTTTTTTGTCCATGCTATCAATAATACTGTGTGTGATGGGTTGTGACCTTTTTATTTTTCTTCCAATTATTCGCCGCCTTTAATTAGTTTAGGAATATTTCTCCATTTAGACTAAATCTAAATTTGAGAATAAAAAAAATCAAAATTAAAATTTTTTTAGTAAATATTTTTATTTTTCCTAGTAAGATTATTTTTTTAGAATATGTTCGGTATGACGGGTACCGGACGGATCGGGTTGGTACTTCGATTGATGAGAGGGGAATCGTCTGATTCCGGATTGCTGGGTTGAAGGGGGTGCAGCCGACGTCCCAAACTTTTCGTATGGAGAAGGGGGGTGTCACCTGCAAAGACACTCCGACGCTCTAGTCAGCAAAGTGTGCAGGCGAAAAAGGGGTAAATGGTATGTGACGTACCTTGGGGGAAGGGTAGGACCTTCCCCATATATACCGTGTCAGAGGTGGGCCCATCAAGGACAGGCCCACCTTCTTCGATGCTTCCTTCCCACAGCTGTAGCATAGCTGTCAGGGACGCGTGTCCGGGTCGGCGACTGAGCGCCTCGCTCTTGACTGTTCGAGTCGGATGGTGCTCGGGTCGGGCCGGCCCGCTAGTTGTTTGGGTCAGGCTGTAATAGTGCCCCCAACGCGCCAGCAATGATCGTGAAGGTGGTTGGTGGCGCATTATCTCTTATTCCGTGTGTTGTCGCCAGGTCGGCCGCCCGTGGAGGGGACGTGCCTCTTGCGCGCGTGTCTGTTTGTTGCTGAGGTGACCGTTTGTCGCCTCATTCCTCGTGCGGAGCATTAAATGCTCATAATGGGTTGGAAAATCCTGTGCGCAAAGATCATTTTGTCCCCAGGCCTTTCCCGCTTCTTGAGTGGCAGTTTTAAACAGTTTTGCATTTCGTTCTCTTCTCATATCCTTACTCTAACCATTTCCATCATCTTCTCCTTTTGAATCTCCAGAGTGTCATTTCTGCATTCTTGCGCATTCTCTCTTCCTCCTCTTCCTTCGAATCTTCATAATTAGTTCAGGGTTTATTTGCTTTATGTTTATTGTTCGGTCTTCTATGTGCATGTTGTTTGCCTGGTTTTGCATGCTGTTTGCTTGATTTTGTATAATAGATGGCTTTTTAGTGTCAAGTAGGTGCGTTAGGGGGGTTACCATTCCAGGGTAGGCTTTGTTTGGATTTAGCTTTTAGCCATGCTTGATCTTAGCTGTTGAATAGGACAAATATAGTTTCTGAACTTTTTCTGGACTCCCGACCTCATAGACTAACGGAGTGGTACCCCCACTGTAGGTATGCCTCACATCGTTTCTCGGGCTTCTCCCTCCGCTGCGAATTACGACCCCTACGCCTGGGTGACTTCCGGCGTGAAGGATTCGCCAAATCAGATGGATGAGGGGGAGTTGACGGAGTTCCGACAAGGCGAGTACTTGTGCGGAGGGACAGACGAGGAAGCCAATTATGACGTCTTTGTTCCTGCCCCCAACGAACGGCTATATGAGCTTAACTTCCATTCCCCTCGGGTCCCCGAGTGGATCTGGTTCTATAAATACATGTTCATTCAGGTTGGGGTTCGTATCCCGTTTTCTCCTTTCCAGATGGCGCTTCTTAATCGGATATCCGTGGCGCCATCGCAACTGCATCCGAACAGTTGGGCTTCTATCCGCTGTTTCGAGATGGTATGCGAATATCTGGAGTTGCCAGTATCTGTTGACGTCTTCCTTTTTTTCTTCAACCTCACGAATCCTTCCAAGGAGGGGAAGGCGAGGAAAGGGTTCATGTCCTTCCGATCTACCCAGGGTCGGAGGATCTTCGGCTTGTTCGAGGACTCTTATCATGGGTTTAAAGATAAATATTTCAAGGTGTGTCCGGTCAATGGTCGTCACCCCTTTTGGTTGTCGTTAGAAGGGGAGCGCCTCATTCTGACGTACTGGAGCTTTGGGGCGGGATCCAACACATTCATAAAGGTATCTTATAAGGGGATGTCCGCTGTGGACAAGAGGGTCGCCGACATGTTGTTGGCAGTTTTTGGGAAGAACTATGTGAATCCCCACCTTTTGATGGGTGACCGGGAGGTCGCCAGGAATTATGTTTGTGAGTTGTTTTGCCTTGTGTTTTTGCGTTTCCATTCATTCGCTTGGTTGTCTCGGTTTCACGACTAACTTGTTTACTTGTTTGTTGCAGTGGAAATGTCTGCTTCTATGACAGGGCTTGAGGATTTGTTCAGGACTTTCTTGGCGGACAACGACGAGGAGGAAGCAGAGAAGGTTGATGAGAAACCGGATGACCCTTCTGAGGATAAAGATCAGGCGACCCCGTCACCCCGTGACACCGAGATGACGGGTAAGAACTCTGACGGGGCGTGCGTTTCTCCAATCCGTGAGGAGACGGCCGGCCCCGAGCACTCGACCTCCGCTCGACAAGAGGATGACGACTTGAAGCTTATCCCCACCCCCAAAAGGCAAATGGCATCCTCCAGCCCGGAAGGGGTTCTTACCGTCATGGAGCGGAACTTTGATGCCAGAACCTTCATAGATTCGCAGCTGCTCTCCGGCACAGAGGATCATTTTCTTGGCACCGAGCTTGCGGGGCAGGTGAGGTGGATGTACCGTACCCTTTTCCGCGATGCCGCAATAGCTCGGAAGGCTGAATTCGAGTTGTCGGAGATGCAGTCGTTGCGCAGGAAGCTCGAATCAGCTGTCACGACCAATAACGAATTCCAAGCTCAAGTCGAAACTCTTCGGGAGCAACTGTCCGAGTCGGGGAAGAAACTGAAGGCCGCTGAGGAGAAAGTCACGTCTGCCGAAGAGAAGCTGAAGGCCTCCGACGACACCATGTCCCGTTTAACCGAGCGGGAGATGACTCTGGAGAGCCAACTTAATGTCGCGCAACGTCGGGTGGTGGCTTTGGAGAAAGAGCGCGACGTGGCCGTCTCGTTGGCTAAGGTCGCTCAAGCTGAGGTTGAGGAGCTTAAGAAGAAACATAAGGTGACCAGAGAGCAAGGGAAGAACGCGATCTTCATGACTAAGGAGGCTCTTAAGGCCCAAGTGAAGATCGTGGCTCCTGACTTCGACACGTCGGCAATTGGGGTTTTCAAAACGATCAAGGATGGCAAGATTGTTGACATGCCCAAGAAATGTGCTCTTGCACCTTGTGCTTTTGTATGGATTTGTGGTTTTGTTGTAGAAATTTTGAAGCTTACTTCGTTATACATTAAGAGTCGCTTGGTCGGTTTGTGATTATTGTCTTTTTCCTGTCTGATAGTATTTTCATTTTGTTTTGTTACCGTTTTGTTGGTATGAGCTTTCCGCTCGTGTTCATTTACCGTTGTGTTGGTAATTCAGCGAAGCCAGGTTGTGGCCTTTTGCTATCGTTGTAGTCGTTCGTTATGGCTTCAGTTTGGGTGGCTCCCGGGGTGATCAGTCCCGGGGTGCCGTATCATGGTTCTGTTTAATGCGTCGTGGAACTTGTTGTTGTGTGATGTGTAAGTAGGAAAAAGAAAAATAAAAGTAAAATTGGTAGAAACTACAAGTGAACATTAACCGGTAATTAAACAAGTTTGTTACCATGGCGGATACAAAGGTAAGTGGTTAAGCGCGTTAGATCGCCTGGCCGGCATGCTTGACCTAGGGGCAAAACCTTCTTAGGTTACCCGCATTCCAAGTTCTCGGGACCTCCCTTCCATCGAGCTTCTCCAATTTGTAGGCGCCCTTGCCAATCACTTCTTTGACACTGTAGGGGCCTTCCCAGTTTGCCGCCAGTTTGCCTTCTCCCTGGGTCAGTAGGCCGATGTCATTGCGCCGTAGGACGAGGTCATTTTGCTCAAATTCCCTCTTGAGCACTTTGGTGTTTTAGTGCAGGGCCATTCTTTGCTTTAGTGCTACTTCTGACAAGTGGGCCTTCTCCCTGGTCTCATCTACTAGGTCCTTCTCTACAGCTTCTTCCACCCCCTTGAGAAGTAACCGTGGGCTCGGCTCGCCGATCTCTACGGGTATCATTGTGTCTACCCCGTATGTCAGGCGGAAAGGGGTTTCTCCCATGGCGGACTGCTAGGTTGTACGGTAGGACCAGATGACTGAGGCGAGCTATTCGGCCCATGCTCCTTTCTTGTTGTCTAGCCGCTTCTTGAGGCCTAGCAAGATCACCTTATTTGCGGACTTGACTTGTCCATTTGTCTGGGGGTGCTCTACTGAGGAAAATTTTTGTTTAACGCCCAGGCCGGCAAGGAATTCTACAAACTTTTTGTCGGTGAATTGCATCCCGTTGTCTGAGATGACGACTTCCGGGATGCCGAACCGAGTTATCACCTGCCTCCACATGAACTTTCTACAATTGGACGAGGAGATGGTGGCTAGTGGCTCGGCCTCTATCCATTTGGTGTAATAGTCAACGGCGACTATGAGATATTTGACTTGCCCTGGGCCAACCGAGAAAGGTCCCAAGAGGTCGACTCCCCACTGTGCGAAGGGCCAGGAGGACGTCATCAGGCTCAGTTCGGTGGCCGGTGCTCTGTGGAAGTTAACGTTCTCTTGGCACTTGACGCATTTTTTCACGAACTCCTTAGAGTCTTCCATCATTGACGGCCAGTAATATCCAGCTCGGATGAGCTTCCTCGCTAGGGCTTTGCCACCGATGTGGTGACCACAACACCCCCTCGTGGACTTCTCTGAGCACGTAGTCCGTCTGGTCGGGGTGTAGGCACTTCAGCAAGGGTTGGCTAAGTCCCTTTTTGAACAGTTGCCCTTGTATGACCGTGTATTTGGCAGCCTCCCTTCTCAACGCTATAGCTTCCTTCTCACCTCCAGGGAGTTTGCCGTTTTGCAAGAAATCGGTGATGGAGTCCATCCAGGAGGGGCTTATCTTGGTCAGGTGGAGGGCAACTGCTGGTTCTTTCGTGATGCCTTGAATAAGGGATCGGTTGCCGGTTCCAGGTTTCGTGCTCGCTAGCTTGGATAGGAGATCTGCCCGTGTGTTCCTCTCTCTCGGAACGTGTTGGACCGTGACCTCCTCGAACTGTTTGCTCAGTTCTTTGACCATCTCCAAGTACTTCTGCAACATCGAATCTTTGGCTTGGTAGCTTCCATTTACTTGCGACATGACGATCTGTGAGTCGCTGCATACTTCTAGTATCGTGGCCCCGACTTCCCAGGCTAAGATCAAGCCACCTAGAAGGGCTTCATATTCTGCTTGGTTGTTCGATACGGAAAACTCGAACTTGACCGATTGTTCGTAGATGACCCCGGTTGGGCTTTCCAAGATGATCCCAGCGCCTCCAGATGTCTGGTTGGAGGCTCCGTCTACATGGAGCTTCCACCGTGTGCCCGTGTCCTCGGTTGGGTCTTTGGTTACTTCCACCAGGAAGTCCGCCATTGCTTGCGCCTTAATTGCATGTCGAGGCTCGTATCTTAAATCATATTGGGATAGTTCGATGGCCCAGGTCATCATCCTTTCCGCTAGGTCGGGTTTCTGGAGCACTTGACGAATTCCCTGGTCCGTTCTTACGACCACTTGGTGACCTTGGAAGTATTGCCGTAGTCTGCGGGAAGAGGTTAGGAGTGCT
The DNA here is from genome assembly GCF_059453495.1 of Arachis ipaensis. Lineage (NCBI taxonomy): Eukaryota > Viridiplantae > Streptophyta > Magnoliopsida > Fabales > Fabaceae > Arachis > Arachis ipaensis. Next base: position 137,969,903 of record NC_142438.1, read on the forward strand.
AGCGCCAGTTTCTCCAACTTGCTGTACCTAAGTTTTGCTCCTTGCAGCGCTTTACTCACAAAGTAAATTGGTTGTTGAACTTTCCCTTCTTCCCGCACCAAGACCGCCGCCAGCGCTTCTTCCGTTACCGCTAGGTACAGGTAGAGCGGTTCTCCGACCACGGGTTTACCGAGCACAGGTGGTGTTGCAAGTATCTTTTTGAAATGGTTGAATGCTTCTTCGCATACCGGGGTCCATTCAAATGCTATTCCCTTTCTCGTTAGTTGAAGAAAGGTAGGGCCTTTGCTGCTGACGCCGTGAGGAAACGAGATAGCGCGGTGAGCCTTCCCGCCAGTCTCTGGATGTCTTTGACACAGCCTGGGCTCTTCATTTGGAGTATTGCTTGGCATTTTTCAGGATTGGCTTCCACCCCCCTTTGGGTTATCATGAATCCTAGGAACTTCCCGGCCTCCATGGCAAAGGCGCACTTGAGAGGGTTGGGCCTCATGCCGTGTCGTCGGAGGGCCGCGAACACATTTCCAAGGTCACTTAGAAGGTCTTCGGGTTGGGTGGTCTTGGCAAGGATGTCGTCCATGTAGACTTCCACCGTTTTGCCAATGGTGTCGCCGAATATCTTGTTCATCAACCTTTGGTATGTGGCCCCTGCGTTCTTCAGGCCAAAGGGCATTACCTTGTAGCAATAGATTCCTCCTGGAGTTATGAATGCCGTTTTTTCTTCGTCTGGCTGGTGCATCGGTATCTGATTGTAGCCGGAATAAGCATCCATAAAGCTCAGATACCGGTACCCCGCCGCCGCGTCGACGAGTGCATCAATGTTGGGTAGGGGGTAGCAATCCTTGGGGCATGCTTTGTTGAGATCAGAATAATCCACGCACATCCTCTATTTCCCATTATGCTTTCTTACTAGGACTACGTTCGACATCCAAGTCGAGTAGTCATGTTCCCGGATGAATCCTGCTTCGAGGAGGCTGGCTGTCTGCTTGGCCACCTCTTCTGCTCTTTCTTGTGACATCTTCCTCCTCCTCTGGGCCACCGGTCTGGCTTCTGGCTTGACGGCCAAATGGTGCGACATGAGTTGGGGGTCTATCCCCGGCATGCCGGTCGGTGTCCAAGAAAATAGGTCACTGTTGGCCCTGATCATTTCCATTAAAGGTTCTTTCAGCTCGTGAGGGAGATTTCTGTTCACGAAGGTGAACTTCTCCTCCGTGTCGCCGACTCTAAACTTCTCCAGGTTCCCCTCTGGTTCGGGTCTCAACTTGTCGCTGACTCTGGCGTCCAAGTCGACGAGGAACACTCCTGATGCTTCTTTGGATTTCTTTCTTAACGAGAGACTGGCATTGTCGCAAGCGACTGCCATTTCCAGATCTCCCCTTACAAACCCTATTGATCCTTCTTCAGTTATGAACTTCATTATCAGCATCCTTGTGCTGATGACTGCCCCTAGGTCGTTGATGGTCTTCCTCCCTAGGATGATGTTGTAGGCCGTGGAGTCTCGTAGGATCACGAACTCTGCCATTTCCGTTCTTCTCCATTGGCATTGTCCCACGGAGGTCGGCAGGGAGATTATCCCGTCCGGCTTAATGAAGTGGTCGCCGAGCCCTACAACGCCGTGCTGGTGAGTCTTTAAGTCGGCGTCCCTTAGGCCCAAGGTGTCGAACACATTGCGGAACATGATGTTCGAATCTGCCCCCGTGTCTACAAGGATCCGCTTGATGAGGCCGGTTCCCACTCTGCCCGTAATGACCATGGGAGGATTTTCCGCGACCTCGTCGAACCATTGGTCCTCCGGGCCGAAAGAAATGGATGGAAGTTTCTTGGGGCTTCGCGCAGAGGATGTGGAAACCGCCAGGACTTTAGCGTCTTTCTTATGTGCCGACTTGGACCTAGGCGCCGCGTTTCTCGCCGTTACCATGTTTACTATGGTAAGGCCGTGGTCGTTGTCCTCCGGCTCTTGGCATCGCTTTGCTGCCCGGGTGTTGTCTTTGCCCTCGTGGTCGCGATTCTGTCTCCTCAGCTCCCTAATGAGGTGGGAGAACTCGGCTAGCTTTGCATCCCTGATCGCTTGCTCCAGTGCGTCTTTCAGGTCGAAGCAGTCTTGTGTCTTGTGCCTATAGCCCTTGTGGTAATCACAGTAGAGGCTCCTGTTCTCCCCTGTTCGTTCCTTCAGAGGTCGGGGCTTCGACAAGATCCCCTTCTCGACTATTTGTTGGTAAACTTCCATAATCGGCGCGGTGAGGGGAGTGTAATTAGTGAACTTCCCGACACGAGGAAACGGCCTGGGAGTCTTACTCGGACCGCCGTCCCTGGCGTGTTCCTTTTCTCTTTCTCCGCTCCCGTGATGCCGGGTTTGATTGTAAGAGGGCTGCTGTTTGTTGGCAGCCACGACCTGACTGACTTCTTCATCGTTAATGTACTCCCTGGCTACACATTGGATCTCCTGCATTGTCCACACTGGCTTCGTGGTGAGGTGCTTTCTGAAGTCCTCGTTTAGAAGTCCGTTCGTTAGGCACAAGCTTGCAACCGAATTCGTCAGCCTGTCGATCTCCAAGCACTCATCGTTGAATCGGTCTAGGTATTTCTTGGTCGGCTCGCCGGATCTCTGGGTCACTCCAAGTAGATTGATTGGGTGCTTTGTCTTTGCGATCCTGGTTGTGAATTGGGCTAGGAAGGCGCGACTGATGTCCGAGAACCTGGTCACCGAGCCCTGCGGGAGGTTATTAAACCACCGTATTTCAGGTCCTGCTAAGGTGACCGGGAAAGCGCGACACCTTACCTCGTCTCCCACTCCCTCCAGGTTCATTCTGGCTTCGAAAGCCGTAAGGTGCTCCTGCGGGTATTGGGTTCCGTCGTACCTCATGTCAGTTGGCTTGTCAAACTATTTTGGCAGCCAGACCTCGAGGATGGAACGATGGAATGGGGTTGCGCCCATTATCATTGGTCCCCGCGTTCTGGTTGTTCTTCCCTCGTCGTCCTCCCGACGAGCATCCTCGCAGTTTCGCTCTGTGGTACGCCTGTCGTGCCTGGCGTATATGAGGGGGTCGTGGCGTCTTCTCGCGCGTCCTCCTTCCCTAGCGTTCTCGGGCTCAGATTGTGGGCTAGCTGTTCCTCGGGAGCGGCTTCTCGAGACGGAGTGGGAGTAGCTCGATTCGGAAGTTTGTTGACAATGTTCTCGGCCTGCCAGCCGGCGCTCTATGTCTTGCATCCTGTGGCGTAGTTCTTGCATTATTCTGGTGCTGTTGTCGCCAGTTCCCCCGAAGGGGCGCCTTTCAGGAGATCGTGTGGTTTGTCTTGGAGGGGACCTCGTGCGTTGCCGGGGAGAGGCCGCGGAGGCTTCCCCTCTGCGCTCAGTCTCGTGGGCTGTTCCTCCTGGGCCCAGTACAACGTCCATTCAGGCGCTCCCCACAGACGGCGCCAATGTTCGGTATGGCGGGTACCGGACGGATCGGGTTGGTACTTCGATTGATGAGAGGGGAATCGCCTGGTTCCGGATTGTTGGGTTGAAGGGGGTGCAGTCGACGTCCTGAACTCTTCGTATGGAGAAGGGGGGTGTCACCTGCAAAGACACTCCGACGCTCCAGTCAGCAAAGTGTGCAGACGAAAAATGGGTAAATGGTATGTGACGTACCTTGGGGGAAGGGTAGGACCTTCCCCATATATACTGTGTTAGAGGTGGGCCCATCAAGGACAAGCCCACCTTCTTCGATGCTTCCTTCCCACAGCTGTAGCATAGCTGTCAGGGACGCGTGTCTGAGTCGACGACTGAGCGCCTCGCTCCTGACCGTTCGGGTCGGGTAGTGCTCGAATCGGGCCGGCCCGCTAGTGGTTTGGGCCAGGCCCGCTAGTGGTTTGGGCCAGGCCGTAACAAAATATATTATTGTGTTTCTCTCTTTAAAAACACATACATTATTTATATAGATGTGCTGTATACTTGTATGAGCCAGTTGTATAGGATAGTTTCAATAAAGAGTTAAGATTGTTTTTTTTAATAGAAAAAATAAAATAAAATAAATATAATAATAATAGAGTGCACTTTTCATTTAATAAAAACACAAAAAATTGTCTAATAATAATAATAATAATAATTGAAAATGCGTCATCCTATTGGATTTCATCTCCATCACCATCTCCATCTCGATCTTTAGCTTGTTTTTTTCTTTGGTTTTAGCTATTTATGACCCAGTCAGCAATTGAGTGCAGGAGAGGAGAGGAGAGAAGAGAAAAGAAAAGTAAAATGGGCGTGCCATAAATCAGCATATAACGCCATTACCACCGCCTTCAATTCACAATGTCCTTTTCCCTTAATGGGATGCATGCAACATTATTGCAACTTTGCAACCTCTTCTATTATTTATTATTACTTTAAAAAATTTTCAGTATATAAAAAAAGGATTTAATTAACATATATTTTAAAAGTACATGATACATTTATTATAAAAAAAAATTAAATTTTGTTATTTAATAGATATAAAATAAATATATTAAAAATTTAAATTTTTTATATTTTTAATAAAAAATTTTAAATTTATAATTTTAATCTATTTTTTAAAACATATGATAGATAAATGTATCAAATAAATAATTATTTATTAAAAATACAAGTACTAAAATATTTCTTTATTTTAAGGGTTTATTTAATTTATGCCTAAAAGACATATATTAAATTTATAAAATAAAAATTTGTTTATTAAAAATATAAAGAATTTAAATTTTTAATATATTTATTTTTATTTATTAAATAAAAATATTTAAATTTTTTATTAATAATAAATTTATTATGTATTTTTAGAATGCATGTAAATTAAATTCTTATTTTAATAGCAAGAAATTATTAAAAGGGTAATATTTTGCATAAAATATACGTGTAACTGTGCAGTATTTTGTTGTCTTCGGCATTTTTATTTTATAGATTAAAAATTAATTTATTATAGATATAAATTTTATTTAAGAATAAATTAATAAATTATTATATATATAAAATAGAATTTAAATTTTTAATATTTATTTAAATTAACAGTGAATTTGGTCACTAAATCAATTTAAGCTGGTTAGACTGTTCAGTCTTTAAGTCGTATCAGATTCCTCTGCATGCCAGCTAAGTCACTCCTGTCAGATTTGGTCACTTTCAGACATAAAGATACTTTGACATTTTTTGTTCTCTCACTAACCATGCAATGCAAATCATTCCTCATTACTTATTATTAGTCATTAGCACTATATATCATTAAATTAATTAATCAAAGCTCATGGATCCCTCATTTGATTCTCTCGAGTTATTTATTTAACTGTTTATTTACCTACCAACTACCCAGTTTGGAATCACCAGGGCATTTATATACTGCTGGATTTTTTGACTGAAAGAATCATTTTTATCATTGTATGCCATGACAATTCAATTTAATTCAATTTCAGATATGTAAATTTGATGGGACATTACGTACGACTCAATGAATACGAATTTGATTAAATTTAAATTTTAAAAAATTTGATTTAAAATAAAAGCAATAAATTTACATTACTAACATGTCAAAAAAACAAATAATATAAGTTAAAAACTTAAAACGTTTAATGTCCTTTTAAAGCACATAAGAATTTTTCTTATTCGAAATCCACTCGTAAAAGAAAAAAAAAATCCTAACAAGTTTACTAAGATTCAAATCCTTAATTAACTAACAAAATGAAAGTTATTTTGTAATGATGAGTTAGAAGGAAAAAGTGATTACGATTGATTGAAATGCAAAAAATGATTTGCAATGGAATCAAGACGTACGTACACGCTTTGAAGTTGAATCATGAATGAGTTGCTTCCAATCGGATCACAGCTCCCATTACAAGAATGGGAAATTGGGAACTCCATACACTGCGCCTAAAGTCTTTATCCAACTTAAGTCAAATTATGGACCTCTTTCCATTCATTTTTCTGAGGTTTTTTATTTTTAATATGGAGGAGAGGTTGGTGTCTTGCAGTTTTATGGAGAGTACAGAAGCTTTACCTGCATGTGGTGTTAGGGGAGTACAACTCGGACCGAGGGAGTTGAGTACAGGAACACGGAGGGTCCGTTTTCTTTTATACCAACTCATGTGTTCGAAAAAATATTTTATATACCAATTCGGAGGGTCCGTTTTCTTTGTATTGAAAAACAAAAAACACTAATCGGACAGTCCGATTTGTTAATGATAAATTTTAAATTTTTTCTCTCTCACAACTCGGACCATCCGATTTGGTAATTCAATTTTTTTTAAACAGAATTCGGATAGTCCGATTTCTTCTATCCCACATTCATGTATAGCACCCCCATCCTCCATAGCAATGCATAACACACACAGGCATGGCATATCTAAATTTTTTAGCCTTTTTCTGAATGTAGTCAATGTACAATTCTTTGAAACTCTTCATTTAAATAAAAAATTATTTTTCTTTTTTTTTAATAAAAATACTTAATATAAGGTGAATTCTACCCAACCCCCTCTAAAATAACATGTAAGTTACTCTTCATGATGTGTCACATTTTAATTGGTCATTACTTAACTATAGTTGGGTTATTTTGTAATTTATTATTTGAGATGGGTAATTGTATAATTTCTTAAAATATTAAAATTCTACCCCATTAATTGAAGCACGTTCTCACGCAATCTCTTTCTACAGTGCATCATTCCTTAACGAGTCGTTGAATTTCCATGGCTTGTAACTTCTTCGTTCTTCCCAGTATAGTCAGCACCGACTTCATTGCTATCTCATGTCCTCTCACTCAATCTCTTTTTTTTTTTTAACCATGGATCATTCCTTATCAATATAATTAATGGTTAGTTTGGTTATTAAATTTTTTTTATTAAAAATAATATATGGAATATATATTCATATGTAAAATATAATATAATATAATAAAATAAATCTATTAAGAGTACTTAAAAGTATAATTAAAATCAGGAATATACAAATATAATAATAAAATTTGTACTCTAAACAAGTAAACATATCTTTTATCATACATAAATTATTTAAAAAAAATATAAATTGTTAAAATTAATAACACAAATTTAAAATGATAAAATTCAACTTTCTTACAAGTAATTTTTATAGTATTTTTATTCTTTTAATTTTTAATTTATTAATATTTTATTATTTAATTAATGATTAAACAAATTATTTTCATGAGAAATATTTTTTGTATAATCTTAAAGAAGAGACCAATATACCAATTTAAAAATTAATGTAAAAATAATATTTTAAATAAAAAATAGTTAATATTAAAATTTTTAAATACAAAAGCAAATTATATAGATATTCAGGATATAAATATAAAATACATGTTTAAAATAAATAAAGGAGACAAAAATAATTATTTATTTCTCATGTGTACTTCCATTTTATCTGTTTTATTTATTTTATGCATATATTTTATATTTATCTTTTAAATATTTATACAAATTATTTTTATATTTAAAAATTTTAATATTAAATATTTTTTATTTAAAATTTTATTTTTACTTTATTTTTTAAACTACTATATTGGTCTCTTCTATAAGATAATACAAAACATAATTTTTTATAAAAATAATTTGTTTAATCATTAATTAAATAATAAAGTACTAATAAATTGTAAATTAAAAGAATAAAAATATTATAATAAATACAGTAAAAAATTGGATTTTATTATTTTAAATTTGTATTATTAATTTTAATAATATATTTATTTTTTAAATAATTTATGTATGATAAAAAATATGTTTACTTGTTTAGAGTACAAATTTTATTATTATATTTATATATTCATGATTTTAATTATATTTTTAAGTATTTTAAATAAATTTATTTTATTATATTATATTTTAAATATGAATATATATTCCATCTTGTAATTAAATAAATATATATTTTTTAATGAAAAAATTTAATAACCGAACTAACCATTAATGATGTTGATGTTGATAAAGAGTGATTCATGGCAAAAAAAAAAAAAAAAAAAAAAAAAAAGAAGAAGGGGGATTGAGTGAGAGGACAAGAGATAGCAATGAAGTCCGCGTTGGCTATACTGGGAAGAATAGGGAAGTTACGAGCCATGGGAATTCAACGACCCGTTAAGAAACAATGCACTGTAGAAAGAGATTGCGTGAGAACGTGCTTCAATTAATGGGGTAAAATTTTAATATTTTAAGAAATTATACAATTACCCATCTCAAATAATAAATTACAAAATAACCCAACTATAGTTAAGTAATGATCAATTAAAATATGACACATCATGAAGGGTAACTTACATATTATTTTAGAAGGGGTCGGGTAGAATTCACCTTAATATAAACGCACATTATTAGTCCCACCTAAAACTCCTATATTGAAAATGAATATCATAGCATATTTCATAACATTTATTAATTGGTGGAGATCACTCGTTCAAATATCAATAATCGAATGAAAGAGATTTAGGGCCGTTTAGAAACTCTAGAAATAACTTTTTTTAACTTTTGACTTATGAAAAGTAGTAGTATTAATGTTTGGTACAATTTTTAAAATCAAATTATAATTTTTTAAAAAGCTATTTAGGAGCTTATAGAGAAGTTAAAAAAAATGACTTCTCTCATAATACTTCTACTTTTCATCACATTTCTATAAAATAAGTACTTTTAAAGTTAAAAATACAAACATAAAATAACTTATTTATAAATTACTTTTAACAGAGTCATTTATTGTTTAAGTTATTTTATCAAAAAGAACTTAATTAAATTGGTTACCAAATTGGACCTTATTCTCCTTTAATCAAATATCAATAATTTTATATCTGTCTTAAATAAGAAAAAGAAAAAAAAAAGTTCCAAAATATTGATCAACTATACCATTACCATGGAAATGCTTACAAAACTTACTTACAAACAACTCCTTAATATCCCTTTTTATTGCCTATACATTACTCTAGCAAGTAAAAAGACTTATACCGGTTGTTATTAACCATACATTAAAATTGGGCACAAATAATATTTTTCTGCCAAATACTAAAATACCAACATTTTTAGCCAAAAAAACAGATAATTGATTAGTATTAACTTAAATTCAAGACAAATACAAAAAAAAAAAAAACATTAACTACTAAATATTTTTGACCAATTTAGATTGTACATGCAATAATTCATTAGGAAATTAAAAAAAAAAATTACTAATATTTTTATTTAGTTTTTAGTTTTTATGTAAGAAATAACAAGCATGCGGGTGAGACTAGGAGTGAGGGTGGCCATCAAACATTAAACAAGATGTCTCACCCGATTTCCATGCTCCCCCTAACTTTAAGGCCAACCCTACAGAGCAACAACCCTGCCAAACGCCCAAACCTAAGGAAATCATACTCACATGACTCTTTTTGATACATTGCCTTTACCATCCAAATCAGATCACTTAACCAAAAATAATAGCCAGCTACAAAACAACTAAGCAAAATAGATTAAGTATTAAGCCACCATCACCACCACACCCCAATATATAGGCCACATTTTTCTACTCATAATACACTACTAGACATGGCACTAATTTGGCAACTCAACCTTCTCTTCTCACCTCTCATAATAATATGCTTATTATCAAACGTGGTTTCTTCACGCACTAGGCCCTTCACAGCTCCAACTGTGACACCCTTGACTAATTCCTTCCCTCGTGTCCCAATTGATCCTGCTTTTTCTAATGCTTTTGGGGCCTCCAATGTCAAGCTCCTTGCTAATGGGACCATGGCCACTCTGGCTCTCGACAAACTCTCAGGTGCGTCCGTGCGTCCGTGCCTGTTAAGCCGCTAGTATTATATAATCAATTCTTCAAACATGGTTATTCTTCTATTGCAGGCTCCGGATTGGTGTCCAAAAGCAGTTACTACTATGGATTCTTCAGTGCTGCAATCAAATTACCAGCTGGTATATCATCTGGAGTTGTAGTTGCCTTCTATGTAAGCTACCTAATAATATTATATATAGTCATTAATTAGTCAAAGCTTAGATATTAGTTTATAATTAACAGAAAATCATTGTGAAACTAACTAGATAAAGTGTTATATATACCAGTTGTCTAATGCAGATAAATTCCCTCATAACCATGATGAGATTGATATCGAACTCCTTGGGCATGACAAGAGGAACGATTGGGTTATCCAAACAAATGTGTATGCCAATGGAAGCGTGAGCACTGGAAGAGAAGAAAAGTTCTACTTCTGGTTCGACCCAACAAAGCAGTACCATTACTATAGCATCTTGTGGAACAGTTATCATACAGTGTAAGAACCTTAATCACTAATCATCTCCTTCACCAAAACAGAGTAATCTCATCATATAGCTTCTACAGTTTTTGGTATAACAAATCATCTTGGATGACGTGTAAATTATTTTTCACTAGTATACACAAATTTCTTCTTAAAAAACAAAAAAAAAAGGAATGATGGGGCAGCAATTTTGGTATTTTGTAACCATCAATTGGTCATTAATAGTGTTTTTAATGGTAGGAGATAACTCACTTTTGTTTTGATGGTTAAATGCTGGCCCTAAAACACAAAAGTTACTGACTACTAGGTAGAATCTTATGGAAAGTTGTCTAATTAATAATTAAAAATTAATGAATAATAATTTAATTAAATATATTAAATTATCTAATCATTGTTAATTATTAACTCCACATAAACATAAGTCTCTATCAAGAATACTTTTCTTTAATTGAATCTAATTAAATGTTATTATTAAAAAACTTTTATATTATCGTAACAGTAAATTAAAATTTAGATAAAATATATTTTTTGTTCTTAATGATTACGATTATTTTTAAAAATACTCCTAACATTCATTCAATTTTATTTCTAACGTTTTCTACTAATTCAATTTTGTCCCTAATTTTTTCGATTTATCTCAAAACTATTCTTATGGTTAGTTTTCAATTTTGTCCTTGATATTTTATATGAAATTAACGTGTAGAGATAATTTAAAATGTAACTAAATATTAAGAATATTCTTGAAAAAAAAGGATAAAAGTCAAAAGATAAAATATTTTAATTGATATATTAATATTATATAAGTGGAGTAGTTGTGAAAAGAATTGTAATTTGAATTTATGTAGGTTCCTAGTGGACAACATTCCAGTGAGGGAATTCATACACGGGACTGTTTTCCCATCAAAACCGATGTCGGTGTATGCAACAATATGGGATGGTTCAGAATGGGCCACACATGGTGGAAAATACCCAGTTGATTATAAGTATGCACCATTTGTTGTTTCATTCTCAGAGATGCAACTCACTGGCTGCACTTCTGATCCATTAGCATGCTCTAAATCCACCCCTTCTTCTGGTGTAGACCCTGTTAATGGACCTCAATTTACCAAGCTATCCCCACAACAGCTGGCAGCACTTGATTGGGCTAGAAAGAAGCTCATGTTTTACTCCTATTGTACTGACAAGAACAGATATAAAGTCATGCCACCAGAATGCCACTAAATACATAAATAAATATTTTTAACTATTCTTTTTTCTCATACTTATACTTTTCCAATTTTTTTTTATTATTTTTCTTCACCTGAGTGGGGAATGGGGAATAATAGTAATGTTGTGGTTTCAATAGAACATTCAATATGGTCAAGTCAATGTATAATGCATGTAATTTTATGTATGTATCTACAATAACAATACTTCATTATATTTATACACTCGCATTCAAGTTTCTTCACATAGTTGTGAAATGATGTTAACTTTCTTGTACTTTCTTTCCTTCTTCTACTTATAAAAGGTAAAAGTCTTCAATACCAAATTATAATTACTGGTTAATTAATAGTAAACTCTATTGCCATTTTTACTTTACATTGAATTTTGATATTCACATACCCAACTACCCATGTGATGATGCCCATGTTGTGATCACATCAAAATGTTGGTCACCTAATGATAAGAAAACATGCACAAAATATGTTACCAATTCAGAAAAATACAGTATGGCCGTTTTGGGTTATGTGTTTCTAACTTTTATAAAGGCACATGTTAACTGTTAAGGAATGAAAAAAAAAATCCATTACATTTTATTGAAAAGTTAAATTTGATTATTTTTTAAAATATAAACGTTGTCTTTTTTTATATATATATACACTAAAATAATGTATATAACATTATTCTTATATTTATTTATTTATAATATAGATCCTTAAATAAGCATGTTGCTGTGACTTGTAATGATATATTGGGTGGATACCATGTGGCATGTGCCCAGCACAGGGGTAGATCCATCTGAATAGAACGTTGAGAATTGCAGATTTCAATAACAACTTTAAATTATTTTAATATAAAACTTAAAAAGATGAAAGAAGAAAGTAGACAAAGAGTATAAACACTAAACAGAAACCTTTTTTTTTTTTTCCCTTCCTTGGAACCTTCGGCAATCGGCAGCAGTAAACACAGCCTTGGCTAGTCACTCTCATAGCATATAGCCATGTGGGACACAAGTCTTAAAATAGAGATTAGAGATTTTGAGTCCTCTTATTATCTTTCATGTTATCTTTTGGAGAAATTCTTTTTGTGTATACATTTTTCTAGTATCGCAAAATAATATATATTGTAAACAAACTTGAGTAAAACTTTGTATCCATTTAAAAGTCTGTCGCTGACCACTGAGTTGTTGCATGCACAAGGCGGGATTCGAACAGTAAACTGACCACTCGACCAATCTAAGTTAGTTTAGTAGTTGTCTTCTATTTTTTTTTGGGTCAGTAGTCGCCTTCTTAATAACAGAGTTGGGTTATCTGATTGAGTAAAAAACACCAAAAAAAAAATCTAATAGTCCTTTCTGTTGTTTTTTTTTTTTTTTTTGTCATGAATAGTCCTTTCTTATATTTTTCTTTTCCTTCATTTTCCTTTTATTTTTTTTTTCCAGTCCACCACTTACTGCATTGACTCAAGTTTCTTGGCCAGAAGTTCAATGTTTTCGGCTTACCAAAACTCAAACAATACAAAAACACTTTCAAACAACATCTTAAGACACTTTCCTTTTTGGGTCCAAAGCCCAATGTCTTGAGTTGGACTTATCCGCATGACGGCCCAAATGTAATAAACAAGAGAAAAGGGGGAAACTACTCCGTTATACTACTACTACTAGAGAGAGCGCACCAAAAAATAAAAAATACTGAGAGAGAGAGTACTCCTTAAGTTAAGGTGAAAATTGAGGTACAATCAACTTTATATAAAATTGATAATTAAGAATCGTTAAATTATTTGACTAATTTAATTAATTTTTTATATAATGACTCTCAGTTATTAACTTCACGTGAAGTTGACTGCATCTAAGTATTCACCTAAATTTAATACTGAAAGGTTTGACGGTTTGACAGCTTATTTTGGAGAAGTCACTAAAATCAGCAACTTCAGAATTAAAGTAATTTCAAGAAAAAAATTTAAAAACAAGTGGACGAGTGGTAAGAGATTTATTATGGAGTTGAAGGTTTAAGGTGATAACTAAAGAAGTGACATAAAATATAAATACTTAATATTCCTAAAAAAATTAAAATACATAAGACTTGTAGGAGTAACGACAGAGTATGAGGCGAAGAATGAAGGAGAGGAGGCGGCGTTTGGTAGTTTAATTTCAAGCAGTTAATGGAGGTGTACTTGTTATGAGCTAAGCCTCAGAGTGGTCCCTGAAGTTACACTCGTGCTTCACAGTAGTTCCTAAAATTATTAATTACCCAAATTGGTACTTGAAGTTAAACGCCGAGACTCAGTGTTGTCCTTCCGGCACATTTCCTCCAGGTGGCGTCATCGGAAAGCTGATGTGGCTAATTTGGTGACACGCGGGCAAGGCTAAAACGACGTAATTTTGTTGGTGGCGCGTAAATGGCCGAAAACGACGTCGTTTCACTCCAAAAGTTGGTTTTGAAGACTCCCCCATCAAACGTTAACGTAACGCATTGTCTTCCCTCCCTCAAAATACAACACAAACCCCTGCTCCCCTTTACTCGTCAATGGCGGTGGTTGGATTGTGGTAACTGTTGCGATTTATGTGGAGCACGACTGCTATATAGGATTGGATATCATCATTTGCCTCAAACAAAGACTGTATCGAAGGCCCATCTCTCTGGAAAAGGTAAGGAAAAAAGGAAAAATATAATGTGATATAAGGAATGTTCTGTTTTTTGTTAAGGTTGTTAGTTTAATCTCTTCAGTAGTTAGAAACGATTTTTTGGAGTGTTATCTGTGGGTATGCATGTTTGTGTTTCGCAATATTTAGCTAGGGTTTGATCGCAACTAGTTTTCAGAGTGGTTAGGCTAATGAAGGTGTTGACTGTATGAGGGCTGTTTGTCATAGGGAAATGCTATTTCTTATCTATTATGCTCTGCTGCATTTACAGTTAATGTAGTTTCCAACTTGTTAATATGGTTGAAGATGATGAGGTTGATCATGAAATTTTGTTTCTAAATTGCAGATGGAAGATCCTTGGATTACCATCATATTTCACCATGGAGGCTTATTCGTCACAGAGCGTGATGGAGCTGTGAATTACAGTGGTGGACAGATTTTTGAGTTGCCGAGAGTTGACGTAGACACTGTGGATGTATTTTTTATCCGAGACTACTATAAGACACTTGGGTATGACAATGTGACTCACTGTTGGTGGCTGGTGCCTAATAGGCCATTGCAAAGAGGGCTTAGAGCTTTGACACATGACAAAGAGCTCATGGAGATGTGTTATGCTGGTCAGACCAACAAGGGAGTTGTCCATGTGTATTATGAACATGGGGTCTCTGAACCTGTGTTTAATGAGAAAACAGGACTAGCATCATCCAAAGGCAAGGAGTTGATAGTGCTACCAGACCCTATTCCACATACATACCCCAGCATCAATGTGACAGTCAATACAATTTTCACCACATTACCACCAATTCCAACCTCAGAAGCAATGAACACCACAATTCCTACTCCAACAACAATCCCTCCAACTATGCCTACTGGTAAAGGTATTTCAGGACCAAAGCATAAGAGTCACACTACTGCAACTTCTGTTAGTTATTCCAAATCACCACCCAAAGAAATGGCAGCACCCACAGCTGCTGCTCCCAGTGTTAAGCCCACCCCACCACCAAAAACAATGGCCAAACCCACAGTTGCCACTACTTCTAAGCCCAACCCACGACCAAAAAGACTGGGCCACTCCACTGCTGCTCCTACTATGAAGCCCAACCCACCACCAAAGTCAACGGCCCAGCCCACTTCAAAACCTGTAACAAGATCAACATCACAAAAATCAAGGAGGTCTGATATACCAAAAAAAGGCCCTCAGAAAGTAAAGAATGCAGCATTACATGCTAGGAGGCCTTTAACAAGATCAGCTGCAACTGGAACTTTTGGAAGAGCATCTGTTAAGGGAAATGATCTTAAGACTGTGTTTGTTAGCTTGTCTAGTGAGGAAGAATCTTCAGACTCCCATGACAGTTATGACAGTGTAGAGGACGAACCGTATAGGCCTGCTGCTGATGATGTCTCTAGTGAGGAAGAAGAAGTGGTTGGGCAGAGATCAACTGGAAAGAAGAGTGATGCTAAAGATGTTAATGAAAAGAGTTCAGTTATGCTTGAGGATGATGGGATTGTGTGTGCAGAGTCAGGGTCTGAAGATGATGAATTCTTCTTTGGCCCGATTCCGAAGGTTGGTGAAACGGGAGCATATTATGATGCTCAAGATGGAGCTTATGATGAATCTGATGGTGAAGAGTCTTGGCACTCTGAGGAAATGAAGACTCCACCAAACTCTGAGGATGAGTTAGACGAGGTTGAGTCAGATGAGGTGTTTCCGGTATTTAGGGAAGGAGGAAGGTTTGGTGAGCTTAAACTAAAGGTTGGGATGAAATTTAATTCTAAGATGGAATTCAAGGAAGCTGTTCGTGAGTACTGTATCCAGCAGGGAAGGCGGATCTGGTGGAAGAAGAATGACAATTTAAGGATGAGGGCTGTTTGTAAGGGAGAGGAGTGTGGCTGGGTAGTATATGCTTCCATGGACAGTGAGGGTAACTGTTGGCAGATCAAGACATTTATGGACGATCACACTTGTCCTAGAGAGACTAAGAACAGGCTAGCTAACAGGAAGTGGCTGGGTTGCAAACTGGTTAGGAA
This sequence comes from Arachis ipaensis, assembly GCF_059453495.1. Taxonomy (NCBI): domain Eukaryota; kingdom Viridiplantae; phylum Streptophyta; class Magnoliopsida; order Fabales; family Fabaceae; genus Arachis; species Arachis ipaensis. The sequence goes on from NC_142438.1 coordinate 137,986,007, forward strand.
ATTAAGAAAATATCCCAACCTTAGACATTGTGAAGCTGCCCAGTACTTTAAGAGCAAGTGCGACTTAGACCTCAACAAGTCTTCACTGACAAGGGCTCTAGGGGATGCTAGGGCCATAGTTTATGGAGATGCTGCTGCCCAGTATGGTATGGTTAGGGATTACGGGTTGACATTACTGAAAACTAATCTTGGCTCCACTGTGAGTATTGGGGTTACACCTCATCCCAATCCTGATGAAGATCCAACCTTTGATAGGATGTACATTTGTCTTGATGGGTGTAAAAGAGGGTTCAAGGCTGGCTGCAGACCACTTATAGGGTTGGATGGAGCATTTCTAAAAACAAAACATGGTGGTCAAATCCTCTCTGCAATTGGTCAAGACGCAAACAATCACATTTATGTGATTGCTTATGCAATAGTGTCCATCGAAAACACGGAGAATTGGCGATGGTTTCTGGAATTGCTGCACCAAGACTTGGGTGACTACAAGCAACATGGTTGGTGTTTTATTTCAGACATGCAAAAGGTATGCATATCTATTGCTAGTTATCCTAACTAACAGTTGTCATTCTTAGATATACCTGCTGCTGAGTAGTGAATAATAGTAGTATAAATTGAATAACATGTGTAAATTAAATAATTGTTGAATTGAATATCTGCTGGTTTATAAACACAAATCTGTTTATTTAGATTGAGTAATTGTTGTATGCTGCATAGTTGATGGTTGCATTATAGGGGGTAGTATCTGTGTACTCAGCTAAGCTAAGGACCAAGTTATGTGAATTAAATAATTGTTGAATTGAATATCTGCTGCTTTATAAACACAAATCTGTTTACTTAGATTGAGTAATTGTTGAATGCTGCATAGTTGATAGTTGCATTATAAGGGGTAGTATCTGTGTACTCAGCTAAGCTAAGGACCAAGTTGATGTCACTTACACAACTTTAGGGACCACTATGAGTTCATTAAAATAACATTAGGGGCCATTTTGAGGCTCGATTTGAAACTTTGTGACTGGCTTGTTGGATTTGCAGGGTCTAATTCATGCAGTTCAGGATGTGCTCCCAAATGTCCATCACAGATTCTGTGTATGGCATTTATGGAGGAACTTCAACAAACAGTGGAAGGATAATCAGCTTAGAGGTTTGCTTTGGGAGTGTGCAAGGTCTACGACTCAAGAGGGATTTGTGGAAGGGATGAAAAAATTGGAAAAGCTAAATAAGGATGCTTGGAGTTATCTATGCAAATGGCCAAAGAATTCATGGAGCAGGACATTCTTCAGCATTGCACCAAAAATGGACAATATCTGCAATAATGCATGTGAGGTTTTCAACTCACGGATCAAGGACCCTAGAGCCAAGCCTATTATTACACTGCTGGAGGAGGTCAGGATGTACATCATGAGATCTATAGCCATGTGTGCATGCATGTGCTGCTTTGGCCAGGGCTGGTAGAAGGCCAGATGAATTCTGTCATAGCTGGTTGACCATGGAAGCATACAACAACACCTATGGCTTCCATATAAATCCAATTCCTGGCCAGGCACTGTGGGAGAAATCACCTTATAATAGACCTCAAGCACCAAAGTTCAAAAAGAAGCCAGGGCCAATCAAGAAGAAAAGAAGAAAGGATGCTGATGAGGAGCCAAGTAAAGGCAAGAAGCAGAAGACCTCAATGAAAAGAGTTCATAAAAAAGGACATTGTCGCTATTGTGGTGAATCTGGTCACACAAAGAGGAACTGTCATAAGAGGGCCGTTGATGAAGAATCAGCTGCTGTGGCGGCGGCTGCTGCTGCTACTAATTCTAATGCTAATGGAGGTGAGGTCAACAATTCTGCTCCAACTGCTGCTGTAAATGGTGGTAATGCCCCAGCTGTGTCACAGGATCAGGTTGATCTTAGTCACTTTAAAATTTTGGTGTTTCATACATAGGTGCAACAACCTGCTGTTCGGCCATCCAAACTGCCTCCTAAGAGAAAGTTGTCCACACCCAATGCTACCACCCAACCATCCAGCACCCCATCTGCAAGCACTCCATCTCCTCTATCTGCAAGTACTCCATCTGCAACCACTCCATCTGCAAGCACTCTCCCAACAAGCAGTCAGCTTGCAAGCACTGAAACAGCAACGAATCTACCAGCAATGCGATTTGTGCCTAATCCGGGATTCAAGCCACCCAGAACCAAGAATTAGTGACTTAGTTTTTTGTATTTAGGGACAGTATGGTGTCTTTATTTCTCTGTTTGCCTGAAGTAATGTACTGTGTATGCTTTCTTGCTTACAATTTCAGTGTTGGAGATTGAAAACTTATGACACTTATGTTTTGAAAACTCTGATATAGTTGGTGACTATTGTTCTGGCTTTATAATGCCTTATTTTGGATGTAATCACTACAGTATGAAATATGAATTATGACTTTCTTGAAGAGATACGTGACAGATTTTTGGTTTTATTTTGCACTCTCATATGCGATTAAGATGCTTTCCAAAAACTATAAACTCCTATTTTATTGACAACATATGCAAGCACACTAGTCTCAATCACTTTAATTTTCATTTCTTTCAAACAAACTGACAGGTACAACTACAGCAACAACATGCATAATTCATGTGTTTCTTCCCAGATACAATTGGCCAAATTGCCTATCTAACTTTAAGATAAGAATACCTACTGTAACCAGCAGCATAAATACAAACACCAAAACTCCACCCACTTTTAGAACCCTAACTTCAGACTCTAATCTTCCAAGTTTCCAAGCAAACTTCATCTTCCATTCTTCATTGTCAATTGAAGGGCTTGCTCTACCATCACATGTGATCACATCTTCTTCAAGAATTTTATCAATCCACATAAACAAACCACACCACTTCTTGCCTACAGTCTGCACCAAGGTAAAAGAATCAACCAAATTTATATCCAAAATTACAGCAAACAACAACAACAACAACCACTTACATTGTAGTTTGGGCAACCCACGAAGGGTCTCCCTGGATTAGAATCCGTCATTGACCATCGCAGCACTGGTCTCAAACCGCATCTGCACCATTCTGGCAAACGCGAATCCCTGTTCCTGTTCATTCTTCTCATGATGCTTCCAAACGATCGTGGGTTGTTCGAGCTTCCAGCAGCATTGCTCACGCTAGCCATTGTCGTCTGGGTATCAAGATGCTGCAGAGAAACCAACGGAAGAGACCAGAAGAGAAGAGAAGGGCACTGGAGGTTGATCTTCAGATTTGGAAATTAGGGATTTTAAACTTCGCATTAGGGACCAAATTGAGTCAATAAAATTCGTTCTTCCACCTCAGCTAGCCGTTAGCCTTGCCCGCGTGTCACCAAATTAGCCACATCAGCTTTCCGATGACGCCACCTAGAAAAAATGTGCCGACAGGACAACACTGAGTCCCGGCGTCTAACTTCAGGTATCAATTTGAGTAATTAATAATTTTAGGGACTACTGTGAAGCATGAGTGTAACTTCAGGGACCATTCTGAGGCTTAGTTCACTTGTTATTTTAGATGAGACATGACACATGAGTAAGGTTGGATGACTTGTTGTTTCGGAACATTTCATGTTGACTTTTTCTATTGTGGTGTTAAAAAGATAAAGGAAAAATAATTTATAAATTTAAGAAGTGAGGAAAAAGACAAGAGACACGTGGAGGCTGTATCAACACAGAAAGCGACAGAAAGAGATGGCAGTAACTGTGCCGCCAGGGCTCAACTCACGAGGCTCCCACACTCCCACTACTCTGACTTTCTTATCTACATTCAATAGTATTTGTTTCATACGTATCTCTTTAATATTTAATTATAAATAATATTCTTTTTAGTCACATTTAAATAAGACAACTTAATTAAATTATTTTAAAAAAATAACTTAAATAATAAATATTTATATTAAAAATAATTTATAAATATATTATTTTATATTTAATTTTTTAATTTTAAAAATACTTATTTTAAAAAAAAATGATAAAAAACTTTTTATTATAAAAGAAGTCATTCTTTTTAACTTTTTCTTAAGTACTAAAATAACTTTTTAAAAAATTATAATTTTATTTTAAAAATTGTACCAGACATTAATACTGTACATTTTCATAAGTTAAAAGTTAAAAAAAATCACTTATAAACCTATCCAAATAAACCCTTAGTGTGATTAACTTTTGACATTATGGACCATCCCCATCAAGGCAACAACTGAAAATATCTCTCTTTTTTATTACATTGTGGAAGAATTCTAGGGAGAAAGGATAGAGATAGAAGACTAGAGAGTAGTGACAACTAAAAAATCATAAACAAACAATGTCACATGTGTACAAAGCAAAAAAACACAAGAAAATTTTCATTATCATCATGATTGGAGTTCCTCCTATTTATTGATGTATAGTAGTAAATAGTAATGGCAAATGCCTAAAGCCATGCAGGGTTCTTCAAAGGGGTAACAACTGCCTTGACTTGCAAGTAATTCTTGAGGCTGTACTCTCCCTTTTCCCTTCCCTGCCCACTCATCTTGTAACCACCAAATGGAATTGCTGCATCAAATGTGTCAAAGCAGTTCACCCAAACTGTTCCAACTCTCAACGCTCTCGTCAGCGTGTTTGCCGTGTCTATGTTCTTCGTGAACACCCCTGCCGCCAGTCCATACCGCGTGTTGTTCGCTCTTTCAATAACCTCATCGAGGTCCCTGAGATTATTAACACACATATTAGTCCAAGAAACAAACTTTAACATTATTTGAAGAAAATAAGACGCATTACTTGAATTTTAGTATGGATTGCACCGGGCCAAATATTTCTTCCTTTGCAATCAGCATGCCATCCTGTTCATTGTAACAAAATACAATTAATGACACTAAAAATGTTGTTCTTCAGCCTCCATTTATAAGATGGAAGAGCAACTACTAGATGATATACCTCAACATTTGAGAAGACGGTAGGCTGAACATAGAAGCCCTTGCTGCCAAGTCTATCTCCTCCGGTTTCTAGTGTAGCTCCACTTTGAACGCCGGATCTGATATACTTCAGTATCTTCTCAAATTGTTCAGAATCAATCTGATGGTTGTTATCATAAATGAAATCATCAGTATAGCCACGCATTTCAAACGACTCGCATCTTGAAACAATGGAATATGAAATTGGCAGCAATGTAGCATTCTATGTGCATTTCTATACTCAGAAGCATCAAGTATATAACATAGCAATCACTAAAACATTCAAGACTTTTCCATTCATCAGCAATTGGCACTTGAGTTAACTTAGCATATAATTGATAACAAATTGTCACTATTTCACACAATAAAAAAACAGTTCGGAGAAAAAGCACTAAGCACGTGCATGAGGTTTTATGAAAAGGATTCTTTGAAATTTTACCTGCGGACCTTGCTCTATTCCACTCTTGAATGGATCACCAACAATACGTTTCAAAGCACGAGCCTTTGCTTTCTCTACAAACTCGTCATATACATGCTCATGTACATATGTCCTAGACCCAGCACAGCAACATTGTCCCTGGATATTTTAAAGAGAACCAATCAAAATCTGCTTAATCCTATGGAAAGATAATTGTTTTTGTCGCAAGAATTCTATATTTATAAATATACCTGATTAAAGAATAAGGCAAAGTGTGCTAGCTCAACCGCCTGATCTACATCGGCATCCTCACATACAATAAAAGGAGATTTTCCACCAAGCTCCAAAGTTACTGGCTTAAGATTGCTTCTAGCCGCTAGCTCAAGGACAACTTTCCCGGTATCAGTAGAACCAGTAAAGGCAAGCTGTGAAGGAAGCAATTGTCCAAAATTCAGGCTATGAAGACATTATCATGTCTAGATGTCTGATAATTAGATGGGGTAAAAATCAAGTACTAAACACTGAAATTGAAAATTTAATTGCAATGAAATTTGTTATAGAATTTCATGAGACTACAGGGGACATGGTCTGAAGTATATTCTTGGCATCTAGTTGACTACAGAAGAAACTTATTTTAGTAACAAAGACATCAATAAAATGAATCTAATGGCACTGCAGAATTAAAATATTTTGGCACCTTATCCACATCCATGTGACTTGCAAGAGCAGCGCCGGCAGTGGGACCAAAGCCTGATACCACATTCAAAACACCTTCAGGAAGTCCAGCCTGCCAAACAGATTATAAATTTGGAAGAAAGATTGATCATCAAAGCTATTTTAATTTAAACTAAGCCTCTTTATATCTTCCAAACCAGTAAATGAGCATGGTTCCATTTATAGAGAATATGTCCCACCTCATGAAATAGTTTTGCTGCGTACAAAGCAGACAATGGTGTCTGCTCAGCGGTTTTCAGAACAATTGTATTGCCACAGGCCAATGCCGGTCCAACCTTCCAAGCAAACATGAGGAGAGGGAAATTCCAGGGAATGATCTGACCAGCAACACCGATCGGTTCGTGCAATGTTTGCACATGATATTGCCCATCAGCCGGAACTGTCATACCATGGATCTTATCTGCCCAACCTGGAGAACATCAAGATTAACAAATTTTAGCATTGTTGCTCGTAAAATGAAAGGAGGAAGAGCAATTTCTGAATCCCTTAAGTTACTTACCGGCATAGTACCGGAAAAGGCGAACAAGCATTGGGATTTCAATCTGAGCAGATTGTTCATATGGCTTCCCATTATCCCAGGTCTCAAGTGCTGCAAGCTCATCATTGTGCTTCTCAAGCAGATCGGCGGCTCGCAACAATATCCTTTGCCTTTCCTATACAAAATCAAAGTAAACATAAAGGGATTTTAACCGGATAATCATACAAAGATTATATACTAATAAAAAGAATAAAATAAAGGTCCAATGGTATGAATTACATAGGCTGTCATCTTAGGCCATGGACCTTGATCAAATGCCTTTCTTGCGGCTGCAACTGCTCTATCAACATCTTCAGAGTGACCCTCAGCAACATGAGCAATCACTTCCCCTGTTCTTGGATCCAAGGTTGGAAAAGTTTTACCTGATACCAAAGAGGAACCCCAACACTGGTAAGATACCCCCCACAAAAAAACTTCAAAACACTTTTTTTCTTCTTGGCAGTAAAAGATGCAAACTTTATGATTTTCATGTCCAACTATAGTGGAAAAAACAAGATCAACAACAAACACCAAAAAATATTGGAAAGCTCACCAGAAAGAGCATCAACGAATTTCCCACCAATCAGGAGTTGGGTGTGTTCTACTTGCACTGCTGGTTTAATTGGTTCTTCTTCAAGGGCAGTGGCAGTGCTATATCTGCTGAATCCTGTACCAAGGTAACCCTTCCCACCTGAAAGATTTCCATTTTCGTTCCAAACATCCAAAACAAAAAGGTCAACGCCTTTGTAAGGCCTAAAAAGTAAAACTTTTTATTGAAAATCCCAAATCAAAAAACACCAACCCTTATTTATTTATGACAAAGCTGAAATAAATGCCATGAAGATGAGTTAATGAGTTGTAGCCTTCAGAATGTTACACCCCATAGACCCAGATGCAGTACAAAAACTGAAAAGTACAGTGGACAAAGAAAAAACATAGGAATCATCGGAATAGTGGTGGTGGTGGTGGTTGATGAAAGGGACAAAGCAATCAATGAACTCTCTCTCTTTCCACCCTTTTCCCCCATTTTTGCCACACGTGTTTATTTTCACCAAGCTCCTATTAAATTCTGCGGCGATCTTTATCATCATTAATGAAAACAAACCCAGTAAGCCAATTTCGATAGGGAATCAAATGGCACGAAAAAGTTATCATTTTTTGTTTGTTGAAAATGTTGGGGCAAAAACAAAAACAAAAACGACGAGCTTTGAATTTACAGCGTAAAAAAAGTTGAAGGGGGAAAAGAAGCAAGTATACCTCGCGAAAAGAGAGAGGCGGAGGAGCGAGAGAGAAGCCTGGAGATCCTGGTTGAAGAAGAAGCCATGGCTGGTTGGTGAATGAAGAGTTGTGTGAATGTGAAATGAAAATAAAAGCGCACTCTTTCACTCACTCATATAATGCATGACATGAGCAACCAAACTTGTTTGTTTTGTATACACTTGCCTCTCATGCTTTGCTCATTGCCTTTCACATTATGGTAGATATTTTCTTTCCATTTGCTTTTACTTTTCCATTATCAACTTAATATTATTTTATTGGATAACTTATCCTTTCTTCAATTCAATCTAGGTGATTAATTCTTTTGCCGCAATAGTCATCCATTTGAGAAATAAAAAATATTTGGGACATACTTTGAGAACTACAGATAGTTGGAACTTGGAAGTTGTTTTATGTTTTTTTAACATCATGAATTATTACTAGAACAAATACATAATATTAAATTTAATAGTTAAATAATATAACTTTCAATTATTATATATATTTTTTCTTAAGAAATTTTAACCCTTTTGATTAAGGGATTGAGTGCTTGGTGATTTTAAAATTATTATAATATTATATATTATTGTTTAATATATATATATATATATATATATATATATATATATATATATATCAGAATCAATTATCAATTGTATATAAAAATATATATTTAATATATAAAAATTTTATTAATATTTTATTATAAATAAATTTGATTATTCTTATGATTGACTATTTAATTAAAAGTTATAAGAATTAATATGTATAAATATATATAATTACATACTAATTTGGTAATTAATTTTAGTATTATAAAACGTTTTTTAAAAATATTACGTTAAATTTATAGTTTTTAAACTGAATTTGTAGTTAATAAAATAATGCATAATTGAGTGACAAAATATTTTTTTACAGATGGTCAACTCATTCGAATTAAATCTTAATGGCATACTATTTGGCAACATGAGTTTATTATTTTAACTACTCGAGAGAAGGATAAATTAATATCTGATTTTTTTGGTTTGTGCACGTTTAAGTCTTTAAAATTTTAAAAATATATTTAAGTTTTTAAATTCTTTAAATAATTTAACTAGGTATTTTTTAAAAGTTGTACAATATTCAATCTTTTATTATAATAATTTTTAAAAAATAAAATAAATACATCTAAAAATTATAAATAGATTTAGTGACTTTTTAAAATTAAATACACATTCAAAATACAAACTAAATTAAATTAAAATTTAAAATTTAAATTTAAATTTTAAATTTTTGTTTCAGATTTAATATATTTAATTATTAATATATTACAATTTAAATACAATCTAAAAATCAAATTAGTTAGAATTTAAAATTTAGAATTTAAAATTCTAAAATAAATCTTAAACCATCTTAAATCACTAGTAAAATTTTCGCTCCGTAAAGATCCAGCACCTCCCCTCCTCATCTGTGGCCGCTTTCGTCTTTTCCCGTGTTGCGCACTCGATCTCCTCCTTCGGCGATGCGCTCCTCTTCAGCGATGCGCTCCTCCCTGCGACGCGCACTTTCCCTGCGCACACCCCACGCCTCCTCCATTGATGGACTCCTCTCCGTCCCTGGTCTCCTCCCTCGCACCACGCACAACCGCCCCTTCTCCCGCGCCTCCCCCTGTCTCCTCCCCCACATCGCACTCCTTCTGTCTCTGGTATTTTTGTTTGCAAAATTCTAAAAAAATTTGGTTGAGTTCATTCATGAAGATATGTTATTCCTTTTTTTTTTCGCTTAATAAAAGGTTCTATTTTGTAAATTTATGTATAATATTGGAAGTGTCTGTATTTTTTTTAAATGTATTTGTGATTATAATTTTTTTTGCACTCATATGTTTGATTTGAGAGTTGTAATGTTAACCTAATTTGGATGCGTCAATACTTAATTTTGGATGTGTTTATGTTGTTCATTATATTCTTATGTACATATATATAACTTTTTTACATGAGTTTTGGATGTGTTAATAAAATATTTAGAGTGCATTCTTATAATTTTAGATGTGTATTTGAGTTTAATTTTTTCTGTGTTCAACATGTAATTTAAAACTACGATGACAATAATTTAGATGTGTTAATAAATAATTTTGAACGTGTTTATGTCGTTTATTTAATTTTAGATATGTTTTTAACATGAATTTTGAATGTTTTGAATAAAAAAATAATTGAATGAGTTTAATTGATTTTAAAAACTTTATTGATTTTTTAAAAATTAGTACACGAAAAGTTATTACGAGTTTTATGGTTTAGTTTGCAAAAAATTAATGTATTGCAAGTGGTTATAAATTTTACAGTAATAAATATTCAAAATAAAAGTGGTTACTTAAAAATAGAAAATATGATTAATTAAAAAATTAAAATAATAAAATATTAAATTTAAAGACTGAATTTTGTTGTACAAGTAGCATTTTCCCTCTTCAGAATCTTAACATTTCGATTCCTAAATTTAATTTGTTCAATTTTAAAAAAATTTTCATGTGTACATCCGTATCAACTAAGTCAATACAACGAAAATTATATTTGATTTTTTCGTTGAGTCTGACAGACCCAAATAAATATGAGAAATTAATATGTCTAAATTTTAAAAAAAATCAAAAATTTATATGTATTTTCAAATCTTCAAAAATTTAAATATCTATAAATTAAAAAATCAAAAACCTATTTATCTGTTTTTCTAACTATAATTAAATTTAGGGTAGTCCTGTCATTTTGCTTTTATTTCAGGGCATTGAAAGTTATCTAAAAGTACCGATAAGGTGTAATAAAAACTAATAAAGTTAAAAATAGGGTTAAGTACTGAAATCGTCCCTAAGGTAAGGGGCGAAAATCAAATTCGTCCCCGACCTTTTTTTGTTATTAAAATCATGCTCAACGTTATAAAACGTTATAAAATCGTCCTTTTTACCAATTTTATTTTTTTATTACCAAATTACCCTTTATTCAAAAATTATAAAATAAAATAAAAAAAAAAAGAAAAGAAAGGCTGAGGGAGAAGAGAATCGGGGGAAGGGGGGCGAGAAAGAGAGGGGGTGGGGAAAAAGGAAGAGGGGAAGGGGAAAGGGGGAGGGGGGACGGCGCCGGCGAAGGGGGGAAAGGGGAAAGGACGCGGGGGTGGGGGAAGGGGTGTGGGGGAGGAGGAGTGGGAAGGGGAAAGGGGGGAGGGGATCGCCGCCATTGCGCCAGTCACCGCCGCGCCTTCGTTGCTGCCATCGCGTCAGTCACCGCCGCGCCTTCGTCGCCGTTTCTCGCCGCCTCCACTTCCGCCATCTTCTCTCCTCGCCGCCGCCACCGGTCTTCATTACCGCCGCTGCTCTTCGCTGTCGCCGCCGCCGCTCTGCTCCTCGGGAAAAGGGGGAAGGGAACGCGAAGGGAGAAGAGGGGAGAGGGGGTTTCGGGAAGAAGAGGGGGAAGGGGAAGACTCCTCGCCGCCGCCACCGGTCTTCACGGACGCCGCCGATCTTCGCTGCCGCCGCCACCGCTGCACCGCCGCCCTGCCGCCTGAGATCCGCCACTGTTCTATTGGATTTTTGTTGTAGAATTTCTGAATTTTTTGTGAATTGTTGTTGAGTTTTGATTATTGCTTATTGTTATTGCTGAGTTTTGCTGAGTTTTTATTGTTGTTGTTACTGAATTTGTTATTGCTGAGTTTTGATTACTGTTGTTGTTGAATTTTGAGTTTTGATTTTCTGAGTTATGTTGTTGTTGTTGCTTGATGTTTTTGGTGTTGGTGTTGGTTGTTGTTGTTGGTGGTGGTGGTGGTGGGGTGAGAAAGGTGAAGAGAAGAATGATGATGATGAGGGTATTTTGGTCCAAGAATTCGGGGAAGGATGATTTTAAAACGTTTTTGAACGTTGAGAATAATTTTAATAACGAAAAAAGGTCGGGGACAAATTTGATTTTCGCCCCTTACCTTAGGGACGATTTCAGTACTTAACCCTTAAAAATAGAACACTAAACTCTAGTAATTAATGTAAAAGATAAAGGAAAAGATGCTGATGGCAACATGATGTGGCGGTTATCTTCTCTAGCCGATCTACAAAAGAGGGTATAATGGGGATGCACCTTTATTGTATATTTGGTAGCTTTGTTGAATGTTGACTGTTGAGTACTACCTAATAGCGTTTATAGTAGAAATGACGGAAATTAACTTAATTTCAAAAGCTAATTCTAATGTTCAAACTTATGAGTTATGATAACTATAAAGATTAATGAATCATATTCTTGATTCATTGAAATTTTTAATATTTTGAGTTTAATGTATAAAACATTTGATATAAATATTTAATTATGTATAATGATATCAATTAAAATAATATATTTACTCTATAAATAATCAGTTAAAAGAACATACTTAAATACTTAATTAACGAATGTATCAGATTAATTAAACTATTAATCTTTGTTTTCTTTCTATTTTTGCTGATTAATTCTGTCTTAATTTTCATTAAACTTCTGATTTATCAGTCAATGCATTAGATAAAATTTTCAATTTTATTTTTATTATTTACTTTGAATGTGCTAAATTAGTTTTAAATCTATATGTTGAATTTTGTAATTTATGAAAAATTAGTTATTTCTTAAAAATGAATTGTGATTTGCGAAACGTCAATTGAGCCAGCGCGAAAAGTAGCCGACATATGCATTTGCAATAGCAGTCCGTCATTGTCCCTATATCAAAAGTTTTGACATATCTATGCACACAAATGACACAATAATATGTCGATTTTTTTCATCAATAAAAATCTAATTAAATAAGTTTAATACTTTAGTCTGTATTTAGTTTTAAAAATATGATAAGATCATATATTAAAAATAAGATACAAAAAATAGTATTTTTATATTTTATTTAGTAATAAATTAAAATAAATTATAAAAATTTAATTTATTTTTGTTTTTTTATTTAAAAAAGTTAAAAAATATATAATAATAATTATTATAATAAAAATTTAACAAAAATAATAAAAAATTATATTTTTATTAATATTTTTATATCATTTTTATTAAAATAAATATAAAATACATTAATTTAATATTTCTAAACATAAAATTTTATTTATATTTTATTTACCAAACACAATTTTATGTTTTAATATTCTTTGTCTATAAACAAATATAGTCTTAGATGTCACCTAAAAAATTGTATAAATATTAGGAAATACTCGAACCATATTTTTTTAAAATGGAAAAGTATGAGGAGCCAATAAAATATTTGTACAATGAAATAATGAATATAATGGAAGTTTAGGGAGTATTAGAGATATAACTATTAATGTTACCTTTTTCTATCAGCTTAAACTTTGGGATGAATGGTTGTATGACATGATATTAGAGTTCTAGATTCAAAAGTTCAAGAGTGAACCCCAAAATCAACTTAAATTTTTGGAATAAGTAATTTCATGACATGAGATGTTTATTATCCTGATACTTGGATTTGTTAACTCATAACCCATACTCTTTTAAAATATGTTTCTAATCTTATATTAGATGTACCAAACTTTTGTCTATAAATAATAATAAGAAAATGAAGCACTAATTAAGTATATGGATCGGATAATGGAATAGTGTTTTTTAGAAATTTAAAAAGTATGTATTGATGAAACTTTTTTAAGAGTAAAATAATAATTAAGAATTTATGTATTAAAATAGAGATCAAAATATAATGGCTATCCACTGAGCTAAAGAGCTAATGACTAATCCACCATCCCCATTCCACACACAAATGTTGTCTCTTTATTATTAGTTTATTCTGTTTTAATCTCTCACGCGCAACAAAGACAATAATGGTTTTGGTTTTGCAATCTCCAATTCGGGAGGAAGAGTAATTAGATATGTTAGAAACTTAAGAGTCTAGTGTTTGAAGTTTTATAATATTCAAAATAGGTAACAACTAAGCAAATATGCCATACCAACATAATATATGTGATTTCCTGTATCTTACAATCATACACTGTATGATTAATTATATGTTATGTCCCACGGAGTACCCTATTCTTATATATAACGGATAATCAATAATTAATGTGATAACAAATAATTAATTATTTACTGAGTGATACTGATGATATGACCACAATATATAATTAGATCGCATGATTAAATAGTAAAGCCAACTCAACCCAATAGATCATATCAATAATATGTTCGTGTATTTCAAGTGGTTGCAATAATGATCAAAGATAAAATTATTCGTTTAGCATTTCCGGCTCCATGCATGTGATGTGTTCCTCCAATCCTGCTTGGTCGGAGAAAAGCAAAAGGAATTTTTTTTCCCCTTTTAGTTTTAAATAAAGGAAAATATATATATACACCGATATAATGGTTTTTGACCCTTTTTTTTCTTTTGTCAAAAGCAAAAATAAAAATAAAATACGGCTTTTTTTTGTCTGGCTAGGCAAAGGACTGGCGTTTTTCTTTGACAAAAATTGAAGAATCCTTCCATTCTCATTTCTGAGTTCTTAGTCTTACACATGTAAGCAACTTCTATTGACAATAATATAATGAAAAAAAATCTATAATATAAATGAATTTAGATATTCTAAAATAAAAATATTAATAAAATAATAAAATAAAAAATTAATTATTATTAATTTTATAAAATATGTATTTTTCTATTTTAATTTAAGAGTGATTAATTTTTTATTTTATTATTTTATTATTATTTTTATTTTAGAGTTTAGAGCATCTTGATTCTACAAAGTAGATATCCAAAAATATAAACACATATGGGACTTATGTGAAGGGACTATTATGGTAGACATAAAACTATTTATTCTAAAAGGTTAAGTTAGTAAAAAAAAACATAAATAGTTATAGTTATTTTTTGAATTTGTTTGATTTTTATGTCGATTTTTTTTTTTTTGAACAAGTACTGTGATACTATATGATAAAATTACTTATTCCAAAAAATTAAACCGATAGGAGTAACCAACATAAATTGCCTAAATCAGAATTATGTGATATCCACTGTAGTGACCCAAGTTTTTGCATATACTATTTAACTAAAATACCAATAAAACTTAATTAATATTAATTTAAAAAATAATTACATTTAAACAAAACGCATATATAAATTCTAGCATTTTGGTTTAATCGTCTCTCTTAAAGAAAATCAAGTATATCCTCTTGCTTTTATTATTGTAGATGTTGGAAAAGATTAAGGTAGTTAATGTTTTTTTTGTTATAGTCAAATTTATCTCTTAATTTTGTTTGAAAATTAATATTTTAAATAAAACGTTTACAAAATTAATTATTATTATTATTTAAAAATGTTTTAACAAAAATTTATATTATTTCAAAATAATAAAATTAAAATATCCTTTAAAAAAAAATTCACATTATCTGTATTCGGTAAAAAAACACTATAAGTATGTAGTATCTCATTGATATGATTGAATCACGGCTCATATTGCATGGCCATATATACATAGATATGTAAAACATTAGCATGGGAGGCAGGGATATATAAGTGATTAAAAAATAACGTTAGATGATATCTGAGAATCATTATATCTGAGAATCATTAGGTGATTTGATTGATTTAACTAAATTTTCATCTAACGACAACTTCACGTGAAGTGGATTTCACTTGAGTTTTCACCTTTTTAAATACTCAAATTAAAATATAAGTAATTTTTTATTTTAAATTAGTTCATATTTTACCAAATAAAATAATATTTGTTACAAGACGAAGCAGGAACGCAGCATCTGATTAAAAAGCAGATTCTTCATTATTTTTACGCTTTATGCTATATTCGTTTTTCCCCCAATAATAAAGAGACAAACACGGTCGTAACTGAAAATCAGTGAGGGTATGGCTTCGGAAGTGAAGAGGCAAAGAGACCACGAAGAAGAAGAAGAAGAAGAAGAGAACGCTGTCTCTGTCTCCGATGGAATTGGAATATCATCCCTCATTCAAGGCTGGTTCTCCGAAATTAGTCCAATGTGGCCTGGTTCGTTCTTTTCTTTTAATGGATTCCAATTTGGTCTGCTTAATTTTGATGCATGGTTTTGTTCTGATTGACTAGTTGATCAAATTTTGTTTCATGATGCATCTTGCAGTAACAAAATTATACACTTTTGGCCATAATTGTTACAAATCCAGTGCTTTAGGTAGAAATATATTTGTTGTAGGTAGAAACAGAATCGGTTTTATCTTTGTTTTCTGCAACTAAAACTACTTTTGCTTTTGTGATACACTCACAAAATCAAATATGGTTGTACATTCTGCAGGAGAAGCACACTCATTGAAAGTGGAAAAAGTTTTGTTTCAAGGCAAGTCTGAATACCAGAATGTCATGGTGTTCCAGGTACATGAGGCTCCACCAATCAGCCTCAAAGTTACTATTACATTCGCTCCGCGAGCTTTTTCGTTGTCCTGGTTATGCTGTCAATGCAATTCTATAATGTCCTTTGCAGTCATCATCATATGGAAAGGTTCTTGTTTTGGATGGAGTCATACAGCTCACTGAAAGGGACGAATGTGCCTACCAAGAAATGATCACTCATCTCCCTCTTTGCTCTATTCCAAATCCTAAAAAGGTTTCTCCATATTTATATGCTTCCATGATTTTTTTTTTTATTTTTTTGGTATATGTCTATGTTGCATGTTCAGCAAACAAAATTTGTGGTTTTTTACTGCCTCTAATTGTATTTAATGTTAGGTCTTGGTTATTGGTGGAGGAGATGGAGGGGTCTTGAGAGAAGTATCACGCCATTCATCAGTTGAAAAGATAGACATTTGCGAAATTGACAAGATGGTTGTTGATGTAAGCAACACAGTTATACTCAGTTCTTTTCCTATTTCTCTAAAACAAGTATGAAGTACACTTTCTAGATTTTTTTTCCCAAGCAAGAAGGAACAGAACAGCAATAACCACCTTAAGGGTGGATTTGGTGATTGTTGATCTATTCCCTTCTGTCTGTCTGTCTAGGAATAAAGATGTACTATATGTACATTCACTCAATAATTCATCTTATGCAGGTCTCCAAGCAATTCTTCCCTGATGTAGCCATAGGTTTTGATGATCCCCGTGTGTCACTTCATATTGGGGATGGTATGATCATCAATTCTAATTTGTCCCTTCAGTGTTTTACTCTTGGGAATTAAGTTATCTCATGCTGGCTCTTCTGTTGATGGTTCTAGGAGTTGCATTCTTGAAGGAAGCTCCAGAAGGAACTTATGATGCAGTTATAGTTGATTCATCTGACCCTATTGGTATGCAGCATATGTAATGCACTTGAGTATAGCTTTTTTGTTACTCTGTTTTGTTTGCCACTTAAATTGTTTCGTTTTGTTAAAGAGAGGTTACTTTCTGTATTCTCAAGGTCCTGCTCAAGAGCTTTTTGAGAAGCCCTTTTTCGAGTTGGTTGCAAAGGCTCTTCGGCCAGGAGGAGTTGTAAGTACTCAGGCAGAAAGTATATGGCTTCATATGGACATAATTGAGGGCATTGTCACCAATTGTAGCCAGACTTTCAAAGGCTCCGTCAACTATGCTTGGACCACAGTTCCTACATACCCAAGGTATGCGTCTATTTACAAAATTCTTTTGCTCATCTTTCCTTTTCAAATTCTGCAATATATGCCCCCCTATGCGATTACATCTTGTTCAGGTTTGAATTGTGATAGTTCCCCCATAGTTCTTTTATCTTTTTGTCTTTAGGCTCTTTACAATGTTTTGTGATTTAATCTGTTTTCTGTATAGAGATAGCGAGACTGGATAATCCATTTTTATGGTTCTTTTGTTTTGTTGTTTTATTTCATTTCAGCGGAATAATTGGTTTTATGCTTTGCTCAACTGAGGGACCACCTGTGGATTTCAAGCATCCAGTGAATCCCATAGATGAAAAAGAGTTTCAGAAGTCAGTAAGACCAATGAAATTTTACAACTCTGAGGTAAGCTTAAAACTCAATTATTTGGAGTTAAAATGATCCATACCGTATAACTATTTTGGATCATTGTTTTGCTATACTAGTTCCAAATTTCGTTTATCCTTAGCTCCTTGCAATATTACTAATACTTTCTGTTTGCAGATTCATACAGCATCTTTCTGTTTGCCATCTTTTGCTAGGAGGAAGCTTGTTTCCAAAGCAAAATGAGAAGATAAATACTACAAGTTCGGCGTTCAACTTTACTAGATAGAATAAACTCGACATTGAAGAGTTATATTATTTATGGAAATTGGTTATTAATTATATGATAACTAGTTGATGGATTCAACTATCAGTTACTTTTCCACATAAAATATTTTAGTTTCTTGTTTGACGTATGTTTTAAATTTAACTATTTAAGGCCACTATAGATGTTTGAATCAATAAAACAAGACGAAAATAAACTTGAAAAACTATGACATGAACAAATCTCTGTCAACACTCGTTCGTGTTAGTATATAAATAAGAAATAGTATTTACCATTTAGTTACTATTCTCCAATTAAAATACACCTAATGACGTTACCACTCTAACTTGGAAAAAAAAAGGGATAAAGAATAGCAATTATCCTTCAAGTTATAATGCATGCTTTAAATTCGGCTTGCTTGAAAAAACTAAAGCAGGTCAGAGAAAGAATTCTAATTGTTAGTATTAGTATTTAATTGCTAGTATGTATCAACAGAACAGCAGAAAATTATCATTATATTACAGCAAAGTAGTATGGCAAAACAACTAAACTTCACAAGTTCACAATAGTCAAATAGGCAAGCCAACAGACAGTAAATTCCTCAAGATCAACCATCCAATGCAATCAATGCTGTCAATCTAAGCGGAGTTCTTCATACACTTGATCAAGTGCTGAAGACTAAAAGAAAACCCCAGATAGCAGATACGAGACAATTAGGCACGAGGATCCCGGGAGCCGAAGATGACAGACACATTCAGATGCAAGTAAAAAATCATCAACCGAGATGGAATGACACAGTCAGAAAGTGGACAATCAAAGACACATGGCGCTTGGCGCATGCTGGCTTGCTGGGGATAGAGCACCCAAAATAGTCTTGCACACAACCAAGATGCTGACCATTGCAATCCCAATCGTGTAGCATGCAGACCATAAACCATTAAAAGAAACAGTCATAGAGCAGACAATGAGAAGCAGCCCATCAATTTAACACATGATAGCGAGCAGTAGACACTAGATGTATAGCTAGTCACTAAATAGGAACCGATTTGAGTCAATTTCATGACGATGCAGGATGGAAATAACTAAATTCTATCCACAATCACCAAAGAGTTCACCAATTCAAAGGAGGATGCATCTGCAGCATTCCTGTCCTGAACAGAACTAAAAGGTCCTATGCAACCAACTTGTTGCACTTTTATTCAGCTTATATACCGAAGCAACAACATGAGACGATTGTGAAGCAGAGAAGCAGACAAGAAGATGGAGTAAGTGGCAAAATGATGCTGTTATGGCCGATAATCAACCTCAAAACAAAGAAACACAAGACATTTAGGTAACTTTTATGAAATATTAAATATTAACATAGTCATTTAGTAAGACTACCAGCGAACAATTAACATGCAATATAAAGTAAGGAAGACTGAAGTGACCTTCAAGGTTCAATGATTCAAGTGTGACAGCCCACGCAAAAAAGTGTCCCCAGGGCACCCTTTTGTGGCAACAACACTATGCAAAAGCCATAAAAATCCAAGAGTTTATCAATACCCATTACCATTGTCATGACATCAACATAACTAACATGTCGGCAGTGTGCTCAGTCAATCCTAGGGGAACTACATTATAGCACAGCGTTCCATAATGATCATTCAGCACTTGATCCATTCACATCCGATCTCAATCTCTGAAAGCAAGATATCAGAAGAATCCAAATTAACAAGGGTAACAAGATCTCATGTCTATTATTTAACTTACGTCATTCATGACAACTTAATTAAACATAGTAAAGCATACGGCATACCCATTGGCATAAGGTGAATCACGGCGGGCATGTCGGTATGGAGGGGACCTGCTGTAGCTGCGACCCCGATAAGGAGGTGATATGCTACGTCTCTTTGGAGATCTTCTCCCACGAGGACTAACACTCCTAATAAAATGAAGCAAATTCATTGGATTAATATCAAGTTCTGGCTTTCATGAATCATCCAAATGCAACAAAACAATGAGAAGAAAAGAATATATCCAAAGCATGCTATAGGATGGTTCAAAGACAAGGCTGGTTAGTCAATTTACAAACTTCATTTTACCATATCATGTTGCTTTCTAACACAGCAAACAATAGTTCACTATTGTGCAATCAGAGTAAATAAATCATAAAGAAAATGCAAGCTAAAAGGCATAGAAATTTGAAAATTTATTTGAAATGCATAGCATTCTAGTTCATATTTGGCATGTCAGTCAACAACACACCTGCGGCCATACCCATAACTTGGACTTCTGCGACGCCTATAATAAGGACTTGGACTTCGCCTCCTTCCACTACCCAGGCCACGTGAACCAACGCGCAAGCGACACTCTCTTGCAAAATGTCCAGGTTCACCACATTCATAACATTTAAGGTCATCACTTCCACGCCCACGCCCACCACGGCCTCCTCCCTTAGAATTATGAGAAAGCTCTACACGCCACCCATTTTTCCCTACGTGAGATTAAAAAAATAGCATTAATAAAATTTTAAATGAAGCAAAGCAAAAGATTTGGCTTCTCTAAAAGTTTGGCACTTTAACCAGTGAAGTGTATCATCTCAACTATTTATGAGAAAACACAGTTTACGAACCAATAATGACAAATTGAATTAACAGGGAAATAAACTGACCATCCAAGGCATGAATTGCGTCAAGTGCATCCCTCCTATCATCAAACTCGATGAATGCATATCCGGGCGGTCTACGAGCAACCCAGACACTGCATCAAATTTAACATATTTATTGCCAATAGAAATGTAAAAGAAACCATGAATATATAACAAGACTCGTGAACCATTGAAAAAAAAACGCAGGTTTAGAAGCATTACTAGCACAAACAAATAACAAACACAGATACAAACTATTATCTCGAAATAGACAAAAACTGATGAGTTCAGCTGCCAAAGAGAACAGTGAACTTCACAAAATACATATCTTCAATTGGAATTACTAGAAAAATAAAATAATAAAAAAGAATATTATTATCAGTAAAACAAAAAAGAACCTTTTATTTACGGGATTTTTGCTTTTTTAAAAAAGATAAATTGTTGGTATAAATTTTGCAACATATATACTCGTTTTATGAACAAAATAACCACTTAATTTATGTCAGAAACTGTTAATTTGGTTACTACTCCTTTTACACGAGTTTGAATTTGGTAACCAACATAAGTGATTTTCATTGGGAAAAAAAAAATAAAAGGAAATAACTTTGAAGAGAATTTACCTCCGAAGAACACCAAATAAACGAAATTCATCTTCGAGATCCCTCTCAGACACACGAGGGTCCAGATTCCCAATATAGACCCGAGCCATCGTCAATAAAATCAGAACCACCCTACAGGACCGAAAAAAGCTTAGATGGAGGAACAGATAGTTCGAGAAGTGAACGTGAAAATCAATTATCCTTACAGAGAAAGAAGAATACCGAGGATGAAATCAAAGCTTAGCTGAAAGTGTAACGAATCTTCTGGATGATCGGAAAGGGAAATCGTAGAGCTCTAAAACCCTAAAACCTTTTTATTTTGCGTATTTTTTGCACCTTTACGCTGTCGTTTCGGGCTGATTTTATTTGGTCAAAGTTTCGGGCAAATATAGGCCTACAATTTGGGCTCATCGTATCCCAAAATGGGAGAAAAGATAATGAGATCTTATGTATACCTGAAAAATCTATTCCCCCACCCCCCACCCCCAAAAAAATATATACATAAAAAAAGTGTGATTTTATATCTCACAAATAAGAACTAAATATATATCTATTTAATTTTAATTTAGTATTAATTTTATATTTTTACTCGACAAGTTAAAAATTAATTTAACATTAATCTAATCTCTACTTACAAATTTTGTTGTTGGTCAATAAATTATTATATATATAAGTTAAAATTCAAACTTTTAACATTTATTTAAACAGACAAGTCAGCTGATTTCAACATAAAACCACCACACTAGCCTGCATTGCTTCCTGATTTCCTCATGATCTTCTCTTTATCTCTTCTTCTTCTGTCATCTGGTTACACTTTGGTTCTCTCATTTGTTAGTGTTCTACTCCTTTTCTTGGCGATGATCTCTCCTTTGGTCCAAGTACATTGCTAATTCAAATGGTCAATTTCACCGACGATCAAAGTTTCATATTTTTATGCCATTCACAACTTCTTCCAATGCACCTGTACTAGTAATCTCCTCGTTGTAAACTTTCCACACAATTTCAAAAGGTCCATCTCTCTAACACCCAACTCACTTTTTTTTCAACCTCTATTCTCTCCACAATCGTTGCATCCAGATTTTTCCCACACCTCTAACATGATGAAATTTCTAGTTGACATTTAAAACCAAAACAACTATCTACAACACCATGTAATATATTATATTCATTATATCTTTGTTTCGTGTTGATAAATCTTCAAAAATTTCGCCGACCATAAACAATTCATTGACCATTTGTAGTTCTATAGAAGTAATTTTCAATTAAGAATAAATCTCAAAAAATACATTTTAATTATCTTGACGTTGACATAATTTTTTTTGAATTTTTGTTAATAATAAAAAATGCACTCAAATAATTAAAAAACGTATTAAAAATATCTAGTCGTGATCAAAGATTTGTACCGTTAACAAAAAAACCATGACATGACTCATTTGTTAATGTTAGAGTTTCACTTATTATATAAGAAGTTCCATTTATCACATCATTCTTTTTGAAAATTTGTAAATGGCTTAAAAAAAGAGAGTTGAATCTATGACCTTCTTTTTTAATTTCTTTTGTTTTTTGCTTCTGATTAAAACTTAGTTGCTATTAAGTCTGTTAAGTTGAAATTTTAGGCGATAATTTTATTTTATCTTTTCATGATGTGATCAAGAATAGAACAACTCTTTACTTTTGAATAGTTATGATTTCTATGAAATAGGCAATATAGGAGACACTTTTATTTTGTCTCATATCAAAAGAAAATAGAAGAAGAATAGAGAAGAAAAAATCACACTATCTTGGTTTAGTCACCATGTGTAATGTAACCTACATCCAATCTTTTCCACAATAGTGGTGAAATTTTCACTATCATTCACAATGATTACAAATACCAATTTTTTTAGGATTCAACTTAATCTTATCTGGGACAAACTCAACTTTTATCCAAGTTATATTTGGCTAGGTTCACTTCCTAGATTTGCAACCACTAAGTACTCACCCACCTTAACAAAGGAATCCCCTCAAAATCATGTGTACAAAACAAAAAAATATATAAAAGAGTTTTGACATAATTTTCTGACTTTTTCTTAATAACTATCTTTGTCTTTTCTCTTGATGGTTTTTACGAATATCTCACTTAATGACTTTTTCATTGAAAATAAACAAAGAAAATGAACATTGAAAAACAAAAAATTTAATATAAACTCATTAAGGAGAAGAAAAGTTAGCTTGAAATTAAATAAATTCATGTGTAATCTTCAAAAATTACAATAATTTCTTTATTTATATATACGTATGTATTAATTTTGTTAAATAATTCTAAGTATTTCCTTATTTATACATATATATTAATTATACATAAAAATATTTAAATCATATATATTAAATATTTTTTTGTTATAAATATTTTCTTTTATATATATATTGTTCCACAATACGTGCAATAAGCTTTTATGTTTGATATCGATATATAGTCTCCAATCCCAGCCCCATTTATACGCAAATTGTATATAATTTTTTTAATAGAGAAATTTTAATTTTTAATGGAGATACTTGCTACAATTAAATAAAAATTATGTTATTATCTTTTATTAAATTTTATGATTAATTCAATGGAGATAATTGGTCAGTGTTCCAAGGGTTACCTGAAACTGGAGGTCGATCTCGGACGAGATCTTCTGTACTGGTCGGAGATAACGTGTCCAGCTGGCTGATGGCGGCCGGAGCTGTTGTATCCGACTTGCTGGACTTACAGCACTGCTGATCCTTGGTCACCGGAGGGTGGGGGGTACCTGCAAGAGACTCCGATGCTTAAGTTAGTACGGGTATTAAGCAGGTTTTATGTAGAATCAGAGTATGAGTTATACCTGGGTACTCCAGTGTATTTATAGTAGTGTGGGCTGACCTTTCTAATAAGATAAGTTAGTTATCTTGTCTTATCTTATCTTATTTCAAGTGAAGTCAGCTTATCTTCAAGGGAACCGCCTTTATCTCTATAGGCTTGAATTGCCTTTGGATTTGGGTCGTGTTCCTCTATTTGGGCCCTTTATTGGACTTTTTCTGTTGATTTGGCCGATCTCTTTAAGAAGAGATCGGATAGTCAAACCTGAAGAGGTCGGTCGCCGTGTCGCTAAACATCCCGGATCGGACAGCTCGATCCAGGGTATGAACAGTGCCCCTGCTTGAGCTCGATCTTCTGCTTTGAGGTCAAGTTTTTTGACTTCGAACTTCTTATAGCGAAGCCGAACTCGAGCACTTTTGTCGATTCTTTTCTTTGTAGAGCTTTTTGAATGTAGAACGTTTTTCCTCTAAAAGCGCGCGCTTTTATATCGGCGCTTTGGGAACGTGCGAGGGTTTAATGTTTTCATTAATTTTAACATTAATTACCCCGTTTCCCTTTGGCTCTTTATTTTGATTTTTGAAAACCCAGAAACGGTTTCTCTCCTTCACTCTTTTCGTAACTTCTCCGCAATTTCTTTCTTTGTTCTCTCGCTCTCTGCCTTTCACCCATATTTCTGCTTTTCTTGCGTTGCGGCTTCGCTCGGCGGTTTTCTGGGCAGCTTCCGTTTCTGCACCTCCATTTTTCTCCTCGAAGCTTCTTTCGCCTCCAGGTTAGTCCCGTTTCGTGCTTTGCTTTTGTCTTTGTGATGAGGTTTTGATTTTGATCCTCCTTTAGAGAAAAGTTTGGACCTTTCTGTTTTCATTGTGTCCTGTTGTTGTTGAAATGTGCGTTTCTGGGAGTTTTCTTTATCTTCTGCATGATCCTTTTTTGCTTTTGTTTTAATGCTTTGCATGTTCTTTGTTGTTCTTGTTCTGATACCGTTTATCCAGAAGAATCCGTATCTGTTTCTTGCTTTATTTGACTGTTGCTTCGCCTGATTCCAAGAAAGTTTGCATTTTTTATGGTTTCTTCTTGGTGTACTTGATGTTTTGGGGATGTTTTCTGTAAGGCAATGTTTTTGAAGACTTTTGTGTTTTATTTTGATGGAAAATGCTTGCTGTTTGAAACCATCTTTTCTTGTTTTGAGAGATGCTGGGGTGCGAGAAGTAGATTTCTACTAGAAACCTTGCTTTATTATTGCCTCCAAAGGATACCCTAGGACTTTTGTTTGAGTCTTGGAGTTCTCTTTTTCTATGTGTTCGCCTGTATCGTATTGAGTTGTTTTCTCCCTTGTCCGAGATGTTTTTAGTAATCCCATCTTCTTTTCTTACTTGTAGGATTAGTTGGCCTCATGTCTTCTCGCAATAATATTGTAGAGATGTCTTCCAGAGTTCCCGAGGGGATGTCCGATTGGCTGGACTCCCTTGTCTTGTTGTGTGTTTCTGTTGTGGATGCTGAATTTTGCACAGAGCTGAGGAAGCGCCATAGGATTTGTGGTAACCGTGCTCGTGAGGGGGATTATGAGCTTGTTGCCCCTGATTCTGATGAGAGAGTTTGTTTTCTGACTTCCATCGAGGGGGAGCGTCCCTTCTTCTATGCTTATGAATACTTCTTTAGCCAATTAAACGTTACTTTTTCTTTTACTGCTTTTGAAACCGACCTGTTGTGGTCATGTAACATTGCTCCGTCCCAGCTTCACCCAAATTCCTGGGGTTTTATCAAAATATTTCAACTGCTTTGCCAAGAATTAGGCATAACACCTTCTGAAACTCTTTTCCTTTATCTTTTCGTCTCGGCCAAGCCCAGAGGTTCCTCCAAAAAGAAAGCTTCCTGGGTCTCTTTCAGATCGGCCCAGGGGCATAAAGTTTTTGCCATGTATGATGAGTCATTTAAAGATTTTAAGAACTATTTCTTCCGAGTTCGTGCTGTTGAGGGGGTCCGCCCCTTTTTTCTTGATGAAAATGATGAGCCCGCTTTTCCTCTAGAGTGGCAAAAGAATGTGAGAGTGCCACGTTATACATGGGAGATGCTTAGTGAGGTTGAGCGGGCCTTTGTAGTTTTTCTTGAAGATCTGTGGGGGAAACCTCCCCATCTGGATACAAAAAGATTCTTGAGTGATCTATCTTTGGTTCGAACTGTTTTGGGTACTGTCTGACTTGTTTTTATACTTGCTTCTGAGCTTTTCTCTTCCTATGTTGTAACTTGTCTTTTGTGGTTGATTCTGTATTTTCAGAGATGTCGAAAAATAATGATTCTATGAAGGCCTACAAGAAGGCGAAGAAGGCCACTGCTGCTCTAAACATCTCGGCCAAGGCGGCCGGAGATGGATCTTCTCAGGTTCCAGTGATACCTCCTGTGCTGAGTTCTCCCGGACTGAGGAAAGCAATTCCTATTCCTCGGGTTCGTCTGGTCGATCCTCCACAATCTTCTGCTGCAGCTTCTGGTACTCCTCCTAGTAAAAAGCAAAAAACAATTGAGCCTTTCAACCTTGATGCTCCTAACTTTGATGCGGTCGAGTTTGTAGATCAACAAATCGACCCTTATGGTGTTCTCCCCATGGACGACGTGTCGTTTCTTCATCATTTTGATTACATAACTCGGAGTAGTATCAAGATGGCCCACATGGGAGCGGTCTTATATCGAACTACTCAAAGTCTTCCTCTCCATGCCACTAAAGCTTTTATGGAGGAGGCCAAACAGGAGTTTGATCGGATGAAAGGCTTGAAGGAGGAGCTTGAGGTGAAGGTGCCCAAGTTGGAAAAAGATTTGGAGAATGAGAAGGCGAGTTCCATCTCTTTGGCGGCTTCTGTGAGGCTGGCCGAAGACACGGCTATGAGACATAAGGATAGTTATGTGACATCTTACCGGGAGGTATTGCGCCTGAGGGAGGAGTTGGAGAATGCCCGAGCTAATTACTCCGAACTTCAAGGTCATCTTGTTGGTAGTGTAACTGCTGCCTATGAGAACCTGAAGGAACAAGTTCGGGTTATTGCTCCCGAGGCCGACCTGACCCTCTTTAGCCTAGATAACGTCGTCAGGGATGGCAAGATTGTCCCTGATGACGAGGATGATGATGACGTTGAACCTCCCCCTGTGTCCTCTGCCAAGGTGTCAATTCCTGCTGTTCCTGCCGAGGTCGACCCTCCCGCTTCCGATCCTGACTGTCAGATCTTAAACCGGGATGATGGTACTATAGATGCTGTTCCTCTCTAGACTCGTCCTCCGTCTCCTCAGACTGATGCTGCTAGAAAGTCTTCTGACCCTTAGCCCATTTATTCTGGATATTTATGTAGTTGGCCCGGCTTGTGGGCTTTTTAAACTTTTTATGTTTTGTTAACTGCTGGTACTTTCTCGTTGCTTGCCTAGCAACTTTTTGTTTTGACCAACAAAAGTAACTTTCCAGCTTTTGAGGTAGATTTTGGTGGCCTTTGAAGCTTTATATCTTTGTAGATTATATCATGCTTTTGCACTTAACTTGGTATTTTTTTGTTTTCTGAGGATGTTGGAACCCTGCTGCTCGTCCTCTTCGGATTTGCTTTATTATTTGTAACTTGGGTCTTTTGAGGTTATGGCTATGTGGGTCCAACTTGTTTTTCGATTTTCTCGCTCTTGCTCGTATTTATGACGATTTATAATCGATTTCTTCAAGTTGGTCCTCCAAGTCGTTTTGTAATCCTCTTTCCTGGATCTTCGTCCGATCTCTTTCAGGATTTGCTTTTATAACTTTTTAGTAGTAGGAGTCCGACTTCGTCATGTCAGTCTCCTTTAAGTTATTTTTGTGGTCCTCCTTTTTGGACCTTCGTCAGGTCTCTTTCAGGGATTACTTTTATAACTTTTTAGTAGTAGGAGTCCGACTTCATTATATCGGTCTCCTTTAAGTTATTTTTGCAAATAATTTTTTAGTAGTAGGAGTCCGACTTCGTTATATCGGTCTCCTTTAAGTTATTTTTGCAAATAACTTTTTAGTAGTAGGAGTCCGACTTCGTTATATCGGTCTCCTTTAAGTTATTTTTGCAAATAACTTTTTAGTAGTAGGAGTCTGACTTCGTTATGTCGGTCCCCTTTAAGTTATGCTTGTAGTCCTCTTTTTTGGACCTTTGTCATGTCTCTTTCAGGGACTACTTGTATAACTTTTTAGTTTTGGGCTGACTTTGTTATGTCGGGCCCTTCTAAGTTAAAGTAATCATCTTTAATAGGGTTGGCTAGACCTCTTTCCAGGGTTTACTTATAACTTGGGTAGACTTGGTCCGACTTCTTAATGTCGGCCAGTCTTTAAGTTATTATTTTAGCAATCCGTAAGACCTCGCAGGTTCTTTTTTAGATCACTTTCGATAACTTCTTACATTTTTCAGTGTTCATCTTTGCCGATTTGTAGAAAGTGGTTGTCATCTCTAGATCGTCCTTTGGGTGAATCGCATTTTCACCTTTATCAGACGGTTATCTTTATCGTGATCGTGCAGTGAAATTATTTTTTCAATTTCTGCCGATCTGTTGCTTTATAATCGGACGATGAATACTTCAGATTAATGCGTCTTGAAATCTTGTAGAATATCTAAAATATATATTTATTCAAAGGAACGTGCAAATATGTACATGTGGGAATTTTTCATCCCTTTATAGCGTTTGTGTCTCAACTTGGTGCCTCATTAAAAAACCTTTTCAGGAAAAAGAGTGCATCCAATGGTGAGATCTTTTACTTTTCTAGCTGTAGTACTTTCTTAAGTTGCAGGCGTGCCATGATCTGGGAAGCTCTCGTCCATCGAGTTCGGACAGTCTGTAGTAGCCCTTCCCGAGTACTTTTACAACTCGGTAGGGTCCTTTCCAGTTTGCTGCCAACTTTCCTTCTCCTGATCGAGTTGTTCCAATATCATTTCGGATTAGGATGAGGTTGTTCTCCGTGAAACTTCTTGGCACTACCTTTTGATTATATCTGGAAGCCATTCGACGTTTTAGTGCTTCTTCCCTGATCCGAGCTCTTTCCTGAATTTCAGGTAGTAGGTCGAGTTCTTCCTTCTGAAGTTGAGAGTTGGCCTTTTCATTGTAGTGGACTACTCTGGGTAACCCTTTCTCGATCTCTACTGGGATCATTGTCTCCACTCCGTATGCTAGTCGAAAGGGTGATTCATTTGTCGTGGAGTGTGGCGTTGTTCGATATGCCCATAGGACTTGCGGAAGTTCTTCGGCCCAAGCTCCCTTTGCATCTTGTAGTCTCCATTTTAACCCAGCCAATATGACTTTGTTGGCAGCTTCGGCCTGTCCATTGGCTTGAGGGTGTTCGACGGAGGTGAAATGGTGCTTTATATTCAAGTCGGCTACTAGTCTCCTGAAGCATGCGTCTGTGAATTGAGTGCCATTGTCTGTGGTGATGGAGTATGGAACTCCGAACCTCGTGACAATGTTCCTGTATAGGAATTTCCGACTTCTTTGAGCAGTGGCGTTGGCTAGGGGCTCTGCCTCTATCCATTTTGTAAAATAGTCTACTCCGACTATGAGGAATTTTACTTGTCCTGATCCCTGGGGAAAGGGTCCGAGAAGATCGAGTCCCCATTTTACAAATGGCCAGGGCGAGGTTACACTGATGAGCTCTTCTGGCGGGGCGATGTGGAAGTTGGCATGTTTCTGACATGGTGGACATGTCTTTACAAATTCTATAGCTTCCTTCTGTAGGGTTGGCCAATAAAATCCCGCTTGGAGTACTTTTTTGGCAAGAGCTCGTGCTCCGAGATGATTGCCGCACATGCCGTCGTGTACTTCTTCTAACACTTCCTTTGTGTTGTTGGTCGGCACACATTTTAGTAGTGGTATTGAGATCCCTCTTTTGTACAGGATGTTGTTTATAATAGTGTAGTACTGTGCCTCCCTTTTTAATATTTTCGCCTCTTTTTCCTCTGTGGGGAGCATCTCTGCTTTGAGGTAGTTAATTATGGGGGTCATCCATTCTTGATCCTGACTTGTGATAGCTAGGATTTTTTCCTCTTCCGATATTGACGGGTTCTGTAGCATTTCCTGGATGAGGCTTCTATTGTTGCCCCCTGGTTTGGTGCTGGCTAGTTTTGAGAGTGCGTCAGCTCGGGCATTTTATTCGCGGGGTATGTAGTAGATTTTATATTCCCCGAGTTGTCCGAGCTGTTCCTTGGTTTTATCCAAATACTTTTTCATTGTGGGATCTTTGGCTTGATAGCTCCTTGTTATCTGCGAGGTAACTACTTGTGAATCGCTGTAAATGTTGAGTTTTTGAGCTCCAACCTCTGTAGCCAGCTTCACACCGGCTAATAACGCTTCGTATTCCACCTGGTTGTTTGAGGCCGGGAACCCGAACTTGAGGGAGAGCTCGACTTGGGTTCCTTGGTTGCTTTCTATTATCACGCCTGCGCCGCTTCCAGTCTTATTTGAAGAACCGTCCACGTAGAGATTCCATTCTGTGGGGGTCTCCAAGGCATCTGTGAATTCTGCGATAAAATCGGCTAGATACTGTGATTTAATGGCCGTCCAAGCTTCATATTGGAGGTCGAATTCTGATAACTTGACTGCCCATTGTAAATTCTGCCTGCTAAATCTGTTTTCTGCAATATTCCTTTTATGGGCTGGTTGGTTCGAACCTTAATGGTGTGAGCCTGGAAGTACGGGCGAAGTCGTCGAGATGTTAGAATGAGAGTATAGGCAAACTTTTCTATTTTCTGGTAGTTCAGCTCGAATCCCTGTAGTGCTTTGCTAATGAAGTAGACGGGTTGTTGCCCTCTTTCGTCTTCTCTGACTAGTGCTGAGGCTATTGCCCGGCTTCCTACTGCGAGATATAGTACGAGTGGTTCTCCTTCTCGTGGTCGAGATAAGATAGGCGGTCGTCCTAAGAACTTCTTGCAGTCCTGGAAGGCTTGTTCGCATTCTGTCGTCCATTCGAACTGTTTTTCCTTCCTTAAAGTAGCATAGAAGGGGAGAGATCTTATCGCTGCCCCTGCTAAGAATCTGGATAGGGCGGCCAATCTCCCGTTGAGTTGCTGTACTTCTTTGACACAGGTCGGGCTCTTCATGTTGAGTATGGCTTGGCATTTATTCGGGTTTGCTTCAATTCCTCTTTGTGTGAGCATGAAACCTAGGAATTTGCCTGCTTCTACCGCAAATGTGCATTTTGCCGGATTAAGTCGCATGTCGTGCTTCCTTATAATGTATCTTCGCTTTGTGTCTTTATCAACATGTCATCCACATAGACTTCCATGATCTTTCCAATGTGGTCTGAGAAGACTTTATTCATCAGCCTTTGATAAGTAGCTCCCGCGTTCTTGAGACCGAAAGGCATTACGATGTAGCAGTAATTTGCTTTTGGCATTAAAAATGAGGTCTTTTCTTGATCTGGTGGATACATTGGGGATTTGGTTGTATCCCGAGTATGCGTCCATAAACGAGAGGTATCTATATCCGGAGGAGGCATCTACCAGAGCGTCGATACTTCGGAATGGGTAAGGATCTTTTGGGCAGGCTTTGTTGAGATCGGTGTAATCGGTACACATTCGCCACTTCCCATTTGATTTTTTCACCAAGACGACGTTGGCTAGCCATAATGGATACTTGACTTCTCTTATGAATCCTGCCTCCAGTAGTGCCTGTACTTGCTCTTCCACCGCTTGGGATCGCTCTGGCCCAAGTTTTCTTCGTTTCTGCTGTACCGGCCGGGATCCCGGATAGACCGCCAACTTGTGGCACATTAGCTTGGGGTCTATACCCGGCATATTTGCGGCTTTCCATGCGAAGAGATCGACATTATCGCGTAAGAATTGTATCAGTAATTCTTTTGAGTCTCCTCTTAGGATCGTTCCGATATTAGTTGTTTTGTCCGAGATGTCTCCGATCTGAACCTTCTCTATCTCGCCTTCCGGCTGCGGACGGAGTTCTCCTCGTCGCTGAACTCCGTCAAGCTCAATTGTATGAAACTCTTCTCCTCTGCCTCTGAGGTTTAGACTTTTGTTATAACAACGGCGTGCCATCTTTTGATCTGCTTTTACCGTGGCTATCCCCTCTGTAGTTGAGAATTTCATGCATAGATGTGAAGTTGAGACTATTGCACCGAGTTGATTGAGTGTTGTCCGACCTATTAGGGCATTGTAGGCTGAACTTACGTCGACCACGATGTAGTCTATCTTGAGGGTCCTGGATTGGTTCCCTTTTCCGAAGGTTGTGTGTAGCGATACGTATCCTAGTAGTTGTACCGGGGTATCTCCTAGTCCGAACAGACTATTCGGGTATGCTCTAAGCTCCTTTTCGTCTAAGCCGAGTTTGTCGAAGGCTGTTTTGAATAAGATATCGGCAGAACTTCCTTAGTCTACTAATGTGCGGTGTAGATTGGCATTTGCCAGTATAATAGTGATGACCATGAGGTCGTCGTGTCCTGAGATGATGCCGGATGCGTCCTCTTTAGTGAATGTTATCGCAGGGATGTCGGGTGCTTCCTCCTTTCCCTCGACATGATATACTTCTTTGAGATATCTTTTTCGGGATGATTTGGAGATCCCGCCTCCTGCGAATCCCCCGTGTATCATGTGGACGTGTCTTTCTGGTGTCCGAGGTGATCGCTCAGCTCGTCCGTCATCTTCGTCCCTTCGTCTCTTTCTTTGGTCATCATCTCGGGTAGCCAGAAAGCGATCTAATCTTCCTTCTCTCACCAATTTTTCTATGATATTCTTTAAGTCGAAGCACTCGTTGGTGGAGTGTCCTCGGACTCGATGGTATTCGCAATACTCCTTCCGGTTTCCTCCTCCTCTTTTGCCTTTAAGTGGCCGTGCTGGGGAAATTTTCTCCGTATGACAGACTTCTTTGTATACGTCGACCAGGGATACCTTGAGAGGAGTGTAATTATGGTATTTTTTTATTTTCTCCCCTTGTCGATCTTCTTTCCTTTTGGATTCCTTGTCTTTGTCTCGATAGGGGGCCCCAGATTTTGAGGTTTCTCCTAGCCAAGCATTCTCTTCCATGTTGATGTATTTTTCTGCTCGCTCCTGTACTTCGTCTAAGGAGGTAGGGTATTTCTTTGATATAGATTGGCTAAAAGGTCCCTCTCGCAGGCCATTGATGAGTCCCATGATGGCGGCCTCTGTTGGTAAACTTTGTATGTCCATGCATGTTTTGTTGAATCTTTCCATGTAGTTGCAGAGACTTTCCCGATCTCCTTGCTTGATCCCCAGTAAACTGGGGGCGTGCTTGGCCTTATCCCTCTGGATGGAGAATCTAGCCAAGAACTTTTTGGCCAGGTCGTCAAATTTTGAGATGGACTTTGGAGGTAAGTTGTCGAACCATCTGATTGCTGTCTTCGTGAGAGTTGTTGGAAAAGCTTTGCAGCGAACGGCATCTAAGGCATCGGTAAGGTACATTCTGCTTCTGAAATTGCTGAGATGATGGTTAGGATCTGTGGTGCCGTCGTACAAAATCATATCCGGGAGTTTGAAGTCTTTTGGAATTTTGGTTTTCATGATTTCCCTTGTGAATGGATCTTGTTCTTTGCGTGACTTTTCCTCAGGAGTAGTCCGAGGGGTTTTTGATTTGAGATCGGCTTCTAATTGCTGTAGTTTTTCTTCCAATTCTCGGCGTCGTCGTATCTCTCTTTGTAGATCCTTTCTGATCTCTTGTTGTTGTTGGGTTTCTTTCTCAAGTTGTTTCAACCGATCTTGAAGCGCCTCTATTGCTCCCGGATTTGATGAATTTTTATCTCCGTTGGATTCTGGGGTATCTTTCAGTGTGGTGTCCGCGTTTTTGTGCGGCGTTCTGTTTTCCAGATCTGAATCGTGGTCGTTGTCATGGCCGTCCGCCATGGTGGTGGGATGACTTCCAGTTTTCCCGGCAACGGCGCCAATGTTCCGAGGGTTACCTGAAACTGGAGGTCGATCTCGGACGAGATCTTCTGTACTGGTCAGAGATAATGTGTCCGGCTGGCTGATGGCGGCCGGAGCTATTGTATCCGACTTGCTGGACTTACAGCACTGCTGATCCTTGGTCACCGGAGGGTGGGGGGTACCTGCAAGAGACTCCGATGCTTAAGTTAGCACGGGTATTAAGCAGGTTTTATGTAGAATCAGAGTATGAGTTATACCTGGGTGCTCCAGTGTATTTATAATAGTGTGGGCTGACCTTTCTGATAAGATAAGTAGTTATCTTGTCTTATCTTATCTTATTTCAAGTGAAGTCAGCTTATCTTCAAGGGAACCGCCTTTATCTCTATAGGCTTGAATTGCCTTTGGATTTGGGTCGTGTTCCTCTATTTGGGCCCTTTATTGGGCTTTTTCTGTTGATTTGGCCAATCCTTTAAGAAGAGATCGGATAGTCGGACCTGAAGAGGTCGGTCGCCGTGTCGCTTAACATCCCGGATTGGACAGCTCGACCCAGGGTATGAACAGTCAGTATATATGTTATATATCTACATTAATTATGTGCCAATATTTTTAGGAAAGAGAGCTAAAAGAAGAGATATATAAATATATAATATTACTGCTATATAGGAAGCAAATATAAATTGCTACGTTTTTTTTTATTATATTATACAACTTAAAGTTATAGTATCATGTTACTATTAATTATAGATACTTGCTACAATTATATCAAATTTAATTATAAATCTAAATAAATAAAATAGATAATAATCAATATTATTTTTTTTACATTCAATATTTACCGTAAATATAAAAAGTAAAATAACTAATGAATAAAAATATGAGTAAAAGATAAAACATAATAATTAAAATTTAATTTGCTAACTAATTAATCTTGTGTCCATACAATATTATTATTATTATTATTATTATTATTATTATTATTATTATTATTATTATTATTATTATTATTATTATTATTATTATTATTATTCACTCATTAAAGCACAAGATAAAAAAACATATAATTAACGAACCATTATTAGGATGGATGAGAATTATAGCATGAATTATTATTAATACAACTATCTACTAATAAAATTGTGGATAGAATTAATTATTGTAGATACAACTATCTACTAATAAAATTATTACACATAAATGAGAATTAAAACTATATCAATTAATATAATTAGAATGAATAAAAATATTGATGATTGATAATTAGTTTAATAATGCATTGAATATTAATTTGATACAATTATAATAAAATATTTTCTTAAAATAATATAATTATACATTATTCATGAGCTAATTGTAATATAATTAGAATAAATTCACTTGAAAGAAAAAAAATTATGTATAATCATAATAAATTACAATAGTTTCTTTATTTATATATACATATATATTAATTTTGTTAAATAATTCTAAATATTTCTTTATTTATACATACATATATATTAATCATACATAAAAATATTTAAATCACATATGTTAAATATTTTTTTGTTATAATTATTTTCTTATATATATATATATATATATATATATATATATATATATATATATATATATATATTATTTCACAATGCGTGCAATAAGCTTTTATGTTTGATATTCATATATAGCTTCCAATCCTAGTCCCATTCATATGCAAACTGTATACAATTTTTTTTAATAGAGCAATTTTAATTTTTCGTTTTATTTTCTTTCATGTACATTTTTTTCCTTTAAATAGTGATATTTTAATTTTTTTTTCTTT
The DNA here is from genome assembly GCF_059453495.1 of Arachis ipaensis. Taxonomy (NCBI): domain Eukaryota; kingdom Viridiplantae; phylum Streptophyta; class Magnoliopsida; order Fabales; family Fabaceae; genus Arachis; species Arachis ipaensis. The sequence goes on from NC_142438.1 coordinate 138,021,709, forward strand.
TTTGTTTTAAGTACACTTTTATTAGGAATTACATTACTAATCTAAAAGACAAAAAGAGAAAAAAAAGGTGATACATATATTCAACAAAAAAAAAACTTAAATATCAAAAAAAAGAAATCTTATATTAAAACATTTAAAAATAACATATCCAATAAAAATAGTCGTAATATATAAATTGAGCAACAATTTAAATTTAAATTCATGTAAAACGAATTTAATCAAATACCAATATTAGAACTAAATTACTTAAATAATATTTAATCTATTCTAGTTCTTAGACACGTATAGATTAGAGTCATTCTCGTAACGACAACCAACTGAAACATCATAAGTTTGGACATTTAGAACCATCCTCTTGTTAAATAAGCTTCATCATCTGTTATACATGCAATACGGCAAGATATAGAATTGTCACACCAAAAAACTAAACTGACCCTTATTCCCCTCAATGGCATTGCATTGATGCAAAAGAAGGCCGGTAATTTCTGAAAAAAACACAATATGTTATAAAATTATTTTAATAACGAAAATCTTAAAATAAAAAATTTAAATATATTACCAATCGTTGAAATTGCATATACGAGTTTGACACAAATTTAGCAAAACTGAACTTAAATTGAGAGAATTCAATCTCATTATATATGTGCTCCACTTCAAAGATCTCCGGGCAAATGTAGAAAGCATGGAGGGGATGGAACTTGAATTTGGCCTACAAAACTCCATGGAAACAATTTCTCAATAAAAAATCGAGCTCCTCCCAATAAAACTAATTTTACCCACATTCCATTAGGTTGGTTATAATATGTGAGTAGATCCAACCATCCTTCAGTAAAATAGAGTTTACCATCTTCTTTGGACGCTTACATCCATATAGTTAGAACACGAATCAATGAATACAACTCGATGAGATATTTCATGGATGTGATGTATTGTAAAAGATTGTGACAAAAGACAATTGCATTGGAACATTAGACCAAAAGAATAATTTGGAGTAAGAAAAATTATTAAATTATCAAAAGAATAATATAATAAAATGAGTATATAAAAAATAATATACAAAATTATAAGTTGTACTTTAAAAGGATCAACTTCAATGAAAAACGAATAATACTTTCTATGAAGTAGTAAAAGAAGAATAATAAATTTAAGAGTAAAGTATCGTTTTTGTCCTCAACGATTGGGATAAGTCCTATTTGTGTCCCTAACATTTAAATCGTACTATTTGTATCCTTAACGTTTATAAAAGTGATTCAATGTTATCCTACTATCAATTATACTAACAAATCAGATTATATTTTTCAATTATTCTTACTTGGATGTATTCATTCTCAATTAGGTCTCACTTGGATGTGGTCGATTTTAATATTATACCCACTATTTGTGTTTAGATTCAATTATGTCCCTAGAAAAGTGAATTATGTAAATGTTGTAGGAATTAGCTTCAACATTTGATGAGTTATTTTTCGGAGTAGATCATCGATTCTATCCCAGACATTTGTATTATAACTTAAAGAAGAGATTTTTAAAACTCAAACTAAAGCACTCATGATGTGTAATTGACGGCAGGATAACATTGAATCACTTTTACAAACGTTAGGGATACAAATAGGACGATTTAAACGTTAGGAACACAAATAGGATTTACGCCAAACGTTGGGGACAAAAACGATACTTTACTCTAAATTTAAAGAAACTGAGTTGACTGATCTAGGCTCATGTACTACAAAAAAATTCTATATATAGGCTTTATTTAAAAAAAATAAATATGTAAATTAGTTATTATTAAAGTAATTTTTGATTATTTATGTTAGTTATACACTATATATTTGTTTTGTTAAAATTATATGATTTTATCATATCATATCATATCATGATTAGAATCATTATTTTTTTTTTATCGTGAATAGAGTAAGCGGGGTCAATTTCATATCATTATCATACCATATTATTATTATTATTATTATTATTATTATTATTATTATTATTATCAACATAAATAGATCACCATTAAGGTAACAACTTGCCATTAAAATTATTTTCGAGTGATAATTAGTTTAATAATGCATTGAATATTGATTTTATATAATTATAATAAAGATATTTTCTTAAATTAGTATAATTATGCATTATTCATTAAATACTAATTGTAATATTGTTATATTGTAATATAATTATAATAAAGATATTTTTTTAAAATAAATTTATTTAGAGAAATATAAATTGATTATTAATAACTGGTGCCATTATCATATAATTATTATATCATATTATTATTATTATTATTAAAAATATTTCGGATTGATAATTGATAAGTAGTTTAATAATGCATTAAATATTGATTTTATATAACTATAATAAAGATATTTTTCTAAATTAGTATAATTATGCATTATTACTTAAATGCTAATTATAGTATAATTATAATAAAGATATTTTTATAAAATAAATTTAGAAGAGAAAATAGTGCATTCATTTTGGCGAAAAAATTAATTCATGAGGAATTGACACCTCACTTTCATTAGCTAGGGGAAAACCCAGTTTTAGTATATTAAGTAGATATATATCTATTTAATTATAATTTAGTATTAATTTTATATTTTTTTATTTTATATGGTATTCCATAACTCGATAAGTTAAGGATTAATTTGATCTCTACTTAAAAATTTTGTCATTGATCAATAAATTATTATATATACAAACTGAAATTCAAACTTTCAACATTTGTTTAAACAGACAAATCAACGGATTCCAACATAAAACCACCACACTAGCCTGCATTGCTTCTTGATTTCCTCATGATCGTCTCTTTATCTCTCCTTCTTCTGTCATCTGATTACACTTTGGTTCTCTCATTTGTTAGTATTATGCTCCTTTTCTTGGCGATGATATCTCCTTTGGTCCAAGTACATTGCTAATTCAAATGGTCAATTTCACTGGCGATCAAGGTTTCATATTTTTATGCCATTAACAACCTCTTCCAATGCACCTGTACTAGTAATCTCCTCGTTGTAAACTTTCCACACAATTTCAAAAGGTTCATCTCTCTGACACCCAACTCACTTTTTTTTCAACTTCTATTCTCTCCACAACCGTTGCATCCAGATTTTTTCCACACCTCTAACATGATGAAATTTCTAGTTGACGTTTAAAACCAAAACAACTATCTACAACACCTTGTAATATATTATATTCATCATATCTTTATTTCGTGTTGATAAATCTTCAAAAACTTTGTCGACCATAAACAATTCATTGACCATTTGTAGTTCCATAGAAGTAATTTTCAATTAAGAATAAATCTCAAAAAATACATTTTAATTATCTTGACGTTGACATAATTTTTTTTGAATTTTTGTTAATAATAAAAAATGCACTCAAATAATTAAAAAGCGTATTAAAAATTGTTCGGTAGGTCGGATACCGGACGGTTCGGGTCAGGACCCTGAGGTCAACGCTTGTGATGGTGGAGAGGCTCGTCTGGTCGTGGTCTCCTGGTCCCGGGTGCGCGAGGTTCCGAGCACTCCGCGTGGAGAGGGGGGGTGCCACCTGCAAAGACACTCCGACGCTCTTGTCAGAATATGTGCAGGCGGAGAGGAAATGGTGTGTGAATATGACGTACCTCGGGGGGAGAGCCAGTCTCCCCCTTATATACATGTCAGTAGTGGGCCCTTTCAGTGGGCAAGCCCATACCCTCAAAGGTGTTGTCCCACGGTTGTGTGCAAGCCGTACGGGACGCGTGTCCGGGTCGGGTGGAGGGTGCATTACTGGGCCGGCGAGGACTCGGGTCGGGTTGACCCGCGTGAGTTTGGGCCAGGCCGTAACAGTGCCCCCGACGCGTCAGCGATGGCCGTGGGGGCCATCGGTGGCGCATGATGTTTACACTCGTGCGTTGTTGTTGGGTCGGCTGATCGTGGGAGGGACGCGTCTCTTGTGCGCGTGTCCCTTGATCTGCTGTGGCATCTGTTTGCCGTTTCGTTCTCCGCGCTGGGCATTTAATGCTCATAATGATTTGAAAAAACCCGTGCGCAAAGACCATTTTGCCCTTGCTTCCTTTCGCGCTTTTGGGGGTGGTTTTTAAACAGTTTTCTCCCTATCCACTTCCCACTCTTATTATTTCCAACTCCTTCTCTCCCTAACATCCAAAGCTTCCTGTGCGAACTCCCTCTTGCTTCAACCTTCATTCCAGATTTCCTTCATCGTTCCAGGTAATCTTCTGGTTTCTTTCTTCTGGTATCTGTATTATGTTCTGTTGTTGTGTGATTGCTGTTTGCGTTTGTTGCATGGCTGGTTTATTTTTGTTGAGAGGTTTTTCAGTGCTGGGGTAGGTGAGTTAGGGAAGGGGTACCATTCCAGGATAGGCTTTTTTGGGTGGTTTGTGAGGTAGGCGTAGTTTTTAGCCGTATCTGGTCATGATTGAGTTGAAAAGGTGTAGTTTCTGAGTTTTTTCGGGCTCCCGACCTCATAGACTAACGGAGTGGTACCCCGCTGTAGGTATGCCTCGCGTTGTCTCCCGGTCTTCCGGATCTGCTGCGGCTTACGACCCGTATGCTTGGGTGACTGACGATATAAGGAGTTCACCCAACCAGATGGGTTTGGAGGAATTGACGGAGTTCCGGCAAGCCGGCTACTTGTGTGGGGGTACTGACGAAGAGGCCAACTACGAGGCCATTGTCCCTGCTCCTCATGAGCGTATTTATGAGCTCAATTTTCATTCCCCCCGCGTCCCCGATTGGATCTGGTTTTATAAGTCCATGTTCACGCAAGTTGGCATTCGGATACCGTTCTCCGAGTTTCAAATGGCGCTGCTGAACCGGATATCCGTCCCCCCGTCTCAACTTCATCCGAACAGCTGGGCTTCGATCCGCTGTTTCGAGATGGTCTGCGAGTACTTGGAGTTGCCGGCGTCGGTGGACGTTTTTCTCTTTTATTTCAACCTTACCAACCCTTCCAAACAGGGGAAGGCGAGGAAAGGATTTCTTTCTTTTCGTGCTGCCCAGGGTAGGAAGATTTTTAGCCTTTTTGAGGACTCCTACCATGGTTTTAAGGATAAGTATTTCAAGGTTCGTCCCGTCAAAGGTCGTCACCCCTTCTGGTTGTCGTTAGAGGGGGAGCGCCTCATCCAGACTTACTGGAGCTTTGGCGCGGGGTCGAATCCTTTTGTTAAAGTGTCGTACAAAAGGTTGTCGGCTGTAGATAAGCAGATAGCGAACGTCCTTCTTGCTATCTTTGAAAAGAACCCCGTGAACCCCCATCTTCTTATGGGTGAACGGGAGGCCGTCAGGAGCTATATTCGTGAGTTGTTTTCCTTGTTTGCCTATGTTTGTCATTGTTTTTTCTCTTTCCGATCTAACGACTAGTCGTGCTTGTTGTTTGTTGTAGTGGAAATGTCTGCCACCGTGACCGGTCTTGAGAATTTGATGAAGACCTTTTTTGAGGTAAGTGATGACGAGAATGCCGAAGAGAAGGACGTCGGCAAGTCGGAGGGTCCTTCAGGGGAGAAAGAGGGTCAGGCTTCCCCTGTCCGGGAAACCGAAACGTCGGGAAAACAGGCCGCGGGGGGTCAGGCTTCTCCTGTCCATGAGGAAGGGGGCGCTGACGGGCACGTGACTCTCACCCCTCATCCGGATAGTGATGTGGAGCTTATCCACACTCCCAAGAAGCGAAAGATGTCTTCCAGCCTGGAAGGGGCCCTTACCGTAATGGAGAGGAATTTTGATGCTTCCAAGTTCATTGACTCCCAACTGATACCCGGGACAGAAGAGCATTTTCATGCAACCGAGCTGTCCGGGCAGGCAAGGTGGATGTATCGCACCTTGCTTCGTGGGGCCGTGATAGCTCGGAAGGCCGAGTTTGAGTTATCCGGTATGGAGGCGCTTCGGAGGAAACTTGAGTCTTCTGTTAAGGCGAACAATGACTTTAAGGCTCAAGTTGAACTCCTCCAGGGTCAGCTGTCCGAGATGGGGGGAAAGCTTAATGCTGCTGAGGAGAAGTCGTCGTTTGTTGCGGAGAGATTGAAGGCGTCCGATGAGACCGTGGCCCGGCTTCTTGAGCGTGAAATGACATTGGAAGGTCAACTGAACGCCGCTCAGGGTCGGGTTGTCGCCTTGGAAAAGGAGCGGGAGCAGGCTGTCTCGGAGGCGAAGGCCGCTAAGGCAGAGGCCGTTGAGCTTAAGAAGAAGCTTAAGGTGGCCAAGGAGCAAGGGAAGAATGCCATCTTGATGACCGAGGATGCCCTGAAGGCTCAGCTGAAGATTGCTGCTCCTGATTTCGAGACGTCGTCAATTGGTGTTTTCAAGACTATCCAGGACGGGAAAATTGTTGACATGCCGAGGAAGTGAAGTCTCGTAACTTAGGATATTTTGTAATGCATTTGCTGAACAACCTGCTGATACTTTGTCGTTTTGTTTGCCTTGAACAATTTACTTGTCCGTTCCGTATTTTGACGCTTTATAAGTTATCGTCGTTTGATTGCTATGATTTTTGCTTGTTTCATTATTTTGTCGTGTTGCCGTTATCGTGTTACCGTTTATTCTGGGCGGGCTTACTTCTTGTGCCCGTCTCGCCGTTTTCGCATTTGGTAGCAGTTCGGACCGATTCGGTCGCGTAGTCGTTGAATTGGTTGAGGCCTATGAGCCGTCTGGCTCCCGGGGTGATCAATCCCGTGGTGCCGTTTTAGGTTTTGCTCATGAGGAACAGATATGAAGTAAGAAAGTTTTAACAAGTAAAAAATTTGAACAAGTGAAAATTACTCGTCAGTTGGGTAAGTATTTGACAAAGTAAGTAAACAAGATGAATTAACATGTGGACGGGGCAAATACTAACTATCTGGCTAGGCTCCCTGGTCGGTGAGCCGGTGGGTCAGGAGTAGAACCTCTTTAGGTTACCTGCATTCCATGTTCTGGGTATTTCCTTGCCGTCAAGTTTTTCGAGTTTGTAAGCGCCCTTGTCGAGTACCTCCCTTACCCTGTAGGGACCTTCCCAATTTACCGCCAGCTTGCCTTCCCCTGGGGTCGGGACGCCGATGTCGTTGCGTCGCAGGACGAGGTCCCTTTCTTCGAAGTCTCGTTTGAGGACTTTTGCGTTGTAACGCAGGGCTATTCTTTGTTTCAGCGCCGTTTCTGTTAGGTGAGCCATCTCCCTTGTTTCCTCGATCAGGTCTTTCTCGACCGCTTCGCTCATGCCCGCGAGTAGTAGTCGGGGGCTTGGTTCGCCGATTTCGACTGGTATCACCGCGTCGACCCCGTATGTTAGGCGAAAGGGGGTTTCCCCCGTGGCGCTTTGCTCGGTTGTCCGGTATGACCATAAGACGGAGGGGAGTTCGTCAGCCCAGTTTCCCTTCTTACTGTCTAGGCGCTTCTTTAGACCGAGAAGGATGACTTTGTTTGCGGCCTCTACTTGCCCGTTAGTTTGGGGGTGTTCTATTGAGGAGAACTTTTGCTTTATCCCCAGGCCAGAGAGGAATTCCATGAACTTCTTGTCGGTGAACTGGGTCCCATTGTCCGAGATAACGACCTCCGGTATGCCGAAACGGGTTATCACCTGCCTCCACATGAACTTCCGGCAGTTGGAGGACGATATCGTGGCCAGCGGTTCAGCCTCTACCCATTTGGTATAGTAGTCAATGGCTACAATGAGGTATTTGACTTGTCCTGGGCCGACCGGGAAGGGTCCCAAGAGGTCGACTCCCCATTGTGCAAAAGGTCGTGTAGTCGTTAGCGAGCTTATCTCGGAGGCCGGTGCCTTGTGGAAGTTGGCGTTTTGTTGACACTTCGTGCATTTTCTGACGAATTCCTTTGAGTCCTTCATCATTGTTGGCCAGTAGTATCCTGCTCGGATGAGCTTCCTTGCTAGGGCTTTGCCCCCGATGTGGTGTCCGCAACACCCTTCGTGGACTTCTCTAAGCACGTAGTCCGTTTGGTCAGGGTGCAAACACTTCAATAGGGGCTGGCTGAGTCCCTTTTTAAATAGTTGTCCCTGTATGATTGCATATCTGGCCGCCTCCCTTCTTAAAGCTTTGGCTGCTTTCTCATCTTCAGGCAACTTGCCGAGTTCCAGGAAGTTGGTAATGGGGTCCAGCCATGAGGGGCTCGACTCCGTCAGGTGGAGGGCGACCGTTGGTTCCTTCACCATGCCCTGGATGAGCGACCGGTTACCCGATCCTGGCTTTGTGCTCGCAAGCTTCGACAAAAGGTCTGCTCGCGTGTTCTTTTCTCTTGGGACGTGCTGGATGATGACCTCCTGGAACTGGCTTGTCATTTGCTTAACCTTTTCCAAGTACTTTTGGAGGAGGGGGTCCCGGGCTTGGTAGCTTCCGTTTATCTGCGAGGTGACGACTTGGGAGTCGCTGCATACTTCTACCCTCGTCGCCCCGACTTCCCGAGCCAGCATTAGTCCGCCTAGGAGAGCCTCATATTCTGCTTGGTTGTTCGACACTGGGAACTCGAACTTGGTCGATTGCTCATAGATGACCCCTGCTGGGCTTTCCAAGATGACCCCTGCTCCTCCGGACGTTTGGTTGGAGGCTCCGTCCACATGAAGCCTCCACCGTGTGCCCGTTTCCTCGGGAGGGTCGCCCGTTACCTCCACCAAGAAGTCTGCCATTGCCTGGGCCTTGATTGCGTGTCGAGGCTCGTACTGTAGGTCATATTGTGAGAGTTCGATGGCCCAGGTCATCATCCTACCAGCCAAATCAGGTTTTTGCAGTATTTGCCGAATCGCCTGATCTGTCCTCACAACTATACGGTGACTCTGGAAGTATTGTCTTAACCTTCGGGAGGATACTAGGAGCGCCAGCGCCAGTCTTTCCAGTTTGCTATACCTCAGCTCTGGTCTCTAGAGTGCCCTGCTCACGAAGTAGACGGGCTGTTGTGTCCTTGCTTCTTCTGTAACGAGGACCGCGGCAAGCGCTTCCTCGGTTACTGATAGGTAGAGGTAGAGCGGCTCTCCGGCTCTGGGCTTCCCGAGGACTGGTGGTGCCGCCAAGATTTGCTTGAAGTGGTTGAATGCCTCTTCGCACGCTGGTGTCCATTCGAACGTCATTCCCTTTCTCATTAAATTGAAGAAAGGTAGGGCCCTTGCTGCCGATGCGCCGAGGAAACGGGACAAAGCTGTCAATCTCCCAGCAAGTCTCTGGACGTCTTCGATGCAACCCGGACTCTTCATTTGAAGGACCGCTTGGCATTTTTCGGGATTGGCTTCCACTCCTCTTTGAGTGATCATGAAGCCCAGGAACTTTCCGGCCTCCATGGCGAACGCGCATTTGAGCGGATTAAGCCTCATGCCGTGTTGTCGTAGGGACGAGAAAACGTCGTTAAGATCGCTCAGGAGATCGTCAGGTCGGGCGGTCTTTGCGAGTATGTCATCTACATAGACTTCCACTGTTTTGCCCAGGAGTTCGCTGAATATCTTATTCATCAACCTTTGGTACGTGGCTCCTGCATTTTTTAGACCAAATGGCATTACCTTGTAACAATAGATGCCCCCTGGCGTTATGAACGCCGTTTTTTCCTCGTCGGGTCGGTGCATCGGTATCTGATTGTACCCTGAGTAGGCGTCCATGAAACTCAGATATCTGTACCCTGCCGCTACGTCGACGAGTGCATCAATATTAGGTAGGGGGTAGCAGTCCTTGGGACAAGCCTTGTTGAGGTCGGAGTAGTCTACGCACATTCTCCACCTCCCGTTGTGTTTTTTAACCAGAACCACATTCGACAACCAAGTCGAGTAGTCCAGTTCCCGGATGAATCCTGCTTCTAAGAGGCTGGCCGTTTGCTTGGCTACCTCGTCCGCCCTTTCCTGCGACATTTTCCTCCTTCTCTGGGCCACTGGTTTGGCTCCTGCCTTTACGGCCAGGTGATGCGACATGAGCTGGGGGTCTATCCCTGGCATGTCGGCAGGTGTCCAGGCGAAGAGGTCGGCATTAGCCCTGATCATCTCCATCAAAGGCTCCTTTATTTCGTGCGGGAGGTTTCTGTTTATGAATGTGAATTTATCGTCCTCCTCGCCGACTCTGAACTTTTCCAAGTCTCCTTCTGGCTCTGGTCTGGGTTTGTCGTCTACCCTGGCGTCCAGGTCGGCCAGGAAAACCCCTGACGCTTCCTTGGATTTTTTCCTGAGAGAAAGGCTGGCGTGGTCGCAAGCGACCGCCGTTTCCAAGTCGCCCCGGAGGGATCCCACGGATCCGTCATCGGTGATGAACTTCATCACCAGTAGTTTCGTACTGATAGCTGCCCCCAGGTCGTTAATGGTCTTTCTCCCCAGGATGATGTTATAAGCCGTCGAATCTCGTAATATTACAAAGTCTGCCATGATTGTCCTCCGTCTTTGCCCTTGTCCCACAGAGGTCGGGAGTGTGATGATTCCGTCTGGCTTGATGAAGTGGTCTCCTAACCCTACCACACCGTGCTGGTGGGTCGTCAGGTCGGAATCTCTCAATCCCAGGGCATCGAAAACGTTTCGGAACATGATGTTTGAGTCTGCCCCCGTGTCTACCAGGATTCGTTTGACGAGGCCAGTTCCGACCCTAGCCGTGATGACCATGGGCGGACTTTCCGGCACCTCGTCAAACCATTGGTCCTCCGGGCCGAAAGAGATAGGTGGGAGACCCTTAAGACTTCTAACAGGTGAGGTGGAGACCGCTAGGACCTTGGCATCTTTCTTCTGCGCCGATTTCGACCTCGGGGCGGTATTCCTGGCCGTCACCACGTTTACCACCGTGAGACCGTGGTCGTCACCCTCTGGTTCTTGTCGTCGCCTTGTTGGTCGGGATCTGTCTTCGTTGTCGTTGTCCCGGTTGCGTCTCCTTGGTTCCCTTATAAGGTGGGAGAAGTCGGCGAGTTTGCCGTCCCTGATAGCTTGCTCGAGGGCGTCCTTTAGGTCAAAGCAGTCTTGGGTCTTGTGCCCGTAACCCTTGTGATACTCGCAGTAGAGGTTCTTGTTCCCTCCCGTCCTGTCCTTCAGTGGTCGGGGCTTCGACAGTATCCCCTTTTCTGCTATCTGTTGGTAAACTTCAGTGATCGATGCCGTGAGGGGGGTGTAGTTGGTGAACTTTCCAACTCGGGGGAACGGTTTGGGTGGTTTACTCGGACCGCCGTCCCTGGCGTGTTCCTTTGGTCTTTCTCTGGCTTCGAAGTGCCGGGATTGGTTGTAGGCGGGCTGCCGTTTATTGGCAGCCACAACCCGGCTGACTTCCTCGTCATTAATGTATTCTTTGGCCACGCACTGGATCTCTTGCATTGTCCAGACGGGCTTTGTGGTGAGGTGTTTCCTGAAGTCCTCATTCGAGAGTCCGTTCGTTAGACACAAACTTGCCACAGAGTCCGTCAGACCGTCAATTTCCAAGCACTCATCATTAAAACAGTCCAGGTACTTCCTGGTCGGCTCTCCGGGTCTCTGTGTTACCCCCAGCAAATTAATTGGGTGTTTGGCTTTGACAATCCTGGTTGTGAACTGAGCCAAGAAGGCGTGGCTGATGTCGGAAAATTGGGTCACCGAGCCTTGCGGGAGGTTGTTAAACCACCGTATTGCCGGGCCCGCTAAGGTGACTGGGAAGGCGCGGCATCTGACCTCATCTCCCACCCCTTCTAGGTTCATCCTGGCCTCAAAGGCCGTCAAGTGTTCCAGGGGGTCTTGCGTTCCGTCATATTTCATGTCTGTCGGTTTGTCGAAGTGTTTTGGTAGTCGGACCTCGAGTACAGAGCGGTGGAAAGGGGTCGCTCCTATTATGACGGGTCCTCGGGCAGTTCTTCTCGACTCATTGTTCTCGTGGTGGGCTTCCTCGTCGCCCCTGTTCGACGCGCGCCGCCTTTCGTGTCGGGCGTAGATGATGGGGTCGCGACTTCTCCTTCTGGGGCGTACTCGCCCCCCAGTGCTCTCCGACTCGTACTGGGGGCTCGGCGTGCGCCTCGAGCGGCTCCTCGAACGGGAACGGGTGGGACTCCGTTCTGGGGAGCGTTGGTCGCGCTCTCTTTCTGCTAGCCGGCGCTCTAAGTCTTGCATTCTGTGGCGCAGTTCTTGCATTATCCTGGCGTGGTTATCACCCGTCCCCCCGAAGGGGCGTCTCTCGTGAGTCTGTGTCGCATCCCTCGGGGGCGACCGTTGCTGTTGTCGGGATTCCGTCGCGACGGCGCCTCCCCCGTGTATGGGAGGCACTACCTCGGAACCTGTCCCAGTCTGGACCAGCACGAAATCCATGAACGTATCCCCACAGACGGCGCCAATGTTCGGTAGGTCGGATACCGGACGGTTCGGGTCAGGACCCTGAGGTCAACGCTTGTGATGGTGGAGAGGCTCGTCTGGTCGTGGTCTCCTGGTCCCGGGTGCGCGAGGTCCCGAGCACTCCGCGTGGAGAGGGGGGGTGCCACCTGCAAAGACACTCCGACGCTCTTGTCAGAATATGTGCAGGCGGAGAGGAAATGGTGTGTGAATATGACGTACCTCGGGGGGAGAGTCAGTCTCCCCCTTATATACATGTCAGTAGTGGGCCCTTTCAGTGGGCAAGCCCATACCCTCAAAGGTGTTGTCCCACGGCTGTGTGCAAGCCGTACGGGACGCGTGTCCAGGTCGGGTGGAGGGTGCATTACTGGGCCGGCGAGGACTCGGGTCGGGTTGACCCGCGTGAGTTTGGGCCAGGCCGTAACAAAAATATTTAGTCGTGATCAAAGATCTGTACCGTTAACAAAAAAAATTCATGACATGGCTCATTTGTTAATGTTAGAGTTTCACTTATTATATAAGAAGTTCTATTTATCACATCATTCTTTTTGAAAATTTATAAATGGCTTAAAAAAAAGGGTTGAATCTATGACCTCTTTTTTTAATTTTTTTTTTGTTTTTTGCTTCTGATTAAATTTAAAACTTAGTTGCTATTAAGTCTGTTAAGTTGAAATTTCAAGCGATAATTTTATTTTATCTTTTCATAATGCGCTTAAGAATAGAGCAACTCTTTACTTTTGAATAGTTGTGACTTATGTGAAATAAGCAATACAGGAGACACTTTTATTGTCTCATATATATATATAAAAAAAAAAAGAAGAATAGAGAAGAGAAAATCACACTATCTTGATTTAGTCACAATGTGTAATGTAACCTACATCTAAACTTTTATACAACAGTAGTAGAATTTTCACTATCATTCACAATGATCACAAATACCAATTTTTCTAGGATTCAACTTAATCTTATCTGGGACAAACTCAACTTTTATCCAAGTTATATTTGGCTAGGTTCACTTCCTAGACTTGCAACCACTAAGTGCTCACCCAACTTAGCAAAGGAATTCCCTCAGAATCATGTGTATAAAACAAAAAAATATATAAAAGAGTTTTGACATAATTTTCTGACTTTTTCTTAATAACTCTCTTTGTCTTTTCTCTTAATGGTTTTTTTGAATATCTCACTTAATGACTTTTTTCACCGAAATAAACAAAGAAAAATGAACATTGAAAAACATAAAATTTAATATAAACTCATTAAGGATAAGAAGAGTTAGCTTGAAATTAAAACTATGAAAACCCAAACTTGCGTGCTCACTTCTTTCTTTAACTTGTGGCCGTTTACTCTTTAATAGAGGAGTAAAGTTTACAAATTTGAACCTGGGTTGAATATATTTGACTTCTTTTTTCCCAAATAACACAGCAGCAATGCAGAGAAGAAATAGAATAGCAGCAATGAATAAAATTAACATGCATTCTTATGTAGCTTCTTCTCTTTCTTTCTTTTTCAATTTTCTTTAAGAATTTAAGTCATTCATCAATACTTTGACTCTAAGTTTTGTTCTTAATCCTTGATTTGTAACAAAGTTTCATAACTTCCATTTTCTTCAAATTTTTCTTTATGTGCATATAGAAGGAAAACATATTCAAAAAGTTACAATAAAGTATAAAGATGGAAAAGATTTTCTGATTCACCTTTGAATTTGATCTTTGTTTTCGTGCCCTATCCTCTGACTTTCTTCTTCTTTTCCTTTTGTTTCTTAATTTAGTAATCACCTTTTTCTCTTTGATTTGAGTCATAATTCAGAGTTTTCTTTTGGAACTACTCACGTGAGTTAGAAAATAGAGAAGAGAAAAAATGAGTTCGATCACTTTGCTTTTGTATTGGAGATGTGTTACTTCTTTTTATCTAGGTTAGTGATTAGCAACGATTTCTTGAGCCATTAGTGAGTGAATGAACTTAATGCTATGATCTTGAGCCTAGAGTATCATTGGAGCTTGTCTGTTACTCTTTCTTTTAGATTTTGTCTGCACATTAGTCAAACAAAATTATTCACACCACTTTAAATTTTTTATCTATTATTATAATATTTTATCATCATCAAATAATTATTTTATTTTTTTCAAAACTCAATACTTTTCTATTAACGAAGAATGTCTTAATTTATAGATGTGCATTTCTTTCATGTTTTTAAATAATTTGATAACAATTTAATTAATAATAAAATTTAAAAATATTGTTATCACTAACAACATAATTTGAGTGTATTCTTTAGAGATTTATCATTCAATTAAATAAAAGGACAACAAAAATTACCAATTTAGCTTTTAATCTTTTCTAAAAATTTGTCTCACCAATAAAATCTTTTTAATTACCTCGTTTGGATTAATGATAATCATGTTTAACTTCATGACTAAAAATATAACCACTTTTCGGACTATAAAATCTATCAATTTTTTATTAGTAGGTCAACTCCGAGCTACTATGATTATAGTTGACTTAGCTACCGTAATCATGACTTTATACTAAAAGATTAATTTTGATGCATTAATAATGTAAAGAATTTTACATAATTATGCAATTACATATGTTCTTTTGGATGACCATTCGCGTGATTAAAGTGAAAGGTAATTATTTTTACTGATGTAGCGTTACGTAATTGAATGTACATGTAAAACTACTTTACATTGACAGTGTATTAAAATTAAATTCTTATACCTGAAAAATAAAAAAGATCGTAACCTATGAATGACAAAACTCTCCGAAACGTGGGAATTCCTGTGGGGACTGCCCCAAATGAGGACGTAAAGATGGAAAATTTTTCAGCGAGGATGGGAATGGGGTAAAATTCTCCCGAAACAGACACGGAAATCCTGCCCCATCCCCGCTAATGCTCAAATTATTAAATTTATTTAAATATCCTTAATAATTTATTTTAATATAGATTTTTTAGTCATTTCACATAATATATATATTGAAAAACCTAATCCTAATTTAAAAAATGTCCTTCCTTCTCTTCGTAATACTAACACTGTGTCGTCCCACATTTTCAGTCTCTTTACTCTATGATTATGGTGTGTTATTTATATTTTTCGACGTGTAATCTTGGACAATACTCTATTTGTATGTTGTAATAATATTTTGTGATATTTTTTTTTATAATTTTTTGCTAGACGTTTCATATAAATTATTAATATAAAGAGATAGAAAATGGGGTTCTCGCGGTCACGGGATAGGGCCATGTGGGTAGGGATGGTAAAACGGGTTGAATTCGTCGGATCGACTCACCGAACTCGCTAAAAAATCAGGTCGGGTTAGAATTTTGAATCCGTCAAATTTGCGGGTTTTGGTGGGGCGGGGCGGACCAGCCTGCCGAGCCAAAGATTTTTGTTTTTCTTTTTTATTAAATAAAAGAGTGATAGTGCTACAAAATTAATAATTATATAATTTTTAAACACTTTTTTTTCATGTTTTGTTTTTATGCTTCTCTTAGTTACTAACTTTATTTATTTTATTTTACAATTTCGTATTATGCTCAAATTATGTGACTTATTTTTTAAAATAAAGATGATTTACGACAAATATTATTTTAAATAATTTTATTGAAGTAAAAAATAAAAAAAATTATATTATAATTTGATTTTTTTTATTTGTATTTATTTTTTAATTATTATTTTTATTAATTTTAATGAATTTTATTATTAAAAAAATATAGTAAAGCGAACTAGCCCGTCGACCCGCCAATCCGCCATAAAGTAAAATAGACTAGCATTTTGAACCCATTTTAGCCTGTGCCACCTTATTTTACGGTGCAGACATAGACGAGACTAAGCGGTAAAAAATGGGGGTGGGAACAATATTTGGAGGCCACTCAGATAAAGACGTGTAAAACATCTTTTTTTAAAGATGTTTTCATGTTGTGTTTTAATTGGTTTCTATATAATTTATTCGGTATTCTTCATCACATATTATTAAATTTCTCAAAAGATTTTCTTTCCAAAAATAATAAAAAATATTTAATTTAGACTAAAACAAAAAAGGTAATAGATTAACTATTAGATTTTTTTAAAAGATTATTTACATAAAAAAATATATCTCATATATATATAAAATAAGCTCTTAAAATTTTTATAAATAAAAAAATAATTAATTTATATTCATACAATATATAAAATAATTACTATATTATTATTATATTATATATTAAGATTCACTAATTAATTTTTTTTATTTTTAATATAAGCATTAGAAATAAATAAAATTTTTATAACTAAATGTAGTGTAACAAAATATATATAATATTAATTAGTTTTTAAAAAATTCTAAAAAAATAGTTTTTTTCATTTTAGTAAAATAACTATTTATTAAAGTAGACAAATTAATTATTTTTTTCTCATATATAATTTTTTTAAGACATAAAAGTAATTAATTAGGATATTGGTTAAGATAATTAAAGTCACTATTTCATTAAATTTTTAATTTAAAGAAAAATTCTAGTTAATTTTGGTATAAAAATTTTGAATTTAAAAACATTGATAAAAATTATGTTGAATTTTGATTTATTTGATTCTCATTTAAATTAATCACTACATAAGTTAAAGTTCTGTTTTGAAGTTATATTCGAGCTTTAATCTGATTTTTAAAGTTTCAATTTACTTAGTTTGATTTTTTAACTTAGGTATCCGTGACTCATATTAGGGTTTTAAGTGTTTAGTTGAAAAAAATAAGGTAAAAAAATTTCAATTGTCACATCAAACAGTCGCTAGAATGTATAATGTAACAGTCGTTAGTCCATCTCAGCATGTCGTTAACGATTTTGTGAGACAGTGACAAAAATAAGATTAGGAACCAATGTGAGCCATAACTATTAAGTTGGGAGACTAAATTGAGTAAATCGAAATTTTTGAAATTAGATTGAAACATAGTTGTTAGAACCGAACTAGTAATCGAATCGGTCAAGCTACTGGTTCACTGATTTATTGGTTCAACCGATAAATCACTGGTTGAACCGATAAAACCAGTCTCACGTAAATATAAAATATAAAATAGTTAAAAACTTAAAATTAAAATTTGAAATACATATCTTCACTAACATTTTATGAAGAATCAAGTCTCAACTACTTCTAAAAATAACTAATATAAAAAAATCATAAAATTTTAATACTACAATAGTATCTTATTTTTACACAATAAAAAAATAATTAATTCACAAAGCCTATCATCTAACTATAATATCAGTAGATTTTAACACTAACATCAAAACAATTAACCTTAATCACAATACTAGCAATAAAATAGATCAAGTAAATTAATAAATTTTTAGTGAAATTTATATTTATATTAATAATGGTATATAATTAAAATATAATTAATTTTAAAAATAGAAAAAACAAAAATTAAATTAAATTAGATATTTATGTATACTATATAATTAGTATTTGTCAAAGATAATACTTAGAAGTGCAATGGCTAAGTGGCAAGTAGAGGTTGTTTTTGCTCCAAGGTTCTTGGTTCGAGATCTTGTAGAGACATTTTAAAAATTTTTTTCAAGCAGACCAGTTCGGTTAGACCGATTTGCACCGGTTCTTACCGATTCACACCGATTTTATTCCTTAAACGGTCCAAGTAGTAAACCGAACCAAACTAGATTCGGTTTTAGTCTGGTTCACTAGTTTTTCGGTCGAACCAGCCGATCCAGTTCGGTTTTTACAACTATTGATTCAAATACGAACATAATTTCAGAGACCAATAAGTATTATGTCTTTGTTGATAATTAAGTTGTTTTAATGGTAATTAAGATCTAATAATAGTTTATAATAAAAGAAGCATTCTTTTGCAACAATGAACCTATAGTAGTAGTTAGGGGTGTTCATAAATTAGATCGTATCCATATAAATCCACAGTATTTATCCGTATTTGATCTGTAATTTGAGAATATGATCTGATCTGTAAGATGATCGGATTGGATCGAATCGGATCCACACTCTAATCAAATAGAAGTAAATATGTTTACAAAAGTAAACAAAAAAATTATTGACTTTTTTTATAAAAATAAAATTTTTTAATATTTTTTATTTTATGGATATATTTGATATCTGATCCAAACATAAAAAGTGCGAATATCGAATTTGATCTAATGAGTTTAGTGTGGATTGGATCGAAATTTCAACCATATCCCATCTGTAAACACCCCTAGCAATAATAACTAAAAAATTATAATGATTATATTTTTAACTAAGAGGAAGTGCAAAAAAAAGGTACTAAATACAAGAACATTTAATATATATATATATATATATATATATATATATATATATATATATATATATAATGTAATAATAATAATAATATGATAATTGTTTTATATATCACACAAGTATAAACGTTTTTTTTTCTATGATCTTAAGAAAGGTTTTGTAAGTTCCTAATCTTATTATTGATTTTTGTAGTGTTAGCCCTCGTATTATCAATTTGATTCATATATAATTCGGATGATAAATTATTTGGTGACGTGCTTCCTTTTTTACTGTGATATACTTTATTATTATTATTATTATTATTATTATTATTATTATTATTATTATTATTATTATTATGTACATTAAAAAATAATAGGCCAAATTATTGCCATAACATAATAGAAGTATGAAAGTTTATCATTCTTCTCTAATGGAGGAAACAAAATTCTTTTCAATAGTTTATTTCACGTTTAGTAGAATAAAAATAAATTTTATTAGAATAAATTTTAGTACGAGTTTAATATTTTATTCATCATAAAATATTTATAGAATTACTCGTAGATAAATTTTGAAAAAAAAGAAAAAAAAACATGATTTTTAATTTTATTTTTAAATAAACTTTATTTTTAATTTTAAAATAAATTTTATTTTTATTTTTTAATAATATTAATTTTTTACCGTATATAATTATTCAATTATTTTTTAATCATATATAAATAAATTACTCTTAATAAGACTTTTTTGTGTTATTCAATTATCTTTTTTAAAAAATAATTAATTATTAAAATAATTAAACTTTTCACAACAAAAATAATAAAAAAATTATGAACGAAAAAAATTAACTATCTTGATAATTTTTTGTATTTTTATTCATATTTTAATTATAAACATAAATATAATTTAATTATATCATTTATGAAATGTGACTATAGATATAAAAAAAATTTAGTTATATTATTTATATATAGTTTCATTGTATTGTATTGCTTATAAAGTTAGATTATAATTATGACAATAGAATTATTCTTGTATTTTTATATGTGTGACTAATTGATGGTGTTAAAATATTACTCTTAATTATAAATAAGGTTTATAATTTAAAAAATCAAAGACTCAATTAAAAAGATACGAAAAAAATGATGTTAAAATATTCTAACTCTTTAAAATAAAATATTTGAAATTCAATTAAAAATTATTTAAAATTTAAACTCAATAAAAATTTATATTCAATGTGTTTTGTATTAAATATATTTAATAACCTATTATATCATATTGGTTGAAATTAGTTTTTATAATGTTAATTTTTTAATAATACTTTATTAGAAAAAATCATCTTTTCAGAATTTTTTAAAAACTAATTAATATTATATATATTTTGTTACATTACATCTTGTTATAAAAAATTTATTTATTTCTAATGCTTATATTAAAAATAAAAACAAAATTTAAATTAGTAAACTTTAATCTATAATATATTAATAATATAGTAATTGTTTTATATATTATACGAATAAAAATTAATTATTTTTTTATTTATAAAAATTTTAAGAGCTTGTTTTATATATATATATTGATGAATGTGATATATTTTTTTATGTAAATAATCTTTTAAAAAAATCTAATAGTTAATCTTTACCTTTTTTGTTTTAGTCTAAATTAAATATTTTTTATTGTTTTTGGAAAGACAATCTTTTAAGGAATTTAATAATATGTGATGAGGAACACCGAATAAATTATATAGAAACCAATTAAAACACAACATGAAAACATCTTTAAAAAAAGACGTTTTACGCGTCTTTATCTAAGTAGCCTCCACAATATTTTCCTCTGATAAAAATCGAAGTAAAAACAAAAAATCTGTGAACAGAGACAGAAAGTAAAGAGACGCCTTCCGTCCTCGTCCTGTCCTGTCCGATTGCCATTTCTATCGTAACCTATGTAAGTAAAATAAAATTAAAAAAATATATATAAAAACTAATTTGTAAGTTCAGAAACATATAAAAGTAAGGCATGAATAAGTTATAATCTTTGCATTGGCGTACGCATTATATTAACAATTGATCAAGATTATCCCGTTAAATTTAAATTAATAGAATACCAGGAAAATGAAATTGTTGTGGGGACACTTCACGGACTCACGGTAGTGTCGCTGTTGTTTGGTACATGTTCCATCTGCTTCATAATTATGCAAGCTCAATGGTCAAGCGTTCAAACAAGAAGACAAATGTAAGCACCATTGCACATTAACCGTATTTGATTTTCACAAATATCTGAGTTTTATTTTCATTATAAACCGAGAACTTTTTATAGATAATTTATAGCTATAGATAAATACAAATATCAAATTGAGCATCTGAAGAGTTTAAAAATATATTAATTTTGGCAAGATGCCTAATTGAATTTATTTAATTTTTTTAGTTGTATTATTAGTGTATTATTGGGTTGCTTTTTATTTTTAACGTCTTAATTAATATGATAATAGCCAGTACTTGTTTAGTTGCTTTCTTTTAATAATAATATATAAAAAAGCAATCATAATTTATTCCATAAGTTTGTATTCATCAATAATAACGACAAAGATGACACTCTCTCTCTTGCAGACTTTGTCATGTGAAGTTGTTAACTCAATATACTTATTTTGGTGAAAACAATTAATCAATTAAGTAATCAACAATATCCATGCCTAATTAATTAACAAGAGGGGAAATTAAGTTGACATCAAACTAAATATTGAAGAAAATAAAATAAAAATTTATATGCACCCAAAAATGAATTATCTTGATCCATTGATTGATGACTTGTAAATTGTAATGTGTCACTTTGGGGGCCAAACTGGCTCTTCTGATGTTTCAACTGTAACAGCAGTTAGGGTCTGCAGTGTACTACACAGACACAGTCCTATATGATTCAACACTACCCAGGAAAAAAAAAATGAACTTTTTCCTGAAAAATCATGAAAATCTGCTGATAAAGTTTCACACTTTCAGAAGCTGATCCAATTTGGTATCTGGGTTTTTAAGTTCTTTCTCTGTTGTTGGTTTGTGTGGTGCTTGAAGAATGAAGGTGGATAGGATTGAGGAGAGTAGTGGGAGTGTGAGGTTGTTGGCAAGGAAAGGGAGCAACAGCAGTGGTGGGAGCAGTGAATCTTCAAGGTGGGTTGATGGCAGTGAAGTGGTGGATTGGGATGAGGTTCCTCCATGGTCAAGGCTCCATGATAGTGATGGTAGAGAAGGGTATGGAACAACAATTAGGAGAAGGCTTGTTAAGAAGCCCAAAAGGGTTGATTCCTTTGATGTTGAAGCCATGGAAATTGGTGGAGCTCATGGTCACCACACTAAGGTATATTATTATTATTTTACTATTGTTGTCAGTGTATAATTCTCAGTTTTCATTTCTTCTTACAAGCTCTTGGAAACAAGAACTACTTAGTGCTATAATGATATTAGTGCTTTAGATCTAATTAAATTTTATTAATTGTACATATTGAAAACAACTTGTTCCAGATTAGTTTTTGAGCTTGTTCTCTAGGTATTTCACTGTACTTTATGCCTGTAGTTTGTGAAGGAAAAAGGCACCAATTATATTATTTTAAGGTTCTTTGCACATTGAAAGAGGTTATCATAGAATTTAGGTCCTCTAAAGTACCAGGGTTTTTTACTATTAGATCAATAAAATTAAAAATGGAACTCAATTCATTTTATTGATCCAACTGGAAAAATCTTCCACTTTACCTGCTAAAGTGAATATTCTCACCGGTTATCATTGGCATGGGATTATATGACCCATTAGTATTGTTGTATTGAAAGATAAAAAAAATGCACAAGACAAAGAAGGGTGTTGATGTAGCAGTAAAGCCATGCTAAGGCCTCGGAGAAACATTTTTGGAGAGAACACTAATTGGGAGAGCAAGTATGACTCTATGCTCAATAGGGGAGGGGGATCCTATTTGGATGTACAATGTTGCATGGTCTTGTATATTAACGAAATACTTGTAATCATCACACACAAAATGTTTGAAAAGTGTCCTGAAATAGAGCTACCTCACTCTTTATAATCTATTCTACTTATGTAAATCAGGATATGACCCTTTGGCCCACCCTTCTATTAGCATTTAAGACTCTTGGTGTTGTATATGGCGATATGGGAACGAGTCCTCTATACGTTTTTTCTGATGTCTTCAGCAAGGTTCCAATTGAATCAGATGTTGATGTCTTGGGGGCTTTATCATTGGTAATGTACACAATAGCTCTTGTTCCACTAGCCAAGTATGTTTTTATAGTGCTCAAAGCAAATGATAATGGAGAAGGTTAGTATTCTCTTTCCCACTCAGAATAATTCACTTCTGTAATCTTTTCATTCCACACTTGTATTTTATTGTAATCCTCTTATGATTGTTAAATTATAGGAGGAACGTTTGCGCTATACTCGCTGATTTGTAGGTATGCAAATGTGAATATGCTACCAAATCGTCAACAAGCTGACGAGCACATATCTAGTTTTAAGCTCAAACTGCCTACTCCAGAGCTAGAAAGGGCTTTGAAAATAAAGGAGACCTTGGAAAGAAGAGCAACTTTGAAAAATATTTTGTTGGTTTTGGTTTTGTTGGGAACTTCCATGATTATTGGAGATGGTATTCTAACCCCAGCAATATCAGGTACATGTAAAATCAAATTTTTGTCATGAAACCCTGTTGCAAATTCTTTGTTTCCATCATATGATGATCAAATGATAACTTGAGGTGTGACTGTAACAACTTATCTTTGAGCTGAACTAGTTGAATTTGCAGTTTTCTCCTGCTGTTCCTATTAGTAGTCAACATACCATCCCACCTCTTTCTCGGAACATTTACAATTCTTTGTGTCTTATTAAGACTGATGTTGAGAGAAGCTATGCTTTGTTCTAACTTAAGAATATTCATGGTATGTTTTTCTGTTGCAGTAATGTCTGCCATAAGTGGTCTACAAGGTCAAGTAAAAGGATTTGGTACAGGTGAGTATACTTTCCTCTTCTTTCTAGTAGTCTTAATTGGAAGTAGAAAAGCAATAGTAGAAATATAACAATCTATCTTGAGAAAACATGTTTTCGCTTATGGAACTATGGATGCAGAGATTAGCATTTTGCACAAAAAGGGTCAGATATTTGTTTTCTGTTCTTACTTGCAGGTGCTTTGGTTGGTGTTTCAATTGCAGTCCTAGTAGCTTTGTTCAGCATCCAACAGTTTGGTACCAGTAAAGTGGGTTTCATGTTTGCTCCAGTTCTTGCTTTATGGTTCTTTTCTCTGGGTTCTATTGGACTATATAACATATTTAATTATGATGTTACGGTTCTGAGAGCTATCAATCCAGCTTATGTATATTATTTCTTCAATAAAAATGGCAAAGCTGCATGGTCAGCTCTTGGTGGTTGTGTTTTGTGTATTACAGGTATATATTATTTATTTATTTTATACCTTTTTTTTCTTTTGTTTGTCTAGTAAGTTTAGTTCTTTAAAGAACATTTTAGTCAATAGCAAGTTTGCATTTCTTTTCATTATTTTCGCATGCTGCGATATATTGCATTAAACTGAACATGATGGAAAATACCACGAAACTTTTACAGGACTTGGAAGTTAATAATTCATTCATTAAGAACATAATTGATGTATGTTTGTCCTCACCACAGGTGCAGAAGCAATGTTTGCAGACCTGGGTCATTTTTCTGTACCAGCAATACAGGTTTGTGAATCCTTTAATTGTTTGGTTTTGAAAAGTGAAGCATTTAAGTTTGCATCATCGCATGTTTCATAGTTTGAACATAATTAAAACGAATATGATTATGATAGAACATTGTGGCGTCACCTGATCTGAGGTGAAACAAGGCTTAGTTTGTTGTTTTGTACTTAACTGAGTCTCATGCTTATACAGATTGCTTTCACTAGTGTGGTATTTCCTTGTCTCCTCCTAGCTTATATGGGCCAAGCTGCTTATTTGATGAAGAATCCCCATTCTTATTCAAGGATATTCTATGATTCTGTTCCAGGTGATATTCAATGAAATGATTACTGCTTCTATGCACACAAAATCACTGTACTTTTTGGGTGGAAAATTGATTTTTATTTCAAGTGTAGTAATCATCTTGTACCTGTTGTTTGTACTTTGTGTGTGCAACAGAAAGTCTCTTCTGGCCAGTGTTTGTTGTAGCCACACTAGCTGCTATGATTGCCAGTCAAGCAATGATATCGGCTACATTTTCGTGTGTAAAGCAATCTATGGCTTTAGGATGCTTCCCCAGGCTCAAGATAATTCATACCTCGAGAAAGTTCATGGGACAAATTTACATCCCTGTAATGAACTGGTTTCTAATGATCATGTGCATAATTGTTGTTTCAATCTTCCAAAGCACTACTGATATTGCAAATGCATATGGTAAAGTGTTCCCTGCTTCTATTCTCTAGGAATCTTCTATCTTTTTCTTTTCTTTTTTTTAGCTTGATCATGGGATTCATAATTTTGTAGTATCACTGTTATCAGCATCTTTTATGCAATGGATAGTATCAAATACTCAACAAATACTAAAAGTAACCAAATGATATTTATATAATATGTTATGCTGAAGAAAATTTGTGGTTAATCTGTGCTAATGCATCTCATGTAATTGTTGCAGGCATTGCTGAAGTTGGTGTCATGATGGTTAGCACTGCCTTGGTGACACTTGTAATGCTTCTGATTTGGCAGACTAATCTGTTTTTGGCGCTGTGTTTCCCATTACTATTTGGTTCCGTGGAGCTGATTTACATGTCTGCTGTCCTCTCGAAGCTCTTTGAAGGCGGCTGGCTTCCTCTTGCCTTTGCTACTTTCTTCCTCTCCGTGATGTACACGTGGAACTATGGCAGTGTATTGAAGTACCGGAGCGAAGTCAGAGAGAAAGTCTCATCAGACTTGATGCTTGATCTTGGCTCCAATCTTGGAACACTAAGAGTTCCCGGAATTGGATTGTTATATAATGAGCTTGTCCAAGGCATTCCCTCCATTTTCTTGCAGTTCTTGCTAAGCCTTCCTGCTATTCACTCTACCATAGTTTTTGTCTGCATTAAATATGTTCCAATCCCTGTGGTTCCTCAGGAGGAAAGGTTTCTGTTTCGAAGAGTTTGCCCGAAAGATTACCATATGTTCCGGTGTGTTGCAAGGTATGGTTACAAAGATGTAAGGAAAGAAGATCACCACGCATTCGAGCAACTTCTCATTGAGAGCCTTGAGAAATTCTTGAGAAGGGAAGCTCAAGAAGCTGCCTTAGAATTGGAGGGTGCATTAACCGAAGAAACGGATAATGTGTCAGTGAAATCAATGGATACTGAACATCATCCTGATACAGAGGAGCTTCGGATTCCACTTATGCAAGGTCAAAATTTAGAAGGAGAAGGAACTACTTCTACCTCTAAGGAAGCTGCATCATTAGCATTGCCATTAGCATTACCTTCCAGTTATATGTCATCTTCGGCCGAAGATCCTGGTCTCGAGTATGAGCTCTCGGCCCTAAGAGAAGCAATGGAATCAGGATGCACCTATTTGCTTGGACATGGAGATGTGAGGGCAAAGAAGAACTCTTTCTTCTTTAAGAAGTTAGTGATAAACTATTTCTATGGATTTCTTAGGAAGAACTGCAGAGGCGGCACGGCGAACATGAAAGTCCCTCACACCAATATCATTCAAGTTGGGATGACATATATGGTCTGAGACTCATGATCCTTGCTGGTTCTTTCTGATAATTGTCAAGTGCAATGTTGTTTGGTATTTTTCCTATTCTTCTTTTCTTCTCTGTCAATGGTGATTGCTGATGAAGTTTTCATTCTATGTGTTGCCTTGTAATTTTGTGTACACAAGTTAGATTTATGTCTGAAATTGAAATTGTTTCAGAATCTGTAATTTATGAGAGAAGACTCATATTCTTGTTCAAATCTTCTTTAGAGATGCTTGTACTAGTCCATAGCTCCAAAACATGAAATAATAATAATAATAATAATAATGATGATGTAAAAATTTGATTCTTCTTTCATTTTGGCCAAAATAGGGGCTAACATCAATCAACTATTGATTAAACATCATAATTTATCATTTTAATTAAAAATCAATTTTATTATTTTAAATAAAAATCATATACAGTTATTGAGTATTATATACTGAAGCATTATCTTTAAAACTTTTGTTTTAATAATAGATAAAATTTTGTGGGAAAAATATTGGAACAAGATAGGGAAACTCCCCGAATAATTTGGTCCCTTTGTCTGCAAATGTTCATGAAGAAAGGGATGTATTTACCCTATGAACTTGGTCTTGGGTCTTGTGCCCCATTTCTCATAATTCATCTGAAGTTGAACCAAGAATTTTTTATGAAAACCACATTCAAGTTAGTGTCAGTGTGTATAAATAAGAATAGGGTTGGTGGGGAACAAAAAGGATAAGAAAAAAAAGGGGCACTTGTTATCTGTCTATTTTTAATGTGAAATTTTGTATATTTTCTTTTTCTATAAAATTAAATTCTAAAATTAAATTGGAAAATAATTGTTTTAGTTGTAGGTGTTTAATGTCAAAAAATTACATGTATCAAGGATCGGAAGTATTTTTTTTCAATCTGCAATATAAAGTGTTTATTAAAAAATAACTAACTATCGGTGTAATCAAAATTCAGATTATTGTTCAAAAAATAACCCAAGTATGAAATTGTCTTATAGTTAGTATGCTCAAGTATTTTTTTTTTTCAAAGAAGGAAAAAGAAATACAATAATTATATTTAATAATAAAAAATTATTATTTAATAGATCAACGATGCAGTAGAATGGAAGCAGCCTATAGAAAAAGCTTATAAAACTGCGAATATAAATGTGATTAAATAAGTGTATAATTAATTATATTAATATAGGTCGACAGAATAGCAACACAAGGAAACATGGAAGATCTTGTGTTACATTGAATGCTGACCACACAACATAATAACATATGCAATTATGCATATAGATATACTAAATACTATTTGATTTGATCTGGCCTAACATTTGATCCAGCTTCAACAAATTTTTAGATTTTGTTTAGTGTTAATAATTGATTGGTGTACGTGACAAGTTATTTTAAAAAATAAGGGTAAAGTATATTTTTTGTCCTTGAAGTTTTACAAAAGTTTCAAAAATACCTCTAAGTTTTATTTTGTTTCAATTTTGTCCTAAAAGTTTTCGATTTGCATCAAATATACCCCGAACGACATATTTTTCAAAAATTTAAGACTAATTCAACAACAATTTTATAAGAACAACTCTCAACACAAGCAAATCAAGCATAGTTTTCATGCATTATTGTTAGATTGGTCTTAATTTTTTTGAAAATTTAGCCGCTAAGAGTATATTTGATGCAAATCGAAAACTTTTAGGACAAAATTGAAACAAAATAAAACTTAAGGATATTTTTGAAATTTTTACTAAATTTCAGGGACAAAAAATATACTTTACCCTTAAATATTAAATCATAATTAATTAATAGATGTATATCTTAGTTTAGTTATCTATTTTGTGTTTTTAGGTACATATTAAAATTATAAATAAAATTTTTTTATTAAAAATATAAAAATTTTAAATTTTAATATATTTATTTTTTGTTAATTAATTTTTTTTTATAAAATTTCATATATTCTAAAAATACATATTAATTAGACTCTACAAAAATATAGACATCAAATGGAATGATAATCGGAGACATTAAATTAACACTGTCTTTTATACTATGGTTTAATAAGAATATCACCAAATAAAAGTTATTTTACCACTTCCTTAGTATTCTATTATTTATTATCTATCTATCATATATTATTCAAAGCAAATTTTTTCAATTAATAATATAATTGACATGACATATTTTTAAAAATATTTTTTGATTTATATAAACGTATTAATTAATTATTTATTTATTTAATTTGATTAAAATAAATATTAAATTATTTATTATTTTATTTGACTACATTAATTATAACTAATCAATTATATTAATTATTTAATTTAATTAAAATAAATAAATTAATTTTATTTTAATTTATATTAATTTTTTATCTTATGTATTTTGATTAATATTTTTAAAAATATTATAATTAATTATTTATTTAATTTAATTGAGATAAATATCAAATTATATAATATTTTGTTTGACCATATTAATGAAACTAATTAATTATAATAATTATTTGATTTGACTGAAATAAATGAATTGATTTTGTTTTAATTGTTTTAGTCAAAACTAATTTTTCACGTAGATTTTAGAGTAAAATATAACTTTAAAGATTGTTTTAATTTGTTTTATTTAATTATCTTTTCTCTATTTTAATTTTAAAGATTATTTACTAATATAATAAAAAAATTAAAAATAACAATAACCACTCACATTATTAAAATAGAACACACACACATATATATATATATTATTATTATAAAATAGTAGTGTGATCGTTTGTTTTTTTTTTAATGGAAACTTTGCCGATTAAAATAGTATAAGAAATTAGAGAAAAATGTGTTTACCAATTCAAAGGATAATAATTTATTTTTTAGTAAAATAAATTATTGAATAACAAAGTTATTATGGTTCTTTTCACACAAACAAATATTTAAAGATAGTGTTCTAATAATGTTACAAAGGAATATTAAACAATCTAATAGCTTTTGTAATGACATAAATCTATAAATTTAGAAGTTTGAAAATTATGTCATAAAATATTTATACTAATAATCACTATATATTTTTTTTTGCTTAATTTTATTTAATAAAAAGCTTTATATATTTTTAATTTTTTATGTATTACATATATATAAGTGGGCGTGTGAAAGATAAACCTGAAATAATGTTAGTATGATCCTTTCTAATTATAAACTTGGTGTTTGTTGAGTCCAATCTTTGCACCTCTTCTCTTCTGAATTCTGATCCAGTGTGTATCAATCATAAATAAATAGTTATTAATATTAAATAGTGTTTATCGTTGCAAACTTGCAATGTCAAATTTTCTTTGCTGAAATATGCATTTTAATTAGGTTTGAAAAACGCTAAGCTTGGACCAGCCAACAATATTGGCAACGGAGGAACTCCGCTACAGAATATGATTATATCAGCAATTAAAGAGAAAATGACGTCATAAACTCTACATACACCTAAATAATAAATATGATCCAAGCAATTTGAATCTACTTGATATAAAAGTCATTCTGAATGAAAATATTTCTAAAAAACAAACGAAATAAAGTGAGATAAAGTGTACATGAGAGAATTCTAATATTTAAGTCAGTAAAAAAATGGAGAATAACGAACGGTTATTAACTTGAAAGGTAAGTAATTATTTTAACTGCGTGTAGAGTTTATCTAACTACCTGCTATGCTTAAAGTCCCAAGTTTAATTTCGACATGTAAAAATATTTTATAGAGTCATCTAACTTTTTCCAATGTTGATTATTGGAATAAATGTTGATTATTATGGAAGCATATGTTGATATGTATATAAATTAATGGTTGTCCTGTCCAACCAATGTAGAGGAACAGAACAAGGATGGTGGTGGCTGGTCATCTAAGCTTAGATAATTTGTGTGTTTTTCTTTTTCCAATCCATAATATTAATTAATATTAAAATATTCAGAATGATGTTTCCTATGTATCTTCCTTCCTTATTCTTGAAACACATGCACTCTGCAATTTGAACCCTCAAATTCGAATCATGGATCTGGAAAGTACCTTCCTACACAAAACAATAATATTAACTCAAATACTATAAACAAGACAGCTTTTTCTTTTGCCTGTAAAATTATTCTGCTACATTTTTTTTAATTATTTTACATATATTATCTTCTTGTTAGATGTTCTGAATTTACTTTTTTATTTATTATTTTTTATTTAAATAATAAAAAATGTTATAAATTAATAATTGAAAATTCGTAGAAATATAATTTAAACAGAATAAGTTTAAAACAAATAGGAGAGAGTGAGAGATTAATATTAAGATCAAATTATCTCAATTTTATGTATATACCTATATATATACATCGATTTTTCCAAAGTACTTGATACTGGGGCCTTCTTTAATTCTTTTGACCTTTTAAACTCAGTTAGAAGAAGAACAATGCGATGCCTCTTTTAGATTTGTAAGACTACATATCATGGATCTGGAAAGTAGGATTTTTCATAACTCTAATAAGGTAATTGGGCACCCTAAAACAAGTTCAAGTTTTTTTTTTTTTTTTAATTTGAAGAATGTTATTAGTAGTGTATAACAAGCATGTTTGTTTGTTTGAACTTTGAAGCAGAAAGAATCATGGAGATCAGTTCTGACACTGGCATATCAGAGCCTTGGAGTGGTGTATGGTGAAATAAGCACTTCACCACTCTTTGTGTACAGAAACACATTCTCTGAAGACATTGGTCACACTGACACCAATGAAGAGATTTTTGGTGTTCTGTCTTTGGTGTTCTGGACTTTAACATTGGTTACTCTTGTTAAGTATGTGTTCATAGTGCTTAGAGCTGATGACAATGGTGAAGGAGGCACATTTGCACTCTACTCTTTGCTCTGCCGCCATGCCAGGCTTCGATCATTCCATAATTGCCAGCTGGAGGATGAGGAGCTCTCCGAGTACCGGAGTAGCCGCTGCTTTGGCGCCGATGTGCCGGAGAGAAGCCTTAACTGTAGGGTGAAGAACACCTTGGAGAAGCACAAGTTCTTGCAGAGTGTTCTGTTGGTTCTTGCTCTCATTGGAACTTGCATGGTCGTTGGTGTTGGGGTGCTTAAACCTGCTATTTCTGGTAACTATGACAAGTTTTCTTTTTATTTTTGGGAATCAGAAATTGAAAATTTTGGGGGGTGTAAGTGTGTAATATTGCTTTCTCCTATCAACTTAAGTTTTTGGGATAAGTGGTTTCATTACATGGTAAATCAAACAAACCCAGAAGAGATTTTTGTTTGAAAGGAAGTGTTAAAGATATAACCATTAATAATTTTTTCTCCGGCCAGATTAAGTTTTTGGAATGAGTGGTTTCGTGAATTGAATGCAGTTTTCTCAGCTGTGTCTGGCCTTGAGCTTTCAGTGTCCAAGGAGCACCACAGATGTGAGTTCATCATCATTTACTTATGGTCTCAATTTCTCAAGAATGATAACGGATTTGTGTTGTTACTTTATAAATTGCCTTTGGTAATTTGCAGATGTAGAAGTTCCAGCTGCATGTTTGATATTGATAGGCTTGTTTGCACTTCAACGTTATGGTACACACAGGGTTGGCTTCATCTTCGCCCCCATAGTTCTTACATGGCTTCTCTGCATCGCCGCCATCGGCATATACAACATTTACTACTGGAACCCTCATGTATACAAAGCACTCTCCCCATATTATGTTTTCCAGTTCATAAAGAAAACAAAGACAGCAGGGTGGATGTCCCTTGGTGGAATTTTACTATGCATAACAGGTTAGTTTCTTTTCTTCATGCAGATTTTTGAAGTATTACTATGCATAACAGGTTAGTTTCTTTTCTATTTTGTGCTCTAACGCACTCTTTCAACTTTGACAGGATCAGAGGCCATGTTTGCTGATCTTGGACACTTTTCACCATTATCCATCAAGGTATGTCTACCTTACCATCATATTTTTCTGTACAACCTTCATTCAAAGTTTGATACATTTGTAATTGTGTAGATTGCCTTCACTGCTGTGGTTTATCCATGCTTAACTCTAGCATACATGGGACAAGCTGCATATTTTTCGAGACATCACGACATCAAACACGAGTATGAGTTTGGGTTCTATGTATCTGTCCCAGGTAGGTAACACAACACAAGTGTTTTCATTCTGAAGAAGAAGAAGAAGAGAGTGGAAGTCAGTCTCAGTTTCTTGTGTTTTTGCAGGGAAGTTGAGGTGGCCTGTTGTGGTGATAGCAATACTAGCCGCAGTTGTTGGCAGCCAATCCATCATCACAGGAACTTTCTCAATTATCAAGCAATGCTCAGCACTAAACTGCTTCCCAAGGGTTAAAGTGGTTCACACATCTTCAAAGATTCATGGCCAAGTTTACATCCCTGAGATAAATTGGCTACTGATGCTGATGTGTTTGGCTGTAACTATTGGTTTCGGAGACATAAGGCGTCTCGGCAATGCATCAGGTAACGTGCCTTCTCCTGTCAGCTTAAGCTTTTAGAAAAAGAAGCGAACTAAACTCATAACAACTAAACTCATGACAGGTTTGGCTGTTATCTCAGTAATGCTGGTAACAACCTGCTTGATGTCACTGGTAATTATACTGTGCTGGAACCAGAATGTTTTGCTAGCACTGGCCTTTGTTGTTTTCTTCGGAACAATTGAGGCTGTGTTCTTCTCAGCTTCCATTATGAAATTCTTTGAAGGAGCATGGGTACCAATTGTTATGTCAGTTGTGTTTCTTTCAGTAATGTATAGCTGGCACTATGGAACTCTAAAGAAGTATGAATTGGATGTCCAAAACAAGGTTTCAGTGAACTGGCTACTGAGCCTCGGACCAAGCTTAGGCTTTGTCCGAGTTCGCGGCATTGGGGTTGTTCACACAGAGCTAGTTTCCGGCATTCCAGCAATATTCTCACACTTTGTAACCAATTTACCCGCTTTCCACCAAGTGCTGGTGTTCCTCTGCATCAAGCATGTTCCAATTCCACATGTTAGACCCCAGGAGCGGTTTCTAGTAGGCAGAGTAGGGCCAAGAAACTTCAGAATCTACCGGTGTATCGTCCGATATGGATACCGTGACATCCACAAAGACGACGATGAGTTCGAGAAAGACCTTGTATGCAGCATAGCTGAGTTCATAAGAACCGGGAACTCAAGCAATGAGGCTGAGAAGGATGATCATCATGATGTGATGGCAGTTGTAGGCACATGTTCTAGTTCTACTCATCACATTATTATGAGTGATGAGAATGGAAAGGGACAAAAGAAAAAGGTACGGTTTATTGTGCCGGAGAAGCAGAAGATGGAGAGTGATGCAATGGAGGAGTTGAAGGATCTAATGGAAGCTAGGGAAGCTGGGGTGGCATACATTATAGGACATTCATACATGAGAGCCAAACCAGGTTCCAGCACTTTGAAAAAATTGTTGGTTAATTTTGGTTATGAATTGTTAAGGAAAAATAGCAGAGCACCCTCCTATGTACATAGTGTACCTCATGCATCAGCTTTAGAGGTTTCCATGATGTACTATGTTTAATAAACTTCATGTATTATTATCTTATATATATATATTTGTACATGTTTATATCCCTAGCTTTAGAGGAAAGTATATGCAACTCATACAATCACTAAGCTTTGAAAATACTGAGCATAGTAATGGGATTTACTTGTCAGTATAATGCCACACCCTTTTTTTTAGTTCGAGCCCAATGTTTAAAATGAAAATTATTTAGAGAGTAAAGTGACAATTAAATTCCTAAAGATTTTGATTTTATATTAGTTAATTTTTTAAGAAAAGAAATTGTTCATATTCTGGCCCAATAATAATGGTACAGGATCCAAGCAAAGAAGCCCAACCCAAAGGGTTGGCCTTCACCCAGTACCAGCCTTCATCCCAAGAAGTCGGTACTAAACACGACCTGCTCCAAAGAAGTCGGATACGAGGGTTAGCTGGCAGATAACACTCATTCGAATGAGTAACTGCCCCTAGAAACTCTCTAACCACTTCAGAGAGCCATATCTTAACCTTCCTAAGATATGGGAACGGTTATCCACCTAAAAAGGTGGCACTACTTTAGCGGTGGTTATTGGCTCACCACTATAAATACACTGACACCATTCGGTATAAAAAAGTTCCAATACTCTCTAAACCTGCTCACACTCTTGCTAACTTAGGCATCGGAGTGTCCTTGCAGGTACCACCCCCCATTCTTTCACGTGTACACGTCGGACGGAGGAACGCCGAGTAGCAGATCCACTCGAAAGCCACCTCCTTCATACATTTGGGCCAACCAACGCCATCCAGCCCATTAATCTCCGGTTACCCACCGTAACATTGGCGCCGTTGCCGGGGACCCGAGAGATCAACCAGTGATGGCGGATAGATCCCCTGAAGAGGGTCATGTGGAGACAGATTCTGAACAAGAGAATCTGAACACTGGAAACAATGAGGCCGACCAGACCCTTCACCAGGAGGCCAATGATCAACACAGGGAAGGCACCTCCGGAATCAAAAACCCGAAGGTAAATTCTTCGGAGGGGCGCGAATCAGAAAAAGAAGGACCATCCCACGCAATTGAGCTCATGGGATTAGTCCACAGTCGCCTCGAGCAGCTAGAACAGGAACGGGAATGACAAAAGAAAACTGAAAAGAACCTAAAAGAGGAGATGGAGCGACGAAAAGAGTTAGAAAGAAAACTCTTAAAGTTAGAATCCTCCCTCAAAGGTCAGAACTCCCACGACGGTAGAGAAGATTCGCCCTTAGGGGAGAAAGATCCTTTTAGCGAGGACATAATGAGGGCAAAAGTTTCGAGAAACTTTAGAAGCCCCGATATGGACCTCTACGACGGAACCACTAATCCAAAGCATCATCTGAGCAACTTTAAAAGTCGGATGTATTTGGCTGACGCTTCCGATGCCACGCGATGCAAAGCTTTTCCGACAACTTTGTCAAAAGCAGCGATGAAGTGGTTCGACAGCCTCCCTCCGAGGTCGATTACCAGTTTTGAAGACCTCTCAAGGAAATTCTTGATGAGGTTCTCTATCCAGAAAGACAAAGTAAAACATGCACCGAGTCTCCTGGGAATAAAATAGGAGGTCGGGGAGTCCTTACGAGCCTATATGGAAAGGTTCAACAAAGCATGTTTGGAGATTCAAGACCTGCCCACCGAAGCAGTCATCATGGGGCTAGTCAATGGGCTTAGAGAAGGTCCCTTCTCACAGTCCATATCCAAAAGACACCCCACCTCCTTATGTGATGTACAGCAGAGAGCTGAAAAATACATCAACATGGAGAAAAATGCTAAGCTAAGAGACCTGAGTGGGCGACCTGGTCACCCTCCCTCAACAAAAGAGAGGGAGAGGGAAGCCAAGAAAAAGGAAGAACCCGGCCTCGATAGGCCAAGAAAATATCACTCTTATACTCCTCTAAAAGTTCCTGTAGTGGATGTATACAGAGAAATTTGCAACACTGAAAGGCTGCCTCCCCCCAGGCCCATCAAAAATAAAAGAGGGGGGAGCCGCGGTGATTACTGTGAGTACCATAAGATATATGGGCACTCCACAAACGATTGTTATGACCTTAAAAATGTGATAGAAAAGCTGGCCAGAGAAGGTCGGCTTGACAGATATCTCATAGAAAGGTCGGACATTCATGGAAAAAGGAAGCGAGATGATATGGATAGAAGAGACCCGCCACCACAAACTCCAGAGAGACATATCCATATGATCTCAGGAGGGTTTGCGGGAGGGGGACTCACAAAATCTTCTCGAAAAAGACATCTCAAGAGAGTTTACCAGGTCGGAGAGCAGTCATCCGACCTCCCTACCATTTCATTCACAAAGGAGGATGGGCAAGGAATAATCCCGGGACACGATGACTCAGTGGTAGTCACCATGATCCTGGCAAATGCCCATCTCCACAGAACACTAGTAGACCAAGAGAGTTTAGCGGACATCCTCTTTAAGCCCGCTTTCGACAAACTGGGATTAGATGAGAAAGAGTTAAGAGCCTACCCCGACACCTTGTACGGATTAGGCGACACACCCATAAAGCCACTAGGATTTTTGCCCCTCCATACCACCTTTGGAAAGGGGGAGAAATCAAAGACTCTGAGTATAGACTTCATAGTCATCGACGTGGGGTCAGCCTATAATGCTTTAATTGGCAGAGCTACTCTTAATCGACTCGGAGCGATGGTATCGACGCCCCACCTCTGCATAAAATTCCCGACCTCAGCGGGGATAGCAACGGTGAGAGGAGATCAGAAGTTGGCAAGGAAATGCTACAATGAAAGCCTAAACCTGAGAGGAAAGAACAAAGAAATCCACACAATAGAGCTCGGGGGAGCAAGGATTAAAGAAGAGCTGCGACCACAGCCCGGGAGAAAAACCGAGGAGATTCAGGTCGGCGAAGAGAAAGGAAAAACCACCCACATAGGAGCCAACCTAGGGGAAACCCTAAGACAAGGGTTGACTAAGCTCCTAAGAGATAATTCCGATCTCTTCGCCTGGAAGGCCTCCGACATGCCTGGGATAGATCCCGAGCTCATGTCCCACAAACTCTCGGTCTACTCGGGGTCCCGACCTGTGCAACAAAGAAGACGCAAGCTCGGCCCAGAGCGAGCCCTAGTAGTGGAAGAGCAAGTACAGGCGCTCTTGGAAGCTGGCTTCATTAGAGAAGTAAAATACCCAACATGGCTAGCCAATGTAGTGCTAGTCAAAAAACAAAATGGCAAATGGAGGATGTGCGTCGACTATACCGACTTAAATAAGGCATGTCCCAAGGACCCTTATCCACTACCAAGCATTGAGGCCCTAGTAGACTCTAGCTCGGGGTATCAATACTTGTCGTTCATGGACGCCTACTCGGGGTACAACCAAATCCCGATGTACGAGCCAGACCAAGAGAAGACATCATTCATCACACCCAGAGCCAACTTTTGCTATGTGGTCATGCCATTCGGATTAAAGAATGCAGGAGCCACCTACCAGAGGTTGATGAATAAGGTGTTTGCCTCTCACCTAGGGAGCTTAATGGAAGTATACGTCGACGATATGCTGGTAAAGACCAAGAAAGAAGTCGACCTCTTGCCTGACCTTTCACAAGTCTTTGACACCATAAGGTCGCACGGGATGAGACTAAATCCTGCAAAGTGCGCCTTCGCGGTGGAGGCAGAAAAATTTCTGGGATTCATGCTAACGCAAAGAGGGATCGAAGCCAATCCTGATAAGTGTAGAGCTATCCTGGAAATGAGAAGTCCGACTTGTTTAATAGAAGTCCAACAACTTAACGGCCGACTTGCAGCTCTCTCCAGGTTTTTGGCAGGATCAGCACTAAGATCCCTTCCACTGTTCTCCCTCTTGAGAAAGGGACGCCTGTTTGAATGGACTCCCGAATGTGAGGAGGCGTTCTAGGAGTTCAAAAAGTTTTTGAGCCAACCTCCTATTCTGACCTGACCTGACCTGTAGCCGGAAAAGACCTCGTCCTATACCTATCCGTGGCAGACAAGGCTGTCTCAGCAGCCTTGATAAAAGAAGACGAGGACGGTCAACACCCAATCTATTTCATCAGTAAAGCTCTACAAGGCCCTGAGCTAAGGTACCACAAACTAGAGAAGTTTGCCTACTCCTTAGTAGTAGCTTCACGAAGGCTACGGCCTTACTTTCAAGCTCACACAGTAAGAGTCCGCACGAACCAGCCCATGAAGCAAATCCTCCAAAAGACGGATGTTGCAGGAAGAATGGTTCAATGGGCAATAGAGCTCTCTGAGTTCGACTTGAAGTATGAAGCTCGGACGACGATTAAAGCCCAGTACCTCGCCGACTTCATTGCAGAATACGCAAGAGATCAAGAGGATAAACCAACTACATGGGAACTCTATGTAGATGGATCCTCCAACAAAATAAGAAGCGGCGCAGGCATAATATTGGTAGATGAAAGGGGAACCCAGATAGAGGTTTCCCTCAAGTTTGAATTCCCAGCTTCAAATAATCAGGCAGAATATGAAGCCTTGATCGCAGGATTGAAGCTGGCAAAAGAAGTCGGTGCTACGAAGGTGATGATATACAGCGACTCCCAAGTGGTGACCTCCCAAATAAGTGGAGAATATCAGGCAAAGGACCCAAACATGAAGAGGTACTTGGAAAAAACTTTGGAGCACCTGGGGCGCTTTGCAGAAACCGAGGTGAAACACATAACTCGGGATCTAAACAGCAGAGCAGACGCCCTATCCAAGTTAGCAAGTACCAAGCCAGGAGAAAATAACAGAAGCCTGATTCAAGAGACTCTCCAGGAACCTTCAGTGGTAAAAATGGAAGACAAACAAGAAGTCTTTGAAGTGGTCGGATTAAACCTCGGATGGATGAACCCCTTAGTCGAATACCTAAAATTCGACATCCTCCCCAAGGAGGAAAAGGAGGCCAAGAAAATCCTAAGGGAAGCACAACACTATACCTTGGTGAAAAATATTCTCTATAGAAGGGGGATATCAACACCATTGTTAAAATGTGTACCGACCTCAAGAACCACCGAGGTATTAGAGGAAGTACATAGCGGAATCTGCGGGAACCACCTCGGAGCCAGGTCATTAGCCAGAAAGGTGATCCGAGCTGGATTCTACTGGCCAAGCTTGCAGAAAGATGCCACGGGCTTTGTGAAAAAGTGTCAACCATGTCAAATGCATGCAAATTTCCACGTGGCCCCCTCAGAGGAGCTCATTAGTATCACTTCTCCATGGCCCTTTGCAAAATGGGGAATGGATTTGTTAGGTCCTTTTCCCCAGGCGCCAGGACAAGTCAAGTACCTAATAGTGGGAATAGATTATTTCACAAAGTGGATAGAAGCAGAACCACTGGCCACCATCACCGCACAAAGAAGTCGGAGGTTCCTCTACAAAAATATCATCACAAGGTATGGGATACCTTATTCCATTACCACAGATAATGGAACCCAGTTCACCGACTCCACCTTTAGAAGCCTAGTAGCCAGTATGAACATCAAACACCAGTTCACCTCAGTGGAACACCCACAAGCCAATGGCCAAGCCGAAGCGGCCAACAAAGTCATACTGGCAGGGCTGAAGAAAAGATTACAAGATGCGAAAGGAGCTTGGGCTGAAGAGCTCCCACAAGTACTATGGGCTTACAGAACAACCCCCCAATCCGCCACTGGAGAAACACCCTTCCGACTAGTTTATGGCGTAGAAGCCATGATCCCAATAGAGGTCAATGAGCAAAGCCCAAGAGTGGTTTTTCACGACGAGATCGGGAATATACAGGGGCACAAAGAGGAGCTCGACTTGCTCCCCGAAGTCCGTGAAGAAGCCCAGATAAGAGAAGCAGCGTTGAAGCAAAGGATGACCGCAAGATACAACAAAAAAGTCATTCGAAGGAGTTTCACCCCAGATGACTTGGTCCTAATCAGAAACGACATTGGAGTCAACAAATCGGGGGAAGGAAAGCTCGCTGCTAATTGGAAAGGACCATACAAGATCAACGAGGTCTTAGGAAAGGGCTATTATAGGGTAACCGACTTCGACGGCAATGAGTTACCAAGATCATGGCATGCTTGTAATATGAAAAGGTACTACAGCTAAAAGCGAACCCTACTCCCTGATGTACTCTTTTCCCAACTTCATGATTTTTTCCCAAAATAAAAGGATTTTTTCTGAGAAGGGTTTTTAACGAGGCATCACAGTAGGGGCTAAGGGAAAATAGATTGTCAAAAGCCCTTAGTAGCAATAAGGTACCTCCTCGATTAATAAAGATCTCTTTCATTTTAATATCTCTTTTAAATTCCCTTTTTTATTCTCTTTCTACAAAACGCGTCGATTTAAGCTCGACAAAACATAAAAATCCCA
Source organism: Arachis ipaensis (assembly GCF_059453495.1). NCBI lineage: Eukaryota > Viridiplantae > Streptophyta > Magnoliopsida > Fabales > Fabaceae > Arachis > Arachis ipaensis. Next base: position 138,061,699 of record NC_142438.1, read on the forward strand.
TGAACCGACCTAGATGGTCGTCAGGATAAAACGACGAGGTACAAGTCGGCGTAAAGAGGCTATGGAAGTCGATCATGATAAACTCGGGAGCAGTCCGACTCATAAGTCGGAATGCGAAACCGAGTAAAACTAAAATGAATCGCAAAAGTAGCCTAAGTCACGAAAAACTCAATGAAACGAAATTGAGTACTAGGAATAACAAAAAGAGATAGGAAAAAAACTAAGAAAATATTATAAGGCTGCCCTGAAGATCAAAAAGATTCAGAAAAGCAGACAAGCCCAAAGAAAAGGTTTTTTTCCAGAAAAGATCAAAAGTCAAAAGAACTACGAATAGAAAAGCATGCGCGCACAAGGTAACTCAAAACCCTTATCCAAAAAGGGTATTTATTTAATCATTAAAATTAAACCCTTATCAAAAAAGGGTATGATAAAACTATTTTGTTTACGGCCTTAAAGGACCAAAAGTTGTTCAAACATCAACAAATAAATATAAAGAGTTTAAAAAAGGGGGGCCCACAGGTCGGACCCCCAATAGCCAACAAATTACTTCTTTGCAAGAGGAGTAGAAGGATCACCACCACCAGGACCAGGAGTTGGAGAGAAAGTCGGAGGAGCGGTAGAAGAGCTCGGAGCGTCCTTAGAGCGAGGAGGGGACTCTATGATCCTCTGCCCCCGAGTCTTCAAATCGGACTCGGACTCCACCACGGGGACAGGAGGATCCACGATGGCACCATCAATAACAATCTTATCAGGGTCCAAAGGAGAAAGGTCCAAGTCAGGAGCAATGACTCCGACCTGATCCTTAAAAACCCTCCAAGCCTCATTAGCACCATCCGCAATAGAGTCCTCCAACTCGGTATAGGCCTTCCGGGCATTCAGCGAGTCATTCTTTACAGACACAAGATCAGCAAATAAACTGTTGTAGCTGGCTTGCGCTGCCTTCCTCAAATCCACCTCCATGTTACATTGGGATTGCAACTTCTTCTCCTTCTCCCGGAGGCTGTCCCTCTCCTCCTTCAGCTTGGCGACTTTCCCCTCCAACTCCCTCTCGTGCTCCTGATATATGCGAAGCCTGCCTTCCAGCTCCTCGACCCTCGAGGTCGTCCCTAAAGAGTTGAGAGGAGTCTTCTCAAATATATCTAAGAGTTTGCCACAAACTCCCGCCGTCTTGAGACTCTCCTCAACCACAGCAGTGAGGTAGTGCCGAACAGAAACATCATCTATGCTCATACGAGCATGAGGATAAATGTTCTTTCGGACGAACGCAAGAGCGTCCGCCTCACCAGAAGCGCCAGACTCTAAGGTCTTACGCTTCCTCTTCTCTGGTTCAGGAGTAGGTCGGACGGAGGGGGGTGGCAAAGAGGAAGCAGAAGAGGAAATCACAATAGGTTGGGAGGGAGTCCCGACGTTCCGAGGAGGAGGAGGAGGAGAGACAACCGCCCTAGCACCACCAGACCTGGCACGAGACCTCGCCTTGGCCTCCTGAACTCTTTGGTAAGACTCCTGGGCATTTGTTTTTGCCATTTCTGAAAAAAGCAACAATTGATAGATTAGACAAGTCGGAAGAATTAATCAGACAAGTCGGAAAACCAAATGAAAGCTACCTATTTGCGCCTGGATAAAACTCAGAGACCCCTGGAGAAACTTTTTCGTGTCCAAGTATGGAGACCTCCCCCAAACTTCTCGGAGGAACCCCACAATGGCTGCCTCCACGTCATCCAGGTCGTCAAGACCATATTTTTCACAAGGGGAGGCCTCCAACCAGTATAAAGGAAAGCGGGGGGAAGAAGTATCATCCAGGAAAAAGGGGTGGTGACCCTCTACAGCTTGCACTTTGAAAAAATAGTTTTTGAAGTCGTGGAAGGATTCGTCAAAAAGGGTAAAAATCCTCCTACCTTGTATGGCTCGGAACGATACCCACTGTTGTTTATTGTTTAGCCCACTAAAGGGTTTTGTCATATGAAAAAGATGGAAAAAAATCTTTAAAGAAATCGGGAACTCTAAAGCCTGGCTGATGAATTGATAAATTTTCAAAAAACCCCAAGAGTTGGGGTGAAGCTGGGTAGGAGCGACTCGGCAATGACGTAAAACAGACATCTCAAAGTCTGAAAAAGGAAGAAAAACACCCAAACGGGTGATCATACACTCATACATAAAGAAAAAATGGGAGGCCGCCTCATTAGCCATCCCAAAGCAAACCCGGTCTTTTGGACCCGGGACCACTAACTCATACTTCGGCTCGTCCTCCTCAGAAGAACAAATTTTGTGGCGGGTACGAAGATGGGTGATAAACTCAGAATCGACTGAGGGTTCCTCCCCTAAGACTGTGACATCGACCCAGTGAGAGAGAGCATCTACAGAAGCCATTTCTTTTTCTAAAAAAGGGGTGACAAAACCTACAAGGGGAAAAGAAAAATCACCAACACGGTCTCTAAAGGAAGGGGGATGCGAAACTAAAGTCTGCAAATCAAATTTATCTACAAAGGCATATTAAAGAACTAACATTTATCTGGAAATGAGGGTTGGAAGCAAAAGCCTTCGAAAACGCAAGAGTGCAACACGAACGAATGCAAGGAAAATTTTGAAAGATCGCAGAAACGAAACAATGAAAGAGAGGGAAAGCATTTATAAGAACGTTAGGGGCATAATGGTAAAATTGGGGCGATCATTAAAGATGCACCGTTACCAAGGCCATTAAATCCCTACGCACACCCCTAACGGACACGACGCTTGATTAGACGTAACTGTCAGAACCAAAAGGTCACGAAAAGTCACGTCGGTTTCAAAACCATCACGTTGGTCCTCTTACAAATCGGCTACGACCCCGAGTAGAATACTCGAACCCAAATCTTAAAAAGAAATTGGGCTCGAGTAGGGGCACTGTTCATACCCTGGCCCAATAATAATGGCCCAGGATCCAAGCAAAGAAGCCCAACCCAAAGGGTTGGCCTTCACCCAGTACCAGCCTTCATCCCAAGAAGTCGGTACTAAACACGACCTGCTCCAAAGAAGTCGGATACGAGGGTTAGCTGGCAGATAACACTCATTCGAATGAGTAACTGCCCCTAGAAACTCTCTAACCACTTCAGAGAGCCATATCTTAACCTCCCTAAGATATGGGAACGGTTATCCACCTAAAAAGGTGGCACTACTTCAGCGGTGGTTATTGGCTCACCACTATAAATACACTGACACCATTCAGGTATAAAAAAGTTCCAATACTCTCTAAACCTGCTCACACTCTTGCTAACTTAGGCATCGGAGTGTCCTTGCAGGTACCCCCCCTTCTTTCACGTGTACACGTCGGACGGAGGAACGCCGAGTAGCAGATCCACTCGAAAGCCACCTCCTTCATACATTTGGGCCAACCAACGCCATCCAGCCCATTAATCTCCGGTTACCCACCGTAACAGAAATATTAATTTAGTTCTCTATAATAATAAGAGATAGACACGTTATATTTTTCTATTAATTTATCACGTAAAATTTAACAGTGATACTTATATGTACCGTTAATTACTGTGACATGTCTATTTATAAAAGATTGTTATATAAATAATAATTTTTGGAACGAAACTTCACATGCTTTACAAAAATTCTTAATAAATAGATAGTTGTTGATAAAGGTTATATGCAAACTCCAAAGATAATAAATGTTTTATTGTCTAAACTACATTGTTTTCATTCTCATGTGATAGTAAGGGGACACACACCACTATAAATAACGAAATACATAGATAATTTATTTCGTTTTATACTATTTATTAACGGAATGACATCATGAAGGACCTAATTAATACTTTTTTCCTTCAAAAAACTAATTAATACTAAGTTAAAATTTTGATGATCTAGTTATCACTTAACTCTTATTTAAATATCTAAATTTAAGTGTTAAAGACACTCGATAAAATTTAAAGATTAGAGGAGAAAGCGAAGTTAAATATTAATATTTAAAAATGTGTAGTAGATATCAACATACAATGAGTAAATAACTATTTTTTACCATAAAAAATTTGGACGTTAACAAAACTGAATACGGAAGAACTAAATAAACTTTATACTCATAAAAGATAACATGAGGTTTGAAAGTTAAAAATGATTAGTAGTAAGATTAATTTTAGAATTTAATGTGTTTTTTAAATAAAATTAATAAAAATTTAACGATGGAATATTTTTTGTCGAACATAATTTATCTTCATGGATATATTCAATTTATTTATTTTTTATAATTAATTTTGTCGATTTTTAAATTTTTTATGATAAAAAATGACTATTTGCATATAATATATGATTAGATTTTTTTTTTTTTCACTACATACAATATATGATTAGTTAGGTTCAACGTAACTCTCACATCAACAATAAAGTTATGGGCTTGATGCACGTTGTCCACAACACAATAAGAAAAAAAGAGTATGGGATAATTTTGCATAATGACAAATTTAACACATTACATATACGATGACAAAAGAAACCCATATATAATGACAAAAATAATTACATGTATAAATATATCAGAAGTTAATTTTTTCAATTTAATTTTATTCTATACATATATTCACTTATGATAAATAATTACACTTTTATATTTTCTATATTCCTATATGCATAAATGAAACAGAATCAATTATTCATTGTTTAATTCATTATCCTTAAGCTGACTAAGTATGAAGAAAAATTGATAATTTTGGCTTACTTAAAAATACTAAAGTGTTATAGAAATGATAAAGAGAGATAATAATTTGATGCGGTGGTAGAATTTATAGAAAACAGCGACGGAACATTGCTGCAATCACCTTATGAAAGATTTGGTTGGCGTGTAATATGCAAGTCTTCGAAGATAAAACGATCTCATGTGTTGAAGTTGTTAAAGAGGCCAAAAAACTCGTGGAGGATTTCTTTTCGAGCAGGAACACTCGTTTCTAATTCCCTCTTTCCTAATGTTATTTCTTATTTGTTTATTTCTTTTTTCAAATTAACTTTCGCTCATGTTAATCAATGTAATTGGTGGAACCATCTTCTTTTAGTGTTATCTTATTTTAGACCATCTATTTCAACAAATCAATAAAATCCTTCCTTTGATAACAAAAAAAAAAAAAGTCTAATATACTTCATTCACCAAAAAAAAAAGTTTAATATACTTCAAATACAATAAGCAAAAACCATATCTATCTACAATTCTATCAATATGGTGTTGCACCGATTTTACTCTAACATAAATCATTTCATATCCTTCATAACCACCTACCTTCACTTTGATTAGTTTTTTTATTATGGAGCCAAATTAGGTATTAGGTATTCAATCATCTCTTATATATATATATATATATATATATATATATATATATATATTGGAATTATTTAATTTTCTGCAGTATGAATTGCATGAATGGCAGTATATATTAAGAAACATATTCTTCAATTAAAGGGGCATTAAATAATGTACGCCCTCCTTAGCTTTAAATTTCTTAATCTTTAAGTAAAGATCATTCGAGATTGTTTTTGATTAATTTGCACTCGTTCACATAGTTTTCCTTTTCTTTTTCTGTCTTTCTCTTCTTTAAAAAAATAAAATAAAATTATAGGAGCTATACATATATATAGATTAAATATATTAACAATAATAAATACAATTTTAAACAACTAATATATATTATATTAATAAAATAAAAAAATAAAACTAGATCGAATACGAATATTTAATAAATAATTCTCGAATATTTTACACTTGACTCCGTGAAGTATGGACATATATAGTTATATACACCTTCCTCCAAACTTAACCTTTCAATAACAATAATAAAAGAAAAATCAACATCGGAATATTCCCATGCTAAGCAAGTTTCTGGCATAATTAAAGGAGCATTTCATGAATATTATTAATGTATGAATATTATTAGTACTCTTAGTACTCTCTTTTTAATTGAATATTGTGTGATATACTAATATTAATAAATTACGGCTGTATAATAAAATATGAAGATGATATAGAATCTGAGAAAGAGAGTGAATATTATTACCTGCGAGGGAGGCAGGCAAGCAAGCAAGCATTACGTTTGCTGCTCTTTACAGTGAGCGACAATTTTGCCTTTGACTCTCCCAAGTCCCGATTCCATGTTCCGAAGGTAGTTGAGTACCTCTCTCCCTCACTCCCTCCCCACCTTCCCACTAATAACCGCCAAATCCAAACCCACCCTCCTCAACTCCCTCACGCGCCTCTCTATACCCACGCGCCACTCTTACTCATCTAGAATGGGCGACACCAACCGGATCCCTTCCATCGACAAAGCCAACCGCTCCCTCGAATCCTCACTCGGATTCTCATTCAGCTCCGAACCCATCCGACCCGAACCGAATCCGCTCATAATCGTCATCTGCGGTCCTTGCAGCATTGGTAAGGACGCACTCATCCAACGCCTCCGGGACTCCCGCCGCAACCTTCACTTCGTCATAACCGCCACCACGCGCCCGAAGCGCCCTACCGAAGTTCACGGCCAGAACTTCTCTCCATGGTGGAGGGCGACGAACTTCTCGAGTACGCACTCGTGTACGGTGACTCTAAGGGTGTGTGCCGAAGCAGCAGATCAGAGAGTTCATGGCGAAGGGTTATGATATTGTACTTAGGGTTGATATACAAGGTGCGCAGACGCTGAGGAAGGTGTAGGAAAATCGGCGGTCTTTATTTTTCTGGTGGTGGCGGAGAGTGAGGCGGCGATGGTGGAGAGGCTGGTGGATTGAAAGACGGAGACGGTGGAGTCGCTGCTTGTGAGGATAGCGACGACGAAGGAGGAGGTGAAGCACGTGAAGAATTTTGATTATTGTATAGTGAATGCAGATGGGAAGCTTGAGAATGTGGTGAAGCTTGTGGAGTCTATTATTGATTCTGAGAAAGCTAGGGTTAGACAGAGGAGTGCTGTCATATAGGTTTTTGATGTATAACAGTTGATATGCTGAGTAATCTACTACAATTTTCATGTGTGAGCTCTTCTGCTTCACAAGCACTACGTTCTTGATGATAATCTTTATGGGCAGAGACATGTCATAACATTGTTTATGATTCTTGCCGTTGCTGGTCAGCATCAGCATCAGATGGAGTAAGTGTTGAATTCTTGGTGAATAGAATTTAGCAGTGCCTAATATGATTTGTTTAATTTTGTTCGTTGATCTGGTAGGATATTTTGATGCAGACATTCAATTGAATTCACTGGATGAAAAATTGCACTGATGTGATGTAAGTTTTCAAACTTATTCATGAGACAATGGAATTAATTAGAGCTGTATTTAACTCAAACTTAAATGCAGTTTTTACCTTTTATATATATAAAAAAAAGTATACTAACTACTTTTTCATATTCTACGGTTGTGATCTACTAATATTACACAATATCCAATAAAAAAAAGTATTGAGAGTACTAATAATATTCATATATTAGTAAATATTCTCATGCATATATTTCACCACTGAATAGGAATATTTAGATGCTAACTAGTAACTACTAACTATCATTTTTGTAATTTACATAAAATTAAACAAAACAAATTTCGTATAACACAAACATATAAATTTTTGAGAAAGAATACAATTTTTTGGATAAAATATAAAATTTTGTTTTTTTTTTTAAGTAGAAAAACTTTAAAAAAAGTGTGTTTAGTTTGTATTTTTATTTTTAATTTTTGTAAAATATATTGTGAAAACAATAAAGAAATTTATAAATTTTTAAAAATAAAAAATACTAAAAAAAGAAAACTGTATGCAGATAGCACAAGGAACACTAACACTAATTTTGTTGGATTTTTCATTGTTGAGTCATTATTTTTTGGTTTAATTACTCTGTTGGTCCCTATAGTTTCACCAAATTTTTAATTAGGTCCCTATACTTTTTTTCCTTTCAATTGGATCCCTATACTACTATAATTTTGTAATTAAGTCCTTCCTAGTGTAAAAAATATTAGAGTTAACTGAATATTTATTCGCAAATTGAAGGTATTTATAATTAAAAACTTAATTAAATCTTTGACCGCACGCATTCTGGTAAAAATATTATGTTAATTTTAACATTTTTAACATGAAAAGGACGTAATTACAAAATTAAAAGCAGTGTAGGGACCCAATTGAATGGAAAAAAAGTATAGGGACCTAATTAAAAATTTGGTGAAACTATAGGGACCAACAGAGTAATTAAACCTTATTTTTTTAATTAAGTTAATAAACTAGCATATGCTTACCAATTACCATACTGATTAATTTATGAAAAGTCTAAGGGTCAGCAACTTTTATGTTTTTTGGCCAGCACTTAACCATCAAATCAAAAGTGAGTGATCTCCCACCATTAAATATAATCTCACATCATTAAAATCACTATTGATAGCTAATTAATTGTTACAAAATACTAAAATTGCTGGCCCTAGCTTTCTTCCTTAATTTATTTTCCTTCCTTGTAAATATTGGTATCAAATAATCAAATCATATCGAACTTCTTCTAACTATTCTTCAGCAAACAATGTCTTTTCAATCAAGAAAAAAAAAAGTAAAGAAATACTATTAAGTAAAGAGTTAAAAACGGGACAACCAAAAAATAAATAATATCAAATAAATTTCTTAGCCTCTAGCCTTCGTTGAATACTAAAACTAGCAAATCTAGATCCACGAAAATTCGTACTAAATATAAATATAAATACATACGGTGACTTGTGAAATAATTATCAACATGGTTCTACTACATGCGACTATATATAGTATCTTCATCATTTAGAGTGAATCAATTTTGATAAAATAATTATAAAAAAAAACATTTTTGAAGTAAATAAAAATAATAAGATTTATATCGTTTTCAGATATCATAATTAATCAGAATAATGTGAACACCACAAGTAGAAAAGTGGCATGGAAACTAGCTAGAAAGTAGAAAGATTTGGCTTTGGCCGCCATATCTATTTTCCACTTAGCTATACTCATATCACATGTCACTCCATTAATTAACAATTTCAACGGTATCTAAAATGGACAAAATAATTAATGATCTATCAAAACAACAGTGATTTCTATTGTTCAAATGCAAAAGGCATTGGCTCCTTCTCCTCTACCTGTCCCTTTCAAATTTTTGTAGTTCTGAATTTGTGAAAGCCAACCAAAAAAAAAAGTCAATGGGACAAATATTTCAAACTTTTTGTTGAGCTATATATGCTATCATAATTCATATCCTACAGTTCAAGTGTTGAGTAGAGATTAATTTTCATTGGACATTTTATCCGTCTTAAAATTCAAAATTATTAAATAAAAAAAAAAGGATTACTAGAGGAGTTAGGTTGTTTTAGGATACAATCCATTTTTGGAATAGCAACCTTTTTTAAAGTTAAGAGTAGTGTCTCGTATTCATAAAATTGCATAAACATATTCTATTCATAAAAAAAATTTCTATAGGTATTAAGTATGTTTGACATTTACAGAGGCAATTGAAGATGTCATTTCCGTAATTTCGAGTCTTACATTTATTTTTGTGGATAAACATCAGCCCAGAGAAACAAAAGCACTTCCCTCTAACCGTCATTTCCACCAAACCCGGCGACCGGATAAGACGGGTCCCACATTTTTTAGTTTTCTTTAAATATTTTTATATATAATATATTTTTTTCTAAACTTTATCAAAAAATTTTAGAATATCTAAAATTTTATTTAAATTTATTTTAATTTTTTTTATTTATATCAAATATATTTTTGAGAACTAAATTTTTTTAAAGTTTAAGATGAGTTTAACTATAATACTTAGCAATTAAGAATTAAACTTTATTTTTGTCTTATTTATCTTAAAAGTTATCTTCATGAAATTATTACTAAATTAATTTTATATAAATAAAAATTTAAAATAAAATTAAAATAAAATAAAATTTATGAATATTTTTAAAATTTTTGACAAAATTTAAGAATATAAAATATATTTTCTCCAATATTTATTTTATATATGAGTTGAAGTAGATAAACTAATTTCTCCAATTAACATTAATTAATTTTTTTTAAAAATAAATTCTAAATTTTAAATATGAAATTTTAAAATTTAAATATTAAATTTTATATTTTAAATTTTCAAAATAATAATTAAAAATTAATTTTATAATAAAATATAATTAATATTAACTATTTTCGTACACTTTCTTTATATAATAATATTGCTTCAGCACAAGATAATATTTATCTAGTACTTTATTTCATTTATTTATCGGAATACTTTGTCATACATTTCATATATTAGTGATGAGTTTAATTTTAATGTATTAATAATATAAAATATTTATATAATTATTTATGTTATATTTATTTATTTAAATAATTATTTATAGAAGTAATATAAAAAATTATTTTTATTAATGTAATTTTATAATAAAAAAGTATGAGGAGTCAATGTATATTTTATATAATGTCTATAATGGGGTTAAATTAAAATTAGAATTAAATTAGAGGCAATTAATTAATTTTGAATAGTTTTCAATTTAAAATTTGAATCAAATTATGATTTCCATCAGCTATGGAATTAAATTAGGATTTTTTTATGACTTAAAAGAAAATAAACAACTAAGAAAGAAAAAATAAACAAAAAACTGCTTAAGAAAGGCAGTCCCGCTGAATACTACTTTTAAACTCCTTCCAATGACAACGGAAGCTCTACTTGGGGAATAGAAAGGGTCCTCATTGCAGTCTTTGTCATGATGTCTGCTACTGTATTTGCATCTCTTTAGATCAACCAGAGATCAGCACGCCATTTCCAAGACATGATATCTCAGATTTTTAACACCAAAAGATCAATAAACCCAAAGTAATCCTGTAAATTATTGACAATAGTAAAAGCATCCACACAGTCTGTCTCACATATAATGTCTCTTTGTTCCGAGTCCCATGCTAAAAGAAAGCCTCTCTAAATAGCAAACAACTCTCCTTGCAAAATGCTACGACTCTCAATTGTTCCCAGACAGCCTCGTTGCCACCTTCCCTTCCAATCTCTGCTAACACAAGCAACACCAACTCGAGCACCATTGCCAGGATAGCTAGCATCACAATTAATCTTAAAGGTACCCACTGAGGGGGAATCCAAGAGCCACTAATGGTGGAGGGGATAGACAGTCGTTGCAACTAAAAAATATTTCGGAGCTCCTTTTCTAAGGACAAAGCCATACCAATCACTTTGTCTGTGGTCCAATGCTCGTGAGGATGAAAGATCCCGTTATTCCTCGAACGCCAAATTCACCAGAGACCAGAAAAGAATATAAAGGGACGCTGTTTGCTATTCTGTAAGAACTAACTCATTAAATCCACTGGTTGATCGGAGATCCCTAAAGGTTGCCAAACTAGTTGGGCTTTTGAACAATCTCAAATACAATGTAAAACTGATTCCTGACTTGAAAAACATCGTGGATAACTATCCGTGTGCGAAAATGCCCCTCCTAAAACGAAATGCAGCTGTAGGAAGAGCCTTTCGAAGACATAGCCAGGCAAAAAATTTGTGCTTTTCCGGAATATGTTGACGCCAAAGCCAAAGCCAATTACCCCTATCCTCCCAACTAAACATCTTTTTACTGAGTCACAAATAACCAATACAAGCATCATAAACCTTTGAAGCCGCACCAGTCCAACACCAACCGACCTCTGGAATCAAATTAGGATTACCTAATTAAATTAGAGGCAGTTAATTAATTTTGAGTAGTTTCCAATTTAAAATTTGAATCAAATCATGATTCCCGTCAGTTATGAAATCAAATTAGAATACCTCTCTCTCTCAATACGGTGTGAACTTCTCCTCTCACTCTCTCCTCAAAGCAAAAACCGGTACAGTGCCGCCACGGTTACCAGCCACTGTCGGACATCGCGCCGACACTCTTTCGACTGGCGCCGTCGTCCGCACAGGCTACCGTACATAGGGAGGATGCACATATTGTGTGAGTCGAGCTCGCGGCACCGTAACAACTCGGACGTCTAACGCCTCCGTCGCAGTCGATTTGTGCCTTCTTCCCGTCGCCGAATGTTCACTTTTTATGTGAACGTGGATGGTTATTCTTTGGTGCTTAGTTGTAGACGATGATTGTTGGTTATGATTTATCTGACTATCACGGTTTTAAAAAATTTTTTTACACAGTCATTTAGTTGGTAGCTAATCGTTTTATGATATATTATTACTTAATGATAATCAATATCTTTCACAATTGCTATGTTAAGAACAGGATATTGTCGATAATTTTTTATAAATTTATAGTGGATTGATGTTTAAGACACCTAATCTAACTTTGTTATTTTTGAAGTTTTAGGCGGCACTTGGTCAAGTAATATGAATTATCTCAATTTTGACGTTTTATCTATTCAAAATTTTAAGAATTTAGTATAAAAGAGTTTTAGATAAATCGTTAATAGTATATTATTATCTCACTAAAATAATAAATTTTTAAATTTATTATTTACAAAGTTATTATCTAAACGTATTTTTTTATGATTGGAAGATTAAAAGACCGAAAAACAAAATATAAACTAAACCAAATTAGTTAGAATCAATAGTTTTCTACATTAGAATTTGTTCCAAATTTTTATCAGACTTGATCTAGAAAATATGAGCTAATTCACCTTTTGTTTTAGATTTAGCCAATTAATCAACAACACCGTTAACTTTCTTTGAATTAGATGAAACCGAGATCTCCCAGCCTTTGAACAAAAGATTTTAGATTTTTAACATAATATCTTTTTTCTCATTTGTTTTGTGGCTGGTTATGATACTCAACATAAAATAAGTATCAAATGAGTCCGTCTCATAAATAACACTAAGTGCAATCAGTTTTCCAAACTAACATCAGTCCCTGTCAAGATGCCAGCAGCTCACAACGATAAACAAACCAAAAAGAAAGAGCACCTGAACGGTTCAGCACTCATCTTCCTCTATCATCTCTCATAATACAATCAACACCAGCTCACTGGATTCTCTGAAGAACATTAGCATCGCAGTTGACCTTAAAAGTATCGCTAGGCGGAGGCTCCCACTTAAATTTTCACTCAATATATGAATAGATAAACCGGTTATAATAAAGATTTCTAAGATCAAAGCTCATATTTCTAGCTAGCATCGCTACTTTCTTATTGGACCAAACTTCATCCGACTTAAAAACCTTATAACATCAATACCTCCATATTCACCATATTCCTGATGCAAAGAAGTAGTCCTTACTCAATATATCCTATTTGAGCTAAGTTAAATCGGACTATCCTCTAGCCTTAATGAACATAAGTTCGAGAATATTTCAAACTATAAATATAGGTAGATAATTTTATAATTTTTTTATATTGGTAGTCCTTACTCGATATGCCCTATTTGAGCTAAGCTAAATCGGACGATCCTCTAGTCTCAATGAACATAAATTTGAGAATATTTCAAACTATAAATATAGGTAGATAATTTTATAATTTTTTTATATTATTAGTATATTAAAATTAAATTCTTATTTATTAAAAATATAATTTTTTAATTATTTTTTCAACTTGTATTTAATATTTTCTAGTAATATATTTAAATTTATTACAATAACTTAAACATAAATTATTCTCGTAAATTTTTTTTTATTAAAAGTTCAAATTCAAAGATAATAAAAGATAAAAATAGATAGAATTTAAATAAAAAAACAAACTTTAAAAATGACAAAAATTAACCATTAAGTTTGGCTCAACTGCAAACATTTAAAAAGGAAAAAAAATCTATATAATTTCTTAGATTTTATATTTTTCGTTGGTTATAATTCTTCTATATTTCATTTTCAATCATGAGAAAGAATATGAAATTGAGATTTGAGAATTGAGATGCATGAAGGCATTCATATCACGTGCTGGTCACGTGGGTTGGGTTTGATGGTGACTGGGCCCCACTCGCTTGGGCTCGTGTTTGATGGTGATGCGCGTGAGCACGTAAACACACGGCGCGTGGGTTCGCTGGATGAAGTAGACTTGGTGTGACGAGGAAAATGGGGTAAGTGCCTAGGCTAGAACGAATGGATGAATGCGCTAAAAATGAACGCCCTGTTTTTATTTATTTTTTATTTTTACTTATAATAATGTTAGGAAATTAGTGAGTTTGGTGAACCTCAGGGAAATTATTTTGACACAATAGGCTCCATGTTGCTCTTAATTACCGTGACGCCATCGATATATAAGAATTAAGGATTAATATTTTTTATTGGGTAGAAAAACGAGGCCTAGGCCCCAGAAAAAACAAAAAACCAAAAACAAAAAACTAAACAACTATGTTTCGGACTAAGCTAACCTCTCTACAGCCATCATCATCGATTATCAAACTAAGAGTACTAAAAAGAAGATTAATAAATAGAAAAATATGAGGAGTCAATAGAATATTTATACAATATGTATAATAGAGGTTTTGGGAGTATTAGAGATATAATTATCAGTGTTATCTTTTTTTATTAGTTGAAATTTTTGGGATTAGTGGTATCATGACATGGTATTAAAGCGCTAGATACGAAAAGTCAAGAATTCGATCTTTGGTGAACTCCAAAATCAGTTTTAAGCTTTTGAAAAAATGTTTATTATCCCTAGTACTCAAATGGTTATTCTAGATAGTATGAGAATGTTCATTCTGCAAGTATGTTAAAATATGAGTTCCCAACTTTTATTTATATATGTTGTTATATATCTAACAAAGTATATAGATAAATATAAATTCATATCCGAGAGATTTATGTAAAAAATAAAGATTTAATTGGTCTTTGTCTAATTTTACGAAAAATAAAATATCTTTTATCCAAAAAAATATCACTTTAATCTTCAATTTTTTTATTTTAAAATAATACGATTCTTTTGTTAAAATATTCGTCAAATAGTAACTTTAATTAGTTTTATGAGAGCTTTATTTATAATTTGTAAGAATTTTAAACTCTCACAAAATTATTTTCAACAATATAATTAATTATAATTATTACTACTACCACTTTTTTTATCTTTATCATTATCACTTCTATCTCTACTATTTTTATTATGTAATTATACTTTATCACTATCGTTATCTCTTCTATTGTCATTATCATTAATATAAATATCATCAATATTAATATTATATTATTTTATTTCTTATTCGATGCTTTTTTTTTTAAGTATCCGTACTGTAATTATTTTTTTTGCTGCGACATCATTCAGCAATGGTCTTTCTCCACTTAACCACCACTGGCGAAGAAATTTTTTAAAAATAAACTTATTAATAGTTTGTAGAAATTTAAAACTCTCATAAATTACAAATAAAACCCTTCACAAAACTAATTTTTATTACTATTTATCAGATTTTTTAACTTATCGTATTGTCATAAAATAAAATGTCCCTTTTTATTTTTTACAAGGGGCACCTTGTCCTTCGTGAAAATGAACAAGGACAAGATAGGATGTTTACTCTTTTAAATTGGTTCCTTCAAAATTAAATTAGTCGTATTAATCTCAGAAGATATATCATAAGTCAATTTTTTTTATCAAATAACATGTCACATTTAGTGACACATAATATGATAATATTACAAGTTAATATCATTGACGGATTCATAAAATTTTGATAGTGGGGCAAAATATATATAATATTATAATAATTTTTATAATAAAAATATTACGTTTACATAAAAAATTAGCTATCAAATTATCTATTATAAATTTGTGTATAAATATATATATATATATATATATATATATATAATTTAACTTATTTTTAATATGTATTTTGTATTTCAAAATTTATATTTTAAGATTTATTCTGTACAAGTGATTATTTTATTTATACGTAGCATAATTGTTGTTATAATTATATTTTGTTATTGTAAAAATATGATTAGGTTTCAAAATATCTAATTACAAATTAAAATACTAAAATAGTAATTTAAATAATAACATATAATTTAAAATTTAATTTTTTATATTCCATATTTTGAAGCTTGATAATATAATTAAAATGTCTTTTTTTTGTATATGTCGTTAAACAATCATTTAAAACTCAACTTTCATATAAATTAGCTTTTGATGATATTTATAGTTGAAAAGTTCAGTCAATTAGTGTAGTTATTATGAAAAAACTAATAAAGCTAATTTTAAAAGAAGAAACACAAATGGATAGATAATATTCTTTCGAGTCGATCTCTAAGAAAAAACACAAATCTTATTTAAATTTGAAAATTGATCATTATAATGGACATCTAATATGAAGTTTTCAAATTGGCTATCAAGTGTCGAAAGTTGAATAAAAAATTATTATGGGGTCAAATTTAATAATTTAGTGGAGGCAAATAAATATTATTATTATATACTACTCAATAAAATTCTAAATTGTAGTGGAAACACTTGCTCCCACACCCATATGAGTAGATCCGTCCGGTTAATATTATGTCACAAAATAATTGGTTAATGTGTCGTATCAGTAATATGACATAAATTTATATAAAGTTAAATTAGTTCTAAAAGATACATATGAGTCATTTTGATTTTTTAAATTTAAAAATAATTCATGTGTATACTTGAGAAATTAATTTAATTTTATATAAAGTTGTGATATGTCAAATTTTAAAATAACAAATGGCATGTCAGATGTCATTAACGTAAATTATTAACCAAAATATTAACATGTCATGTCATTATGTTATATGTCATTTAATGTATGTAACACATTATTATCTAATCAAACGTTTTTAATAGAAGGACTTATTTGACTTATGGTAATATCTTTTAGAGACTAATATAAATAATTTAATTTTTTAAAAATTAATTTAAAAGATAAATAATTTTTTAAAGACAAATTTAAATATTAACCATACGAGTTCATTAAATTTACAATTTTGCTAATAAATGTTTCGAATATAATTATTAAAGTCTTAATAAAAAAATTTAAATAAGTTAAGAATAAAAAAAATATATTTTAAAAATATTATAAATTTTTTATTAAAATTTATTATTATTATTATTATTATTATTATTATTATTATTATTATTATTATTATTATTATTATTAGTATTAGTACATTAAATACATACAAAATATAATATTTTTTTATTAAGATTTATCTATCTTGTGTATTTGTGCATTTAGGACACATGTTAAAATTATAAAATTAAAAAAAATTATTAAAAATATAAAACATTTAAGTTTTTAATATATTTATTTTATATTTATTAAATAAAAATATTTAAAAAATTTTACTAATAATAAACTTATCACGTACCTTTAAGATACATATTAGCTAAATTTTTTTTATTATTATCCTCTTAAAATGTGTCTTAAAGCACAAGATAACTAAATCCAAAGTTAAAAAGCTCAAAATTTTTAATGTATATATGATTATATTTATGAAAAATTAAAAATTTTTCACTAATAATAACTTTAATAACATAATAGCTACAATTTCGATTTAATTTTTATAATTTATAATATTATAATTAAATAAGTTGATCAATTTTATAAAATTTGTACTAAATATGATAATTTACAATTTAAATCTTATTATAATTTTATATTTTATGTATTTAATTTATTTTTTTAATTTCACAAAAAAATCTATTTTTTCTGTCTTGTTAATAAATGACTTAATTAAATTCTTTAAATTTATGAGAATGGACACTTTGCCACTTATTGTGGTTTTGTTTGGATAGAATGCCAATGCATTAAAATTGGCACGTTGTTGGTGCACAATAGCTACTTGCATGTTTGTAGTAAGGTAATCAATCAATTGGTGACATTTCCTTTAACTATATATAAAAGGGATTAAAATAAGATGATCCAGAAGTTAGGATATTGGGCATTATTAATGGATTAATGGGTACATATTATCTACACAGGAGAAAGGAAAACCATAATTTGGTAGTTCCACCTAAAAGAGCTACCTAATTATTTAAGTCACAGAAGAAATCATATTTAAAACAAGGGAATATTTTTTGGTAAGGAGTGAAATTAACCGAATTGTAACTGAATTGTTAAAAAAAAAATATGCATTATATATGATGCTTTTATTTTTTCAATATATTTTTTACCCCAACTTTTTTTCACTATATTATTACTCTAAAACAATCCTTCTATACGCAGTGAAATGAGGAGAATTAGCTTCTTGATGCAAATAACATCAAACCAAATATTAGCGGAATGTCAATTATCCCAAACAATTTGCGGCTAATATAATTTATTTTTTTATTTGAGTAATGTTATATGACTAGTAATTATTATTATATTTTATTAATAATAATTTGTATTTATATTTACAGATATTTTATATATAAAAATTATATAGTTTATACTTATATTTATTAGAATTTTATATACATAAATTAATATAATTTATACTCATATTTTTTAAAATTTACATATGCAATAAAATTTATTTATTAAAAATAATTTAATATTTATACTGATTAAATAATAAAAAAATATATTAAAAATTAATGTATTTATTTAGACACCGTTAAATCGATAAAAAAATATTTTTTTCAATTTTTTTTATTTTTTAATATGTTTGGTCAATTTTTAATAATACAATTAAAAACATTAAAAAAATCAAATTTTTTTAAAAAAATTATAATTTACATTTTTTTATTTTTTTTAAATAATTTATATATAATAAATAAAAAAATATTTTTATCTTATTTTATCTAAATATAATTGATAAATAAAAAGATTTTTTTAAATAAAATATTCAAACATAAAATTATTTTTATTTTTTATAAAAGTTATTAATTTTTTAAAAAAAAAATGATAGTTCAAACTAGTCCAATAGAGTCACCAAAAAAAAACTAGTCCAACATGCGTTAGGAATTTCTGTTTTTAATTTTCTTTTAGGTTTTAACAGGAAGAGAGGAAAGAAGGTAGGTGAAAATAAAAATGGGAAAAAGTGTGTAGGGTAGGGGGCGTGTGGCCTGAACTTATCCACAAATGCCAGCTAGGAAATGGCGTGTGTTGGAGCTGACTCAGCCTCTCCATGACCCAACACTCAAAGTCACTTTATAATTATTTATTTTAGAATTTTATTTTTTATTAAATATTTATTATAATAAATCAATATAAAAAAATTATTTTTATACTATATACAAGAATAAAAAAAAAAAAGGTGCAAGCTCTTCTTTTTTTTCCCTCGTTCCAAGAGCCTCCATCATTGTAATTACCAATTGCAATCCCTTGCCCTCTTTTATTTTCTTTCTTTTTTATTTTTATTTTTATTTTTTTTTCACCCTAGGCTAACTAGCTAGCTGTCATTTACTTGCTACCAGCTCATCGCTTCATTCATTCCTCCCTTCGTCTTCTTTTCAAACTTCAAAGTAGCCCAACGTCCCATTAAAGTATTAAACCCTTTTCTGTTTTATTTGCACATAATTACCACAAATGCCCTTACAAGAAGTATATATTTTTTTCGGGGTAAAGATAGCATATTTATTTGGAAAAAAAAAAAGTAACTTTTATTCATCTGCTTTTTATAAGGGACAAATATTTGTTTGTCATTTTAAGGTCACAAAATCACTGAATTATGAGATGTTAAGAACTTAAGATAGTATATGATATAACGATACACTATATACAATCTTTTGAGCTAGAAATACTTCTTTTATTTAGCATCATGTATATATTCATAATTTTGTTTTTTATATTTTTGAAAATTGAGCTAAAAATCTCCCAATTTAGCATGTAAAACACTTATCATTTTAATTAATATCATATTTTTATTATTACACACATTTATTTAATAAATAAAATGATGAATGAATAAGTATT
Organism: Arachis ipaensis; assembly: GCF_059453495.1. NCBI lineage: Eukaryota > Viridiplantae > Streptophyta > Magnoliopsida > Fabales > Fabaceae > Arachis > Arachis ipaensis. Next base: position 138,081,453 of record NC_142438.1, read on the forward strand.
AAATACACTAGTTATTTAAAACAACAATAATCGGTATATTGGCAAATCAATTACCGAATTTTCATTTACTTAGGTGTAGGTTTAAATTTGCTAGGCATGTTTATGTTTATATAAAATGAGTTTATTTTTTATGTATTGAACACATAAAATATTTTATACAATTATTCATTTATATTATTTCAATAATCATTTATGTATCAAATGTAAAAAAATAATTATTTTTATTAATATTATAATATATAATTAAATGTATAAGTAAATTTTATTTTATCGAAAATAGTGCATTAAAATTAAATTAATATAAAATATAAATTTATTTTGATTCTAATTTTGTTGTTTAGAAAAAAAAAAAAAAGCTATCTGAATCCTATTAGGCCATTACTATAACATGATAAATTATTGTCTATGCTAAAAATCTTTCATAATGAATTGGGTTGCCTACTTGCCTTTGTCATTGGTCATTTAATTTGGATGTGTTAGGCTTTTAGGCATATATAGCTATAGAGCTAATTAAGTTTGGGGTTATATTTTTATAATATAATTAAGTTCTATTATTCCAAACTAAGGGAGTATGTGAAACGGATTGTTTGAACGTTCTGCACTTTTTGCATGATTTTAGTAGTGGATATACATTTAAAATTGTTAATTTAATTAACAAAATTAATTTTTTTTTTTAAAGATTTTGGTATGTATAATTTGATTGGATAATTAAAAAAGTAAATAAGGTAACAGATTAAATAATTAGATATAGAGCTATAAATAATCCTAATCATTGATCTGATCCAAGTCTAGTGATGTTTTTCAGCAAATTATTATTTTTGATTTAGAATAGGTATTTTTGTTTTGAATTATTTTTTTGTTTAAACTAAAATTAAAAAAATAAAATAAAGGCCTTATCTAAACCCTAAATAATTAAGATAGGCTGTGACATGTGACTTTCATTGATGAACAATGAGTATGAGTGGTGAATGGTGCTGATGAGTTTGGTATGAAATAATGAATATTTTGGGTAAAAAGTACTTGGATCAATCTCTTATCCATCTTCAGCAGCCATAATTGGACCATATTAATTAATACTCTCTATCTATCTGTATCTAGTAGTATACAGCTGCATTGTTAAATCAGCATGCATTTCATGCAGGCAGTGTCAAGGGCCACATGAGTGCGGGTGAAAAAACCCTATCCAAATTGGTCTGGACTGACAAAAAATAAGTTTTAATTATTTTAAAAACTTAAAATTTTTTTAACAGGTTAGACTCAAATTTATGAAATAGTTTAATTAAATATATTTAATATTTTTTTATTTTATTTTATTACTTTTAGAAATTATTAAATTTTTTAACATATTTTATACTAAATTAGATTTATCAACCGGTCCGATCTAATACTCAATAATAAATAGTCTATAATAAATTATAGGATAAGTTTAGACCAATAAAATTTATTACTGATCTAATTTATTAAGAGTGAAATTATTCTAGTACATTTCCATTCTTACACATAAAGCAAAAATTTTTGCCAAATTTATTATTATTATTTGTAGGAATGGAATTACAACAATTAATAAGGATTAGTTGTTGTGATATTGATTTATGATGATAAAAGATTGTTTAACTAAAATAGAAAAGGGCTTGTTAGTTGTTAACATTCTTCAGGCATCTTAGCCATGAAGGGTCACATTTAACGTTTTTATTCATTGATAATTGCTAGTACTATAAAAGTAGCCCAAGGCTTTTCATGTGTTCAAGAATCGGAATTATTTCGAAAGGTCATTCATATCGTGTGTGAAATAATAATATTTTATAACTAGACATAGTTATAATATACGAAAATTTTCAAGTGTATCATATATTTTAATAATTTTTAATTATTAATTTTAATTATAAAATATATATAATATATATAATTAAGAGTAACGGTTAAAATTTATTAAAATATTAATATATTGATATATTAAAAAAATTTTTTATAATAGAATAAATTATATAAATACCCGGTTGCCGATGGGATATAATAAATATATTTCGAACCCGGTTAATTAATTATTAGATAATTTGTTTGGTTTAAATTTATTTATTTTATAAAAAAAATGGAGCAATTAGAAACTAACACCATTATGTGCAAGTTGTACGAACGTGACCCCGATGATTAGACAATTATTTAAGTAGGAGGAATCCACAATAATCAATAATTAAAAGGACCAACACATGCTGTATATGGCAGAAATATCTAAGGAAAAAAAATAAATTACACAGTTATTATATGAATAAAGTATTATTTTGATCATTAATATATGATTAATAATTAAGATTTAAAATTTTGCAAAAAGAAAAAAAAAGTGTCACAAAAAAATTTTGGTGATATTTTTTTAATATATAAAAAGAGATATGACTTAATTAGTAATATTATTAATATTGATATTACTCATTCTGTTAATTATTAATATCAAATTTAACAGTAAAATAATATTAAATTTATTTAATTTTTTAAGACATAAATTAAATATTTAAAATATTAAAAATTAAATTAAAATTTAATCCAAATGTTAAAATTTAAAATAATATAATTTCAATCACTGCAAAAAAAAATTAAGAGAAATATAGAGATGTAGTAAAAAAAATGATACAAATCATTACTAATTTAGATGAGTAAAAAAATCGCAGAATATAAAAAATTTAGTGTAATATTGGTTAATCATTGACCAAGGGCTATTATAGTTTTAAGGGTTTGTCTAAAAAAATATATTATTAAACATATAGAGAGAAAGTGTGTGTTTAATAATATATATATTATTATTAAAGAGTAAAAGTCCTTGTATAAGCGTGAGAATAGTTAGGTCATAGGTGCTTGGTCTGACAAAATGAAATGTGCTGGATGTACTTGAAAATTGAGGATAAGATAATTCAACTTCAACCACATTTGGTGATAAGGAACCCACTTGCCTTAATTAAAACACCCAAACACACACATGTTTTAATATAAAAAGAATATAATATAAGGTGCTTTAAAAAGAATGTAATACGCCGTGACAACTTTTAGGCTTTAGTGTTATGGAAATATCATAATTTAATTGGAGCCAAAAAGTTATAATCTGGCCATTGAAAGTTACATTATAACAGATAAATTGATTCTCATTGTAATAACAATTTTAAAATATCTTAGCATGTATATTTAAAACACAATAAACTATAGTTATGGAGAAAAACAATTGTATTTAACTATTACAAAGTAAGAATGAAATAAAGAATAATTAATTATTGTTATATCATATATATATAATAAAACCTTATTTTAAGTATTTGTAAAAGGTTTAATTATTTTGTTGGTTTTTGTAGCTTTACTAAATTTTTAATTAGGTTTATATATATATTTTTTAATTGAGTTTTTATATTATTTTTAATTTTATAATTAGATTTTTTTATTTAAAAAATATTAAAATTAATAAAATATATTTTTTAAAATAAATGCAGTAAAAAATTTAATTAAATTTTTAATTATAAATATCTTCCACCTATAAAAAAATATTTAATTAATTTTAATATTTTTTATACTAAAAAAATCTAATTATAAAATTAAAATAAGATAAGAATTCAACTCAAAAAAATTTATGATTAGAAACCAAAAGGGCAAAACAGTAAAAGCGGATGAATTGTGAACCATGGTTAGAAAAGCAAACTGCAGTTGAAGTTTGCTGCTAAATGGACACACATGCAGCCTATCCGTTCATATTTCTATCCAACTTGTCAATCAGACACAAAATGTTTTTCAAATAAAAAATTTGAAAAGAAAAATTAAAGAAAAAAAAACTCTATCCATCCACTCATCGAGTTCCTTATTTTACAGTGACCCATGCAATATAAAAAAAAAAATTATAAAATCTCTCTCTCTCTCTCTCTCTCTCTCTCTCTCTCTCTCTTACGAGAGTTTCCGTTCTCGTTTTTTCTTCCTTTCTCCAAACACACTCTCTCTCTCTCTCTAAAACGCAGACTCTAACTTTCTTTTTCATCACCATCGCCGGAAAGGTTCGACTCGGAGTCCTGAACACTTGACTTGTGACTCTATCTCCATTTTTATTTATTTATTTATTTACTTGGAATTTGATTTTGCTTTCTGTGATCCGTTACTATCTGTGTGTTGAATTATTTATTTATTTGTGTGTGTGTTGTGATGGTTCTGTGAAGTTTAGGCAGTTACACGGTTTTCTGTTGTGTGTGTTTTGTTATTTTCGTCTCCGGAACGAAACGGTGCTGATCGTTTACCGGTTCAGTGGGTTTGCGTCTTCTGCTTTTGCTTGCTTGGTTGGTTGGTTGTTAAATGGAGTGTGAATCGTTGTTGATGTTAAAACGACGGCGTCGTTTGAAGTGAAGTTACTCGTATTAACGTGGTGATTATTAGGTTGAATCTGGTTGTGAATCTCGAACTGCTAAGTGCTAACTGCTGATTCGGTGTTTTTCGTCGTTTAAGGATCTAACCGTTTTTCGAACCCCAATCTGCTATTTTGTGTGTGTGCTGGTTTTGGGATACACATCACATGATCAAGTTATTTATCTTGTTTTTCAACTTTTTGTGCTCTTTTTTGATGATCCATTGAAGTTCACTGTTTTGTGACTTTTTTTTTTGCAGAATGGTCTAGACGGGAAGATGATAAAGTGATTGTTTCTTTTGATTTGATTTGGATTGAGATTTTTGGACCATTATGTATTTTGTGAAAGGTGGTTATCATATTTGAGATCATGTGAAATGAAGGGCTGTTTATCATTATTCTCTGTTTCACACGTATTTTAAACTGTGAAGACAGATTAAGTTGGTTTTATATTTTGTGGATTGAACTCTTTGGTTGTGGCTGCTGAAAATTATACTAGTTTTATTTTTCTTAACCGTGGAGTTAATGTCGCAAAGATGATTTCTATACACAATAAATTTATGGGGGAAATAGAATTTTATTCATGTAGGTGGTGTGTGCATATGGATAAGAACAAACGATGTTATCATTTTTAAATTCATCTTCTCTTTCTTATGTGATGGTTTTAAGAGTTAAGATGTGATGTTAGAGTGAATGGATATCTCATGAACAAAATTGAACCACAGTGGTTGTCTGGTAATAGTGACTGTCAGTGGTAAAGATGAAAACTAGCTAACTGGTAAACTTGCAAAGTGAGGATGTTTCTTCATCTACATGAAGTTATATCATTACAGTGTTCATGAATGCCCTGAGGATTGTATTTTGTAGTAATTGTTTTGGGCATTATCATGTTTGGATCACTAGAGTACTTACTTGTGTGCTTCTTTGCCTCTTGCTTTTCTCTTGGGACCCTAGAAAGAAGTAATTTATTTATTTATTATTTAGTTATGATTTGATAGGAGAGAAGGACATAAAAGAAAGATACTCCTTGACTGGCCATGGCATCAAGATCATATGCTAATCTCTTTGACTTAGCTTCTGGAGGAGATTTGCTGGATATTCCTCGCACCCCAAGAGCTCTTCCAAGGATTATGACTGTTCCTGGAATTATCTCTGACCTTGATAGTTGTGGTGCTAATGATGGGGATTCAGATGTTAGCTCCTCTGGTTGCCGGGAGCGGAAGATCATTGTCGCAAACATGCTGCCATTGCATGCTAAAAGAGATGCAGAAAATTCTAAGTGGTGCTTCAGTCGGGATGAGGATTCAATTTTACTACAATTGAAAGATGGTTTTTCTTCTGATACGGAGGTAATTTATGTGGGTTCACTTAAGGTTGATATAGATGCCAGTGAGCAGGAAGAAGTTGCCCAGAGATTACTGGATGACTTCAATTGTGTACCTACCTTCCTATCGCATGATCTCCAGAAAAAGTTCTATCTTGGGTTTTGCAAGCAGCAGCTCTGGCCTCTCTTTCATTATATGCTACCAGTGTGCCCAGATCATGGTGATCGCTTTGACCGCATACTATGGCAGGCTTATGTTTGTGCAAACAAAATATTTGCCGACAAGGTTATGGAAATAATCAATCCTGATGATGATTTTGTCTGGGTTCATGATTATCACCTGATGGTTTTGCCTACTTTCTTGAGGAAGCGATATAATCGAGTTAAACTTGGATTCTTCTTGCACAGTCCTTTTCCTTCATCTGAAATTTATCGAACTTTACCTGTAAGGGATGAAATTTTGAGGGGACTTCTGAATGCTGATTTAATTGGTTTTCATACATTTGATTATGCACGCCACTTCCTTTCTTGCTGCAGCAGAATGCTAGGTCTGGACTATGAATCTAAGCGAGGACATATAGGACTTGATTACTTTGGCCGTACTATATTTATCAAAATTTTGCCGGTTGGCATTCACATGGGTAGGCTTGAATCTGTATTAAATCTTCCTTCTACATCTGCTAAACTAAAAGAGATTCAGGAAGAGTTTGAGGGTAAGAAGGTGATTGTTGGTGTTGATGATATGGATATTTTTAAAGGCATCAGTTTGAAACTTCTAGCTGTGGAGCATCTGCTGCAGGAGAATCCAGATATGCAGGGCAAAGTTGTCCTTGTTCAAATTGTAAATCCTGCGAGGGGTTTAGGGAAGGATGTTCAGGAAGCAAAGAAGGAAACATATTTAATTGCCCAGAGGATTAATGATACCTATGGATCAGAGGAATATCAGCCTGTCAAACTCATTGACCGCCATGTTCCTCGATTTGAGAAGAGTGCTTATTATGCTGTAGCTGAATGTTGCATTGTAAATGCAGTAAGGGATGGCATGAACCTTGTCCCATACAAATATCTTGTCTGCAGGCAACGAACTGCTAAACTAGATGAAGCATTGGGTAGGAAAGTTGATTCTCCTCGAACAAGCATGCTTGTTGTGTCTGAGTTCATTGGTTGTTCACCTTCTCTTAGTGGGGCTATCAGGGTCAATCCCTGGGACATTGATGCTGTTGCTGATGCTCTGAGCTTGGCCCTTACAATGAATGATTCTGAGAAGCAATTGCGCCATGAGAAACACTATCGGTATGTCAGTTCTCATGATGTAGCATATTGGGCACGCAGCTTTATGCAGGATTTGGAGAGAGCCTGCAAAGATCATTACACCAAAAGGTGCTGGGGAATTGGCTTGGGTCTAGGGTTTAGAGTTGTTTCTCTTTCTCCTGGATTTAGGAAGTTGTCTATTGATCATGTTGTTTCAGCTTACAAGCGAACCAATAGAAGGGCCATCTTTCTTGATTATGATGGTACTGTTGTACCACACTCTTCTATAAATAAAGTCCCCAGCCCGGAAGTCATATCTGTGCTAAACGCTCTGTCTAGTGATCCCAAGAACATTGTTTTCATTGTTAGTGGGAGGGGAAGAGATTCTCTGAGTGATTGGTTCAGTTCATGCCAATTGCTGGGACTTGCTGCTGAGCATGGTTACTTTTTAAGGTCGATCATTTTAATCTTACAGATATTGGGAACCTTTTGAACCCCATTTCAGAAAAATTGAAATGCAAAATAAATAAAGCTAAACCACTAATATGTTCTTCTTAATGGATGCAGGTGGAGTAGAGATTCTGAATGGGAATGCAGTCACTTGTCTGCAGACCTTGACTGGAAAAACATAGCAGAACCTGTCATGCAGTTGTATACAGAGGCAACTGATGGTTCCAGCATTGAAATTAAGGAAAGTGCTTTGGTGTGGCATCATCAAGATGCAGACCCGGATTTTGGTTCCTGCCAAGCCAAGGAATTGTTGGATCACTTGGAAAGTGTACTTGCAAATGAACCAGCAGTTGTTACGAGAGGCCAGCATATTGTTGAAGTTAAGCCACAGGTAATGTTTTCTTGAAATTACTTCCCTATGGTCTTGTATTTAAATTGTGCAGGAATCTGGAACTAACTTCAATGTTTTACTATCCTCACTGCAGGGAATAAGCAAAGGTTTGGTAGCCGAAAAGGTTATATCAACCATGTTTAATGGTGGTAATCCACCGGATTTTGTTATGTGCATTGGCGATGATAGGTCTGATGAAGACATGTTTGAGAGCATTTTAAGGTCAGTATCCTGCCCGTCATTACCAGCGACTCCAGAGATTTTTGCCTGCACTGTAGGTAGGAAGCCGAGCAAGGCGAAGTATTTTCTTGACGACACTTTGGATGTAGTGAAGTTACTTCAGGGTCTTGCTTCTTCATCCAATCCAAAACCCAGGCATCTTGCGCAATTCCAAGTTTCTTTCGAGAGCACAATTTGAGAGTTTGAAGGTAGGGCAAGGCAACCTTTGTTGATTTGTTGTGCTGCTCAGTGCTCTACCTGGGAGGATTCTTCAGCTTTGAATCAGAGAAAAAGTTTTGGTTATTTAATCTTAACATGACCGAACCGCACCATGCTGTTGTCGGGCTTCTAATATTCCTTGCTTGCATGGTTCCTGGTGGTATAGGTTTTTTCTGAATAGTGAGTCTCATGGATGGCCTGACAAATTCTTCTTTTCTGTAAATGGTAATTGGTAACAACATCAATTGTTACATTTGTTGGTGCAACGACGCCGAGATCTTAAGTTGTGCTTTTTGTTAGAATGGTGTATCGGTGTTGTGCACCAAAACTTGTATAGTTTACAATATTTTTCTTACAAATATATAATGGCAATCGGGTTTGATATATCTTTGCTTCAAAAACACTGGTTAATTGCAGAATTTAATCAATTTATAGTATAGTTGTAGCTAGCAGTGAAAACAAATCATTAATTCTTCCAATTATGATAGAGAGAATTTTATCAACAATCCAGAAAAAAAAAAAAAAGAAAAGAAAAACTTAACAAAGCTCGTTACTAATTTATTGACAAAGTTCAGCAATTAGCAAACTAGAATAAAAATAATTATAATTAAAGAAAAATCAAAATTAAACAATAAATCAAAGTTTAATAATTATGATACATAATTTCTCTTCGGCTCGAAATGATCATACTTAAATAACATTATTTTTTTTGTTTGTTTGCGTTGCAACATCATTTTTTAGTTTGTTTGCGTTGCAATTTTGACTAATTTGACCTCAGTGCTTACTTTTTTTGCTCCTGTGCCTCTGTGCATGATGGCACTTAACCAAAGTCAACTATGTGATTTTTAGCGTGAGGGTTGGATTAATTTCACTTTTATTTCTTTTTTTTTCTTCCAGATTTTTTAGTTTTTTGTGGAAAACAAGAAACCATTATTTTTGACTTGTTGTGACGGTATCAAAAGCTGATTTTATTATGGTTTTAAATCTGAGTCATAGAGAGTCTTTTCGATAACCAGAGTGATCTTTCTGCCACCCATATAACTTATCAAGTTCTTAAAATTTTGTAGCAATTCAGAAGATTTTTGGTTGACTGATTTTTTTTTGTTTCTTTCTTGGACCCAGAATCCACTGACAGTCTTCTTAGAATCCTCTTTTGAAACCCATTCTTGGTTGGCACTGGAGCTTGAATTCACAACGTTGTTTGAAGTCTCTAAATTAAGCCTCTCTAAAAGGTTTCTGGAGAGATTATCCAAAATATCAAACTTCAAATTCATCATCGTTGAAATCCTATTTTTCATTTTGCATCAAACAGCCTCATTTTCTTCTCTTGATATTCATCATTCTTTTCTCTTTCTCGTTAACCCCTTCTCTCATTCCGTGACTTGTACCCTCAAATTCAAGACAGTAACAAAACGTATTTGCTGTCTTTTTCTTGCTTGTAGAATCATCAGAATCTACTGAGAGGTTCTTTCAGTTTGTTCTCGTTGCTGGATGAAGAATGTAGTCTGCATTGAAACCATTGGCAGCGTAGTTTGGCTCTATGCTTTTCCATTCTTTTCTTTAGCAATGAAGAAAACGTGAGTTGAACACAATTTCACTTTTATTTCTTTTTTTGTCCTCCAGACTTTTTACTTCTATGGGAAGTAAGAAACCACTATTCTTGACCTGCTGTGAAAGTGTCGAAAGCCGGTTTTATTGCGAATTCAAATCCGAGTCATAAAGAGTCTTTTCGATAACCAGAGTGATCTTGCTACCACCCATATCACTTATCAAGTTCTTGAAACTTTGTGGCAATTCAGAAGATTTTTGGTTGACTAGTTTTTTTGTTTCTTTCTTTCGGAACTTATCTAAATTGTGGATTATTGACATCTTCTATCCAATAACTTGCGGAACATATTAAATTCTTATTTTATTTTTATTTGTTATTTTATCTTTTTCTTCTAGAAATAAAATTTATTTAGTTATACTTATCTTTCTCTAACAGAATCATCTAGTGATTTTGGTTGTTTTAACTAGCTTATTTTAAAATTCAAAATCAATTTAGTAATTAGTATAAATAGATAGCATTATAAGCTTGAAGTACTTGATCAATTTGAATCTCTTATTTATTATATATTATTAATTTTATAATTAAAATATATTATATGTCATTCTTTTATTGTAATTAATTTTTTTTAATTAAGAAGTTTTATTTTTTTATTGTCCCACTCCCTTAATCTTTCTTATATATCATTATTAATGATTAATTATAATTTTTACAACTAAAATATATAATATGATATTTTTAATTACAATGGAAATTAAATTAAAATTAAAATATGTCATATGAGATAAATTTTTTTCAAAATTAATAAGTTTTCTCTTTCTATCTTTTTCTTTATCTCTCTCCTCTATTTTTCTCTATCTTTCTCATTCTATAACTTATAATTTATATTTTATATTACTAATTAAACAACTAAAATGTGTCATAAGACATTTTTTTATTACAATTAAAATAAAATATTTTTTTCTAAAATTAAAAAATTCCATTCTTTCCTTTTTTTTTCTCATGCTTTTTTTTCTTCTTTGTCTGTCATTCTCTTTCTCTCTCTATTCTTTTCACTCTTTAAAAATAATATTAATAAAATAATATAATTTAAATAAATTCATAAAATAAGAAACGTATTAAATTTGTAATAAAATATAATTAAAAAAGGTAATTTCGCAATATTATTCGCATAGAAAAAAATTATATAATTATTATCATATGGATGCTTTTTCAATTTTATTTTTTATTTAATTTTAATTTTTTATTATTTATCTTTTCAATTTATATTTTTATTTTTTTTTTCGCATATTTATTACATACAATTTGGAGAGAATACCAATACTATGATTAAACATAAGATTTAGTTATTGTTCCGAAACAAAATTTGAGTTAATTTGCCAATGAGTAATAGTTCAAATGACATAGTCTCCCCATACTCAATTAAGAGGTTGCGGGTTCAAATCTCCTATCTTTGGTAAAAAAAAAATTTTGAGTTAATTTTATAATTATTAATGTAATTTTTTATACTAATATATAATTATATTTTTAAATAATAAATTTAAAAATTAAAAAATTTTATTTGTACAATAGACTTAATACCTAACTAAATATAAAGTATACATATTAAATTTTTTTATTTTTTAATAATGAATGCTAAAACTAATTGTTAGTAAAAAATTAAAATCTTGTACATAATAATAAATTAAATAAATCAATAAAATTTTTATATAAAATAATAACTAAAAAACTTAATATTTGACTTTTTTATTTTTTGGTCTATAAGAGCTTAGTCTCCTCGGTCAATGAAAACTTTTATCTCAACAATTTTTTGTAAAAAATGGTCATTTGACTTTGTGAATCTTTTTGCAATAATCTACAATATTTGGACTACGTCAACGTAATTTTTTAAAATTTATAATTTCATATATTATTACGGATAAAATTACTATATTTACTCATTTTTGCTCACTGTTATTCGAGTAATAATTTGTAATTCGTATTCTGAATTAAATATCAATATAGTAGAATTAGTATCACTGACAAATTTTTATAATTTGTCCAAGGTATGAAGAACGTTCAAGTCAGTAGAGTTGGCTCTGTATCTCAATCTCAGCTTTCCACGTTGTTTGGGCTTTTGGGCTCTCCTTCCTAATAATGGGCCTTCCACGTAACCTAATGGGCTTTAGTTTTGTAATTAACTTTTTTTTCTATTCATTCTTTTTTGGCAAATCACCTAAAAACAGGCTGCAACAGTTTTATTTATTGATGATTGAAAAGAGACACGAAAAGAAAGAAATGACGCCAATCCAAAAAAAGAAAAAAGGAAATGACAAAATAGTAAATTTATAAATTGATGAAAATTCAGTTGGAGTCGACTTCACGTAAAATTGATAGCCAAGAGCCGTTAAATGAAAATTTAGTCAAATCAAAATTACCCCTTAATTTATCAAATCGAAAGATATTGTGAAAAAAAAAAAAACAAATGTCATACAATTTTTGTCATTATCTTTTTTCTTTTTTTTGTTTGGGGGGGGGGGGGTTCATTTGTGCAGTATTAGCTTAATTTTCTTTATTTTAAATTAAGTGAAAATACATCGAATTATTAATTACCACAATTTTTTTAACATGTCTACTACTTAAGCAAGATTATACGAAGAATTCGGTTATAAGAGAATGTGAGCCACCGAATTATTAAATGCCAAAACTCTAGCCAATATTGCAATAATGAACCCATCACCTCATCGTTGAAATTCATGCAAGGAATCATAGAAGGGAAAGAAAAAAGTAAAACAAAAAATAAAAAAATAAAAAATAAAAGGAATGGCATGGCCATTGGTATGGAATGTTTTCTTTGAAATAGTCACAAGATGACAAGAGGACACTACAACAATAAGATGAATATTTCACCAACACAATAATTGAGTGATGACACTTTTAAGTTCGTCTCTACTATAATGAACTGGATCTCTTGGCTGTATACATGTCTCAAAAGCCATAAATATAAAAAGCTATACACCTAGTGTCTAGTGTCCAGTGATAGATTCATTTTGTCGTGTTTTCATGAATTATATGCACTTGAACTCAAATGAACAACAATAAAAATAATAACAATACAAAAGTGAGTGGAGTTAACGGAAACTAGAAAATTAGAATCATTGCATAATGCATAACTTTTAAGCCTTAATTTGTACTTGATGAGGATCTATGTCGTTCCATAATAAGAATTAAGAATTGCTAATTTTAAATAAAGTGTTACATTAAAAAATAAAGAAAAGTATGAGGAGCCAATAGAATATTTATACAATGTGTACAATGGAGGTTTAGGGAGTATTAGAGATATAACTATTAGTGTTATCTTTTTTCATCAGTTGAAGCTTTTGGGATGAGTTGTATCATGACATGGTATTAGAACTCTAAACCCTTTTGAGAAGATGTTTATTATCCCTAGTACTCGAATGGTTATTCTAGATAGTATGAGAAATGTTCACGATTTTATAGAGATGATGAATGCTTCCTGACACATCCATAAATTAAACACACTTATTATTACTATTATCCTACTTGTCTTGCATATGAATCTGATCACCAGTTACCAATTAAAGATTCCACTGTTTATATCTAAGAAAGACAACACTTTTATTAGAAGAGTGGGAATGAAGGAGACTATTTTGTTGTTGTCGGTTTAGGGTTTAATGAAGGAATAGAAAATTGGCCACTTTTGTCCTTGTGAATTGTGATGATGCTCTTTCTTGTTTTTCTTCCTTTCGGAGCATTATGCATACACAAATTCTATTAAAAAAACCTGCTGTTATTGGATCCAATGCCATGCCAAGTTGATATGTTACGGTCTCTTCACGTGCCATGCCATCATTGCCAGCTTGCTCTCATGAATGCACTTATATATGCATGTTTGATAGAGTTGGAATCATGCTATTTTTAACAATTATTTTCTATACATTTAATCCACACATTTACTTTTATTATTGGATATGATCGACGTAAAATTCATATTACCTAAGTTTTATATCTTAGTGTACAAGTTTTTTTTTTTAAAAAAAGATTTAAATGTTAAAATAAAAATCACAGCAAAATCTATTGTGATAAAATAAATATTTTTTTTAAAGAGTAAAGTATCGTTCTTATCTCCAACGTTTGGGGTAAGTTTCAAAGTTGTCCCTAATGTTTCAATCGTCCTATTTAAGTCCCTAACATTTTAAAATTGATTCAATGTTATCCTGCCATTAGGGATCCGTTAACAGAATTAACGGTGAAACAAAATTGAGACGATTTTGAAACGTTAGAGACTTAAATAGGACGAAAAAGTTAGGGACAAAAACGATACATAAAAATAAATTTTAATTTAATTTTATCTTTCAATAATATTAATTGTTTACTGTACATAGTATTCAATTATTTTTCAATTACATCTAAATAAATTACACTTAATCACATTACTTTCATTTTAAATAAATTTATTTTTTTATAATTTTAAAGAATTTTGATACATTAGAGACAAAAGGTATAATTTATATTTTATTGTATATATATTATTTTTTTCTTTTCTACAAGTTTATATACTAATCATTCTACAAACATTTTATGATAACTAAAAATCTTTAAGAGTAAAATTATAAAAAAAATCAATTAATTTAAAATGAAAGTAATATGATTAAGTGTAATTTACTTAGATGTGATTAAAAAATAATTGAATACCATGTATAGTAAAAAATTGATATTATTGAAGGATAAAATTAAAATTTATTTCTATGTATCATTTTTGTCCCCAACGTTTTCGTTCTATTTAAGTCCCTAACGTTTTAAAATCGTCTCAATTTTGTCCTGCCGTCAATTCTGTTAACGGATTCCTAACGGTAGGACAACATTGAGTCAGTTTTGAAACGTTATGGACTTAAATAGGACGATTAAAACGTTAGGGACAACTTTAAAACTTACCCCAAACGTTAGGGACAAAAACGATATTTACTTTTTTTAAATAAGTTAGCACTACTAGTTACAGCAAGAGACAATGAGGGTACCATTATTATTCATTTATTTGTTCATTCTTTTGAATGTTGCATGGCATGGACCACGAAACCAATGGATAATGCATCTATGCAAGGTTGTGTATAATGGAGGCCAATGCGTGAATTATATTCATTTCAGTTTGTCAGAAGAGAACATAGAGAAAAAGACACAACATGATACCAATAAAAATCTATGCTCCAATTTATGCTAAGATGATGACACAGATCAAGCACTGTTTTTAGTAATGTTTGAGTTAAGTTTTATTTATTTTTTTGTCTTAAAAAAATTTAAATAAGCTTAATGTATGTTGTCTTATTGTTAACATTATTAGTACATTTACAATGAAAATATGATTATTTAACCAATTTACTCTCTTCATCCTAAAAAAAGTTAATAATATTTATGTTAAAAGAAATTATTAAAATTTATTTGATGAATAAATAAGTTGATAATGAAGCCAATAATATATTGACACTTACAATAGATGGATTGAAAATATTTGGTTAACGGTTATCTATTTTTAACCGTCAAAGCGAATACAACTCTTTCATTTCGAACTCAAGAATTCGGAATGAACTAAACCTCTTTAAGTAGAATTCGAAATAGTCAACCGCCAATTTCAACATGTTGGGCGATATTATTATTGCTGAACCCAATGTTTACATTGCATTTGCAGGTAAAAGAGTAATTGAACAAATGTTGAATACGACAATACTCGAAAATTCACAAGAAACTAAATATTTATTTCAAAAAGACTTATTTGATTCAATTGTACTTAACTAATTAAATTACCGCTTACTCTCTTTATTTATAGTTACTAATTAATAGTGAGACAATATTAAATTTATGATAAATCGAATTTAGTTTATTCGATTTAATGCTGATATAGATTATTGATATTTTTAACTTTTAAGTTAAACTTTAAAATATAAATGTCAATAAAAAATATCTCTTATTTAAAGTAAAAAAATAAAAAAAATAAGAATAAAAATCTAACTTTTGTATTTTAGTTCAAATTCTAAAAAATATACATTTTTATAAACTCATGAATGTAAGATGGAACATTAAACAATTTTTTAAAATTTATTAAAAATCATTATTAGAATTTATTACTTTGATGCTGTTACTTTTAGTTTAGATTTTTCAGAGCATAAAATCATCAAAATATAAGTTTTATACTTAATTTTATAAATTAAATGATAATTTAAGTGATATAATATTTTAATTATTTTTCAAATGACATATTGTATAAATATAGTTGGTCATTATATATTGTATAACTATTTGTTATTTCTAATTTTGAAAAAATTCAAATTTTAACTCCTATACCACTTTGGAATGCCTATTTTATATTAATTTTTAACATCAAAAGTCTCGGTAATAATTTATAAATACTAATGAGTGAAATGATAATTTTTAATAAAGTTTTAGAAATCGTTTAATGTTCTGTTTTACATTCATAAGTTTATAAAAATGTAAATTTTCTAAATTTGAACTAAAACACAAAAGTTAAATTTCTATTCTTATTAATTTTGATTTTTTTATATTTTATTTAAATTCAAATAGGAGGTATTTTTTATTGACATTTGTATTTTAAAGTTATATAGAATTAACTTAAAAATAAAAAATATCAATAATTTATATCAGTATTAAATCGAATAAACTAAATTCGATTTACATTGAAAAAACCGTAAATAAAATTTAGTTGATTCGATTTACATAAAAATAAAATCGGGCATGCATGTAATTTTGTAAGTTATTTTATTTTAAGATATTTATATAATATTAATTTTATTTGATTTATTTGTGTGATTTATCATTTATCTATTAAAATTTATTTAATTTTTTATTAAAATATAATATTTTAAATGTAATGAATAAAATTAAGACTTGACATAAACATAAAACATTAAAACAATATTTTAAATAAATTATTATATTTTTTATGTGAAATTATACGAGAAAATGTTATGATTATTATATTATAGTATTATAACTATAATATAATAATAAATTATAATAGTTTTATAATTAGTAACAGGATAATAATAAATTAAAGATATTATTAGTTTTTGTTTTTGTTTTTTATTTTTTATTTTTAGTATTAGTATATATGTTTTGTTTTTTAAATTTTGTAAAAAATAAAACAAATATTTAAAACTTTTAAAAATATTATTGAGAATTTGAGATACATATTATAATACAAAAGGAGTAATGAGTAATAATTAGGGTTAAGTAACCTTTTTTTTTTTACTTTTAACTTATGAAAATGTATAGTATTAATATTCGGTACAATTTTTAAAATTAAATGGTACCTTTTTAAAAAACTATTTTAGTGTTTATGGAGAAGTTAAAAAAAATTACTTCTCTTATAATAATTTTTTTTATTACTTTTTTTTTTAAATAAACACTTTTAGAACATAAAAAACTAAACACAAAATAACTTATTTATAAGTTATTTTTAATATAAGTATTTATTCTTTAAACTATTTTTTTTAAAAAAATTTAATTAAGCTATTTAGCTAAATTAGGCAGACTTTTGTGTGAAATTTAAATTTTTTAAAATAAAAAATTAATAAAATAATAAAATAAAAATTAATTATTATTAATTTTGTAATTTCTAACAAATATGTATTTTAATATTTTAATTTAAAAATAATTAACTTTTCAATTTATCATTTTATTAATTTTTTCACTATAGAAAATTTTGATACTTCTGTTCTCCGTTTAACATGATCATGAATAAGTATCTTAATAGAACAAGAGTTAAGGCAATGGTAATTAATTTTTTAATAATAATTGAATTAAATTTAATTTAAACAATAAATATAACACAAAACACAAAGATAAATAAGTATATCAATTCTATTTAATATATTAATGAATACTAAGTAAATTATTTTTTTAATAAATTTTATTTTTAATTTCTTAACATAATTATTTTTTAAATTGAAGTACATAATTAAAAGTTGACAATATTTAGAATAGTATAATTTTAATGTACTAGTAACGTAAAATATTTTATACAATTATTTAATTTTATTAAATTTTTATAATTATTCATACCGTTAATGTAAAAAATAATTTTTTAATATAATATTATATAATTAAATATACATATAAAATTATTTTATATTAATAATGTATCAAAATTAAATTCTATTTAAAGTTTGAAAAGAGTATTGTATTGAACAAAAGATAATAAAAATAATATGCAATGTACTCTATTAAATTAATAATAACTAATACACGAAATTACATCAAACGAAAATAAAAAAAGAAGTATTTATTTATTTATTTTTATTTTTGGGCAAAAAAAAAAACAAAGAAAACAATCCACCGTGGTTAACGATGTTTTCATTTTCAAACACTTTTCAACGCTCTTTCTCTCTTTCCCTTTTCCACACTCAAAAACCCACTGTCTTTGGCTTTGCCTCCTCTTTCTGCTAAGAACCCAAAACCCCCATTATACAAAACCAAACAAGAGATTAAAAAAGATTGCTTTTTTATTCTTATTACCCCCTTCAGTTTCATTTATGCTTTTCAAATTAAAACCATCACCACCACCGATGAGCTAGGGTTGCAGCTTCACCACCATTGCTAAAACAAACACCTTCCATTTTCCCACACATTATTACTCACTTCAGTTTTGATTACAATGGGTAAGAATCTCTTGATTCTTCTTGGTCTCACTCTCTTGCTTCTCTTATTTGGAACCTTCTCAGTCTCAGCTGCACCATCCACTACTTCCCCTGCTAGTAAGTTTAGTTCATCAGTTTTTGGTGCCATGCAATTTTCACTTTTCAGCTCCCATTTTGATCAAAGTTGTGTTCTTTAGCTCACTTTTCCTCATGCCCTTGTTCTCATTCCTCAGAAATTGTTACTGGTTTTCTCTCCAATGCTGTGCCAGCTTTCACCAAGTGGGTGTGGTCCCTCAAGGCAACAACAAAAACGGGTAAATTTGGATCTGTGCTCAGCAATCGCCCACGTTGTGTTTTTTGGTGTTCTTGTGGTGGTTGATTTGTTAGACTTTGAATATGTTTGTGTGCTTGTGTGCTTTTTCTTATTGAATGTATGTTTTGTTTCGTTTGCTTGCTGCAGCGGTTTCCAGCAGGTCGATGATGAAGTTTGAGAGTGGTTACAATGTGGAGACAGTGTTTGATGGAAGCAAGCTTGGAATTGAGCCTTATTCTGTTGAGTTGTTGCCCAACGGGGAGCTTCTCATTCTGGATTCTTCCAACAGTAACCTTTACAGGATCTCATCTTCACTTTCTTTGTGTAAGTGTTGCCAAATGTGGGTTTGCTTATGCTGTAAAGTGTTTTAATTGCGATGGAGATAAGCAATGGAACCAATGTGCATCTGAATATCTCATTTGTAAGATTATGAGCTTAACGAATATGTATCATGAGATTGTACTGCATTTTCAGGTGTAACAGTAACCTGTGGGACTTATCTTTTTTCCATATAATATCCTGTGTGACAGTTAGACTCCTTGGATGTGTATATTTCATTAATTTGAGAATGATCATGTTCATGGCAATTCTGCAGATAGCAGACCGAAGCTGGTCGCGGGCTCTGTGGAAGGTTATACTGGACATGTTGATGGAAAGCACAGGGAGGCTAGGATGAACCATCCGAAGGGGATAACGGTTGATGACCGAGGGAATATCTATGTTGCAGATACTACTAACATGGCAATTAGGAAAATTAGTGATTCAGGTAGAATAAGCATTCATCTTCTAAACTCCCTCTTGGGTCAATGTTTTAATGTCTTCATATTGGCTAAATGAGAAATATAAACTTTGGTTGTCTGGATATTCTAGAAATTTGTGAATCTTTTGTGTGTTTGCACCCTTATAAAACTGTTACACTTTATATTGGAATCGGAGCCGGGAATTTTTATTGGATTAACATTTCTATTCAGGGGTTACTACAATTGCAGGAGGAAAATGGATTCGTGGAGGGGGCCATGTTGATGGACCAAGTGAAGAAGCTAAGTTTTCTGATGACTTTGACGTGGTTTATGTTGGTAGTAGTTGTTCCTTACTCGTCATAGACAGAGGAAACCGAGCGATCAGGGAAATTCAACTTCACTTTGATGACTGTGCCTATCAATATGGTAGCGGATTCCCACTTGGTAAAGTATATCCTTTAAGTTCTCCTGTAGAAAATTCTGTTAGCTGTTAACTACAAATATAGACTGATTGCAGTCATTGTTGCAGGGATTGCAATGCTTGTTGGGGCCGTCTTCTTTGGTTATATGCTGGCATTGTTGCAGCGAAGACTCGGTACAATTGTTGGTTCACAGGATGTGAGCACTTAGTCTTGTCTTTTCCCTTGTGCACTATTCTAAATGTGAATGATATGGGAAATTTGATTAGCCATTAATGGATATAGTTCTCTGTCGATAGTAACATCAATGGATTAACATGTGGCAGATATTTAAAATTGTTGTTCTTAAAGTTAAACCAATATTTTTTGTAGGATCAGGTTCAAGTGATGTCTTCCATTTCACCTAGTCCTTTTCAACAGCCCATGAAATCTGTGAGGCCTCCCTTGATTCCATCCGAATTCGAACCTGAAAAGCAAGAGGAAGGCTTCTTTGGGTCCCTTGGAAAGCTACTTGCCAATGCCTCTGCATCAATGGTGGAGATAATGGGAGGAATATTTCCTGTTTTCAGAAGAAAACCACAAAGCTACAAGTTTCAAAGACAACCTCTGGTCCCACTGCAACATCAAAAGCAAGCTTGGCCGGCACAGGAAAGTTTCGTGATTCCTGATGGAGATGAGCCTCCTTCTATCGACATGAGAACCCCAACCCCTCGAAAAACATACCCTTTCATGTCTAAAGACGCTGAGAAAATGCAGCAATTAAGGCAAAGTAGAGCATTTTACAATGGATGGGACGGTGATCTTCAGCAGCAGCAACTGCAGCAGCAGCAACAACCACAAAGACATCATCATCGTCATCAGTACCAGTCATCGACCCCTCACACTTACTTCGAGCAAAGCCGCGAGACGACCAATGAGATAGTGTTCGGGGCGGTGCAGGAACAAGATGGTAAGGAGGAGTCTGTGGTAATAAAGCCTGTGAACTATGGTGACTCGCTATATGAACATCACAATATCCGGTCTAGAGTGAATTCCATGGGTTATGCCCACAGGTATTGAGTGTATACAATTTAGGAATTTTAGAAGTAACAAAGCCTCAATCCATCTTTTGATTGGAGAGGGAAAATGAAGAAATCAAGTAGTTAGTATAATGATTTCTTTCAGATGTATCTTAGCAAGGAGAAGCTGGTCATTATGATGTGAATTGTTTTATTCAGTTTTGCCAAATTTAGGTTGCTGTATTATTTTAGATCAATAGATTCTGCATTTTACTTCTTATGATCTCATCACAAAATGATCAATAGTTCTTTGGGAAGAAAAAAAAAAAAAAACTATTTTCTTTTCTGTTCTGAACTTTTTTCATTTGAACTTGAGCTTGCTCTTCCTAGATTACCAAATATCAACAAGATAAGTGGTCTAAAATTCTAACCAGACAAAATCAAGAATTCAAGACTAATTCAGCTTTTGGTTATGTTTCTCATCTCATTTGCAATGGCATGCATGACTGGATTGAAATCTCTTGAGAATGATAAGAGTTTCTTCACATTATGCTTTGAATTTGAATAAAGGGACAGATACTTATTACTTTCATTGGTGATCCACATCCACCAAGAAATTGAGTTGTAATAATAATTAATAGAGGATAGAAGATTCTGTTAGGAACCGAAAAGTGGTATCTTTTATTCCAAACTTAGATTTCTAAACACCAACCAAAGGATTAATGAGGTGGGTGAGAAGTATTTTCCAAAATTAATTTATTGCTATTATGATCATGATGTGACGTGTATGGAGCTACCACAACACAAATTAAGTTATGATGACTTTATTTATTGAATTTAGGGTTTAGGGTCATACATTGTTAGTCATGATCAACTAATATAGAGAAATGATTTTCTTCCAAACAAGAAATTGAAACTTTATAAGGAGTAATAATAACTTTTTCTAGGTCTACATCTTATGATATCTTCTAGGGTGATCACTTTTCTACTCCTAATAATTGAGAATTTGAGATGGATTGAGTTTTCATTACCATATGGACACCATATCTAGATACCAATTTTTGTTATTTCTAGTTTTCTGCTCTTCGTTCATTTTTTTTAGGTTTAATTACTCTGTTAGTCTCTATAGTTTCGTGAAATTTTCAATTAGGTCCCTATACTTTTTTTTTTTTAATTGAGTCCCTACACTAAATTTTTTTTTCAATTAAGTCCTTCTTAGTAGTAATTGGCTTAATTTTATAGGGACCCAACTAAAAAAAAAAAATAATTGGTATAGGGACCTAAATAAAAGAAAAAAAAAGTGTAGGAACCCAATTAAAAAAAAAAAATTGGTGCAAGGACTTAATTAAAAGGAAAAAAAAATATAGGGACCTAATTGAAAATTTTGCGAAACTATAGGGACCAACAGAGTAATTAAACCTTTTTTTTATTGAAAAAATTAAAGTTGGAAACTTAAACAAAAATAAAATATTAAAACAATTAGGTAGTGTCAAATATAAGATTCATATAGCCATAGTCTTACTTTATAACCTAAAGTTAAAAAGTAATATTTTGCTATTTTCTATTGCTATTACCTTATAATAAATTATCTTTGGAATTTTTAAAATTTAGAGCAATATTCTTTTTCAGAAATTATATACCTATTAAGAAAGATGGTGGAAAGATATCGTAGTAATAAAAGGGATCTACATATGGTGTTTATTGATTTGGAAAAAGCGTATGATAGGGTACCAAGGGAGGTCTTATGGAAGGTTTTAGAAAAGAGGAGAGTAAGGATCGCATATATTCGGGCAATTAAAGACATGTATGATGGGACCACAACTAGTGTGAAGACTCAAGGTGGTGTGACAGAAGAATTCCCTATTGGTATAGGATTACACCAGAGATCATTCTTAAGTCCATACATTTTCACATTAGTCTTAGAAGTACTCACAGAACACATCCAAGAGCCTGTGCCATGGTGCATACTTTTTGCCGATGATATCGTCCTTATGGAAGAGTCAAGGGAAGACCTAAATAAGAAGTTGGAGTTATGGAGAGAAGCTCTAGAAGTGTATGGTCTGCGCATAAGCCGTAGTAAGACGGAATATATGAAATGTAAGTTCAGTTTGAGAAGGAAAAACCCCAATATAGAGGTGAAGATTGGAGAAAACATCCTACGAAAAGTTAAAAGTTTTAAGTATCTTGGGTGCATCATACAGGATAATGGAGAGATTGAACAGGATGTAAATCATAGGATCCAAGCAGGTTGGTCAAAATGGCGGAGTGCATCTGGTTTTATATGCGACAAAACAGTGCCTTTAAAACTTAAAGGTAAATTCTATCGCACCGCTATAAGACCGGCTATGCTGTATGGTACGGAGTGTTGGGCGGCTAGAGGGGAGCACAAACATAAGCTGAGTGTGGCAGAGATGAAGATGTTGAGATGGATGAGTGGTCATACGCGATTGAATAAAATAAGGAATGAAGATATAAGGGAGAGAGTTGGAGTAGCACCCATTGTAGAAAAGATAGTTGAATCGCGTCTCAGGTGGTTTGGACATGTGAGAAGAATACCGATAGAACATCCAGTCAGGAGGGTGGATGAGATGGAAGATGGACAAAAGGCGAAAGGCAGAGGAAGACCATCCATGAGGTGGTCAAACGAGATCTACATGTAAACGGTCTCTCTGTAGACATGATACATGACAGAGCACAATGGTGTCCTTTGATTCATGTAGCCGACCCTATTTAGTGGGACAAGGCTTTGTTGTTGTTGTTGTAGTATTCTTTTTCAGAAATTACATTTTTTAAAACTAAGTTGTGGCGTGTATGTACAAATTAAATTTGACAGTGTAGACAACCATGAATTGCTAATTGGTTGACAATATGACATTTATGTATATAAGGAAAGGGAAGGAAAAAAAATGATGTTGATCAAAATATATGCACACTAGTTTACAGAACATTGATAACAAAGTACATACAGCAGAGTATTCTCTTATAAACCACCATGTCTACGCTTAAGAACACCACCTTGATGAAGAATGCTACCTGTAGGAACCATGTTAGCCTGCATTATGACATCATCATCTCCATGGTACTCAAGAATCCCAACACTCTTTCCCCTAGTATTATTGAAGGTTCTTTTGCTGGTTGAGCCAATAAGTTCTTCATCAAAGCTTATCAATTCTTTTAACTGATCATGATACTTACTTGACTTTGTTACCTCACCACTGTTGCATGCATCTAAATCCATCAATGACACAGATTCTAGACATGGCCTTCGAGAAGCTAAGATGAATCTAAACAGAAGAAGATAAGAGAGAATCAATTTCCACAGTTGGATCAGGAACGAGCAGATATTGCTAGCAGCTGCGCTTTTGTTGCCGGAGTAGAGTATCTGAACTAGATTCCCCAGAGGTGTTAGGCAATGCTTCCATGTCGTGGCAAAATGGCAAGTGTTCAAACCTTCCTGTCTACACATATCAGTTTGACAGGGTATAAGTTGACACTCACACTTATAAAATCATCGAAATAAGGTTTTTTCTTTTGTTTTTTTTTTTGAGGGGGGGGGGGGGGGGTTACTTACATTAGGGATGAGATACCTGCCAACTGCGATCCCAATCACCAAGCCTAGTAAACATGATAGTCCTAATCCTAAAGTCCAAATCATAGCTGCACCTAGCCCTGGACAAAAGAGAGTTTATTCATTATATTTGAATCATAGTTTCTAGTTTCTCTTTTCTAGGTAGATAAAAGGTTATAGTTTAGCATTATGTCATTTGGATTGACATATAATACAAAAGTGATCTACAAATAATTCTAAGGTTCAGAAGGGTCATGAATGTCAAGCAGAAATCTTCATTTTGTTTAACTCAGTTCAAGAAGTAACTAACAGAGTAATGGATTGCATTTTTATATTAGCATGTCAAAGGAAAGTTTAATATGCTAAACATAAATAACTGGCAATATTGCCTTAAGTTGAACCTACTTGCCTTTGCTATCTTCATGAATCATGACATATTTTGACACATCACAAAATGACAAAACTGTGTCATAGCCTTGATTTCATAATCTATTCTTATATCCTTCTCTTTCAAAAGCTCAAGAAGGATGTTGTAGTAGAAATCATAATCAAGACAAATGTCTGTGCATTAACTTAATCTACCACAACCACACTATACTACTATGATTCAGATTGCAATAAACTACTACACACTAGTGCAATATTTACACACTTACGGACCAGACTACAGATTATTTAGATCAGTTTAACCTTTGAATGAAAAGTAATTTAACTTTATTACTGGGATACTAATTCCAACAAGTGGATTAAAATCTCACCAGAGTTAGATCCAAAGGTACAATCCTCCTCCTTCAAATTAATCTGATGGATCAATTGATGCATATGATCTGAGACCAGTAAAGCACACAGGCCAGGAATGAAAGCCAGCTCAAAATCATTAGAAAGTGATACATTTTGTGAAAGTCCATTTTTTCTGCTTGACTTTTCTGAGAAATCTCCAACAATTGTAGTCACACCTGGGAAAGACAAAAACAGACAAAAGAAATATCAATTATTTCTTGACGACAAACTACACCCAAAGCTATTACAAGATTCACCATCCTAAGTTCCCTACCACACATTTAAGAACAAATATCAAGTCAAAACAAAAACTAGGGACCACCCCGTCATCCATAATTATTGACCACATGGAAACACCTCCAATTGTTTGACCCATGCTTCTCATGCATGCTGAGAAATATAATAGAATCCATCATTCGTCCATCACTGAATGTGATATAGAACCAACACAGATTACACAGCTCATCCAATTGAGTTGGCACATTAGATGTACAGAAAACATAGTTCCTTTAAACCCTCCTATCGCTGTCTCTCCCCATACAACTATGTACTCAAAAACACAAACCATGACATGTGCAATTTCAAGCTATGTATATGTATATTATAAACAAAGTCTGAAACTTTGGAGATGCAAACAAAGCAGAACCAAGCAACACAAACAACAAACAATAAGGTAACCAAACTATCCAAAATGTGAAGTAACATTCTTCAAACAAACCATTGCTAGAGATTTTCCTAATGGCCTTGTTGTTCTTGTCAGCAACGTACACATTTCCTTTAAGATCAACAGCAAAGCTTCTGGGTTTGTTAAACTCAGCTGAAATCACATCCCCATCTTTATACCCCGCAGACCCATCTCCTGAAAGCCTCCTCACAATACTATCTGCAATTTATTATTAAAAAAAAATCGAAGAATAGCAGCAAAGAAGCACGTAAAGATCAAAACTTTAGAACACCCCAAGAAAAAGAAAACGAAAACTAAAAAAGGGGAAAGAAAGAGGGGGAAAAAAGGTTACCACTGGAAATGGGAAATTGAAGGGTGTAGAAAACGCTGTTTGTAGAATCAAGGAGGATGAGATCGGAGGAACCGGATCGCTGGAGGATGGAGTGAGGGTTGACGTTGACCTTGTGGCCGTCGAGGACGGTGGTGACCGTGAAACCCTCTTCGAGAATTATGCTTCCTGCGTTAGCTGAAAAAAAGAGAAAGAAAATGCAAAAGGAAAGAAAAGAAAAGGTGAGAAATGAAGGATGATGATGAATTGATGATGAAGAATGTTGTTAGTGTGTTACCGTGAAAAGTGAGGAGGATGAAGAGAAGGAAGAGAAAGAAGGTGGAAGGAGAAGCCATGGCTGCGATCAAAGGGCACAGGATACTGAGCTCACTTCACTCAAAGCTTACTTGCTGCAGAAGCAGACCAACCATAAATAAAGTAAATTAATAATTTATTCAAATAAATTAATTTACATAATGCTATTATTTTAAACATTTAGTTATGAATATGTTAGCACAAAAAGCAAAAATCTAAACTACAAAGTTTGCGTAGATGTTGATAGCAAATGAACATGTTAGCAGTGGATAATATTCCCTCACGTCTAAAACCATCTCCGGTAGGAACTCATCCCAATTTCTGTTTATGGTCCACCTATCATAAAAATAATTTCACATCAATTTTTGCGTCATAAACAGTAAATAGAAACTCAAAGCATCTCTATCTTCTTCATTAGGAGGAACTAACTTTAATTCCTGTTGTGGTTTCACTTAATTAATTAATTAAAATACTTGAAATTAATATAATTAAATTTTTTAATAAGATAATTTAAAAATTTAAATTTAAAAATAATTCACTATTAAAAGATATTAATATTAAATAAATTTATATATAACAATAATACACAATATATAATTCGGGATTACACTAATTTGTAAAATTACTTAATACAAAGAAAAACATAATTAAACTCTATAGTTGACGACAAGCATTGTGAAATTGCCATATGTGTTCAATCAAGTCCTCTTTCAATTGTCTATGCTGTTGCCTATTTCGAAGTTGGGCATTTCTTTGGAGAAATTGATGGTATGGTGCAAAATCTTCTTCTCCCAGCTGAGGTTATGATAAGCTATTTTCAACATCATCATACTCTAAGCCTTGAGCAAAATTTCCTGCATAAGTGTCTCTTTCATCCTCAACAATCATATTATGCAATATAATACAAGCTCTCATTATGTTGGCAAGCTTCTTCTTTTTCCAAAAACGAGCTGGACCACATATAATTGTAAAGCGTGCTTGTAACACTCCGAATGCTCATTCCACATCTTTTCTTTGCCCTTCTTGGTATTGTGCAAATAACCTGCGTTTCTCCCATTGTGGCTTTGAGATTGATTTGACAAATGTGGCCCATTCAGGATAAATATCATCTGCTAAATAGTATCCCATTGTATAATTATTACCATTAATAGTATAATTTACCTACGGATCACGATCATTTAGGATATCATCAAATACAGGAGAACGATCTAACACGTTGATATCGTTATTTGAACCAAAAACTCCAAAGAACGCATGTCATATCCAAAGGTTTGAAGATGCTACAACTTCAAGTACTATGGTTGCAACCCCACAATAACCACTCATGTACATACCTTTCCACGCCTTTGGACAATTTTTCCATTGCCAATGCATGCAGTCAATGCTACCCAACATGCCAGGAAAGCCACGACCCTCCGCCATTTGTAGTAGGCGTTGTACGTCATTTGGATTGGGTTTTCGCAAGTATTCATCCTCGAACACCGAAATGACACCTTCAACAAATTTTTCCAAGCATTCAATTGTAGTGCTCTCGTCTATGCGCACATAATCATCAACAGCATCAGCTGCTACGCCATATGCTAACATCCGTATCGCAGCGGTATATTTCTGGAGTGGCGACAAGCCTATTCTTCCAGTTGCATCAACCTTCTGTTGGAAATACGGATAGACGTTTGAGAGAGCGTCTATTATCCGAAGGAACACATGTCTTCTCGTTCGAAATCTCCGTCGAAAAATGTCAGCATTATACACCGGATCATCTGCAAAGTAATCTTGAAAAAGGCAATCATGTCCTGCTTCTCGATCTCTGTTGATCCATCTACGAGTAATTGAGATAGAGTTTCTATCGATATCTTCTTCTTCTAAATCTTCGAGTAAATACTCATCGATCCAATTATCTATGAGTGTGTTATCTTGCCGTCTTCTTTTGCCATACAAAGCCTCATTAAACATATCATCAAAATTTCTAGCCATATCTAGAAATGTAATTTTTGGTTCTCTTTCGAGGTGAGAAAGTAGAGTTGAAGTGGAGTTGCGGAGTCATTGATAGTTGATATTTATAAGTGTGTCTGCAGTAAGTACCTTAACGGCTAGTTAACGGCTAGTTTTGCAACGGTCACTTTCATGAACAATAACGGCACAATAATATTGACTAATTTAAAAACTTACATCAGAAATAAATAAAACAAACTATATCATATACCAGTAATACGCAATAAAAATAAGAACATACAACATAACTCTACGAATATAAGGAACCATTGAGTAAACCACTTGGCGATTATTTTCTCACATGCAATCTCATGAAGAGCTCGTCGTTTTTCACTCATTGTAGACGTGTCAGCATTAAGTATTTGCATATCCATCTCCCTTTCCCTTTCCTTGGCCATCCTTTTCCATTTCCCTTTCTTTTGCTTTTATCTCCATTTCTTTAATATACCTCTGAGTTTGTAATTCTTGTTCTTTCATTGCCGCTTGAGCTTGTAATTCTTGTTCTTTCATTTTTGCTTGAATTTGTAACTCATTTTCTTTGATTGCCATCATCTTTGCTCTATGTTTCTTCTCCTCTTCTCTTTCTTTTTCTCTTTTCATTAGTTCATTTTCTCTAACATTCTTAATATCTTCCATGAGAGATAATTTTTTGACAACCGATG
This sequence comes from Arachis ipaensis, assembly GCF_059453495.1. NCBI lineage: Eukaryota > Viridiplantae > Streptophyta > Magnoliopsida > Fabales > Fabaceae > Arachis > Arachis ipaensis. The sequence goes on from NC_142438.1 coordinate 138,110,643, forward strand.
ATTTTCTTTCGCTAAAATCTTCAGACATCTGTGCTTTTTCCTTACCTTTTCGCTTGCTCTTCTTTGATCCTTGTGGGAGAACGAGGTTCGTTAGCCAACGGTGTTTCTGGGTTTGATGAGGATGAGTATGCTCCAGTTGCACTAACCTTGGTTCTCTTTGAGCCGCCACTCTGTGTAGGTAGTTGGCTTCTCCATTTTTACTCCAACCGAAGCATGTTCCAATGCCTCTCAAAAGTGAATTTTTGACCATAATGTGTGGAATAAAGTTTATAAGCCAACTCCTTTATATCATCAGCGTTCGAACCACTCCTTATGTTTCGACTAGCTTGATCATAGCAACCAGCAAATTGTGTAATAGCCTTGTTGATCTTATACCATCGTTTCTTACATGCAACTACCCCCCTTGTCATGTCGGAGCAAAATTCTACACAGTAGCTATGAATTTGACTCCAAAATATTTCCCCTTTTTTGATCGGTACTAACTATAGGGTCAGTTGAAACATTTAACCATGCACTGATCAGCATCTCATCCTCTTTCCAATGCCAGTGTTGAATACTATCTTGCCTCCGATCTTTAATATCATCATCATTGAGGTCGATAGCATCTAATCTACGAGGGTTGGCAAAATCTGAATATTGCGAATTTGGACTAGATTGTATAGGAGCCTGAGAGGATGGGTTAGAAGAGCCACCAACACCAGATGAGTTATGTCTTGATGCACTGAATTGAGTTGGAAACGACAAGAAAGTTGGAGTAACATTTTCGATAGAGGGGTTAAATATGGATGAAAATGGAAAATGGGGGTGTTTGTGAATTTTGATTTTGCGGTTGGAATATAGGAAATTGATTATTATAAGGAGCTTGAAAATTGAAATTAGAAAGATTTTGTGGATTTGGATTTTGAAATGTATTTGGTAGTGTGAAGTTTTGATTTGGAACTTGAGAGTTTGAGGTTTGAGATTGTTGGGTATTTGGAATTTGAGGAAAGTTTTGTAAGTAATTGAAGAAAGAGTTGAGTTGGTTTGGATCCATTTTTTCGAACAAAAAATAATAGTAGCATAATTTTGATTTTGTAAACTTGGAAGAAGATGAAGAAGAGTAGTAGAGAGTGTGAGAATAGACGTGTATCTAAGTGGTATATATAGAGTAACAAAATATTAATTTATTAATAATAACGGTAACATAGTAACGGCTATTTTTACAACGGCTAGTTTTGCAACGGCTAAATTAATATAACAATATAAATATAAATAATATTTAATATTAATTATGATATAAATAATTAATATAAATTATTAATTAAATAAAAATTTAATTATTTAATTATTATAATTATTAATAAATTAATTATAATTTAATTACTTAATTAATTATTAGTTAATTAATTAATATAAATTATTAATTAAATAAAAATATTAATATTTAATATAATTAGTCATTATAATAATTATTAAATTAATTAATATAATTATTTAATTAATTAATATTTTATATAATTATTTATTTTTTATTTTACTTGCCATTTGGCAATTGTGTATTGGTTAATGGGAGTCCCCATTCAGAGGGACTCCCTCGCTTTGAATTGCGTGAAGGAACTCAAATGAGTTCCTCTCCAACGCCCAATCTCTCTTTTCTCTCTGACAGCACAGTAGGAGGGCTCCAAATATTTGTCCGTTGGAAATGCTCTAAGTGACGCTTTTTATTTTTAATATGGAGAAGAGTGTGGAGTGATACAAAGTTATGGAAAATAGGAATATTTTTTCTGCATGTGGTGTCAAAGAGGTTGAAATCGGACTAAGGAATTTGGAATAAGGAACTCGGACCATCCGATTAGAGGGTATTTACAAAAAAAATTATTTTTTAATAAAACTTGGAGGATCCGTTTTAATTTTAGAAAAAAAAAACTAATCAGAACGGTCCGATTTGTAGTTTTTTTTTTCCAAACAAATCGGATCGTCCAATTTGAATAATATCAATAAAAAATACCATATCAAAGAAAAATACCTAATCTTCCAATAACAATGTATTACACATATATTTAACCAATATAAAAAAATTAGCCTCTAAATGATTAGGGAGAAATTATGTGATTTAAATTATAATTTATTAGTTTATTTTTGTTTAAATTAGTATAAATATAAATTTGTTTTGGTATATTAATATTAATTTTAATTGTTATTTTGTTAAGATGAGAGAAATTTAAATTTAAAATTTATTTATTTAAATTAATGAAAATTTAAATTAATATAAATATTGTTGTGATAAGATCTGATGTGGATGTCCATTTTCAATTAAGTTTAGTTTATAAAAAATGATTCTATTTAATGTAGTTTGAAAAGATGATATCATGTACACATATAAGATAGAGGTTTAAGCCTCTGAATAAAAACACATAACAATAATAATTTTTTCTTTTTCTTTACGGAACAATATTTCTCTCTCACTTTATAAATATATACATACCTTATAACATATAATATTAGTAAATTATTATAGTGAAATAAGAGCATATATATATATATATATATATATATATATATATATATATATATATATATATATATTTCTCTATTCCATATTTATTTCGCTTCCATATTTATTTCATAACACGTTATCAGCACGACACTTTGATCAAATTTTTAAGAAGACTCAGGTAACAAATTTTCATTATGTCGAAACTCTCTCATCTTAAATTCAATGCTCTTGATATATCTGGAAACAACTATTTATCATGGATATTGGATGCTAAAATCCATCTTGATTCAATGGATCTTAGAGATACTATTAAGGCTGAAAATAATGTATCCCAAAAGGATAAAGTCAAGGCCATGATTTTCCTTCGTCGTCATCTTGACGAATGATTGAAAAATGAATATCTCATGTTAAAAGATTTTGCAGATCTATGGAAAGACCTTGAAGAAAAGTACAATCATCAAAAGACGGTGATACTTTCTCAAGCCCGATATGAATGGACGCACTTGCGTCTACAAGATTTTAAATCCATAAATGAATATAATTCTGTAATGATTCGAATCACCTCACGAATGAAATTATGTGGGGAAAAGATAACTGTAATGATATGTTAGAGAAAACTTTTTCAACCTTCCATGTCTCGAATGTGCTTCTACAGCAGCAGTATCGAGAAAAAGGATTTAAAAAATATTTTGAGCTAATTTCTTTCCTTCTTGTTGCTGAACGCAACAATGAGTTGCTCTTAAAAAATCATGAAACGCGCCCAGCTGGCGCCGCCCCATTTCCTGAAGTAAATGCGACAAATTATCCCAAAAGAAGTAAATGGCAAGGTTTTAATAACAAGAACAATTATGGAAGGAAAATGAATTATGTTCAAAAGAGAGGATCTCACCATAAGTAGGATAAAGAAAAAAATATTGGGTAAAATAAATCAATAGAGGATAAGTGTTTTCATTATGGTGGAAAGGGCCATTGGTCACCTACCTGTCGTAGCCCAAGGCACCTAGTCGATCTTTACCATGCATCTTTGAAAAATGATGATAAAGGAAAGGAAACAAATTTTGTTTCAAATGATGCTGAAAATTCCACTACTCATTATGATGTATCTGATTTCTTTGAGGATCCTGAAGGAAATATTGGTCATTTGATCAATGATAAAATAGTTTAATATGTGGGATTGTTAAGTATCCATGTAAATAAATAATGTAAAGAACTTATTGTTAAATTTTATTTTCTATGTATTTAAGTTTCAAATGTGATGTATATAAATAATGAAATATTAATGTTTATGCTTTGAAATCATTAAATATGTCAAGTTTTAAAAATAATAATAATAATAGTGATAATAATAAAATTTTAGTATCTAACATTATGTACATTATTTTTTAGAAAAATAATTCTAATCAAGAACTCAATTTGGCTGTGCATGTATTACTACTCATTTTATTATTATTTGTCTTTGAAGAAAATGGCAAGGATATATAATGAAGATGTATGCCTTGCGGATAGTGCAAGTTTGCATACCATTCTCAAAAGTGATATATATTTTACCCATCTTGTGCCAAAAGAAGAATATGTTAATACTATTATTGGCTCAGGCAATGTGATTGAAAGCTTCAAAAGAGCTATAATTTTGTTTTCCGGAGGACCAAAATTCATAATAAATAATGCACTATTGTCTACCAAGTCTCCAAGAAACTTGTTGAGTTTTAAAAATATTCGCCGAAATGGATATCATATTGAGACTATGAATGAGGGAAATCATGAGTACTTGTGTATCACAACTCATGATTCAAATAAAAAGGTTATACTAAAAAAGTTACCCTCACTTTCATCAGAGTTATATTATACCAAAATTAGTGCAATTGAATCACATGCCATTGTAAATCAGAAATTTACTAACCCAAATGAATTCATAAATTGGCACAACCGATTGGGTCATCCGGGAACAACCATGATGTGAAGAATTATTGAAAACTCCTATGGACATTCACTAAAGAACCAGAAGATTCTTAAAACTAGTGAATTTTGTTGTGCTGCATGTTCTCAGGGAAAGTTAATTTTAAGGCCATCACCAGTAAAGATTTGATTTGAGTCCCCTGAATTCCTAGAAAGGATTCAAGGCGATATATGTGGACCTATTCATCCACCATGTGGATCTTTTAGATATTTTATGGTTCTGATAGACGCATCTTTGAGATGGTCACATGTGTGCTTATTGTCTTCTCACAACCTGGCGTTTGTGACATTACTGGCTCAAATTATTCGATTAAAAGCATAATTTCCAGAAAATCTAATCAAAGTAATTCGTCTTGATAATGTTGGTGAATTTACTTCCCAAGCCTTTGATGCTTATTGTATGGCTAATGAAATAAGTGTTGAACATCAAGTAGCTCATGTTCACACGCAAAACGGGTTAGTAGAATCACTTATTAAACACCTCCAATTAATTGCTAGACCCTTGCTTATGAGAACAAATCTCTCAACCTCGGTTTGGGGCATGCTATTTTACATGCCGCAGCACTTATTCGTTTGAGGCCAACGAATTACTATCAGTTCTCTCCTATGCAATTAGCTTTTGGCCAGCAGTCAAATGTTTCCCATTGCACCACATAATCGCACCAAAATAGGACCCCAAAGAAAATTGGGGATATATGTTGGATATGATTCTCCTTCTATAGTGATGTATCTTGAGATACAAATGGGAGATGTATTTAAAGTCCAATTTGCGGACTGTCATTTTGATGAATCAAAATTTTCAATATTAGGGGAAGAGAATAAGCTTCCTGAAAAGGAACTTAATTGGAATGCATTATTCTTGATGCATTTAGATCTTTGATCAGGGTAATGTGAACTAGAAGTTCAAAAGATTATACATTTGCAAAGAATAGCAAATGAATTGCCTGATGTATTTTTCGATACAAAAAGGATAACCAGGTCGTATATACCAGCGAAAAATGTCCCAATTCGAATTGATGTCCCAGGTGGACAAATAGCCACTGAAGCAAATTCACGCCAGAAGCGTGGCAGGCCTGTCGGTTCCAAAGACAAAAATCCTCGAAAAAGAAAAGAGGTAAATACTATTACTGTTGAAAAAGACATAGTAAAGACACCTGCAGTTGTCCAAAATTCTGATATAATTTTAATGCCAGAAGACGTTCAGCTACCAGAAAATTCTGAAAATGATGAGATCTTGATAAACTATATATTTACAGGAGGTAAATGGGACTGAAATAAGACAATTGTCAATGAAATATTTGCATATAATGTGGCGTTAAATATCATGCATGAAAGTAAGGATCTTGAGTCAAGATCAGTAGAAGAATATCAACAAAGAAATGATTGGCCAAAATGGGGAGAAGCCATGAAGGCTGAATTAGACTCACTTGTAAAACGTGAAGTCTTTGGACCTATAGTTCGTATACCAGAAGATGTAAAACCTGTTGGATATCGATTGGTATTTGTGAGAAAATGAAATGAGAAAAATAAAGTTGTACGCTACAAAGGTCGACTTATAGCACAAGATTTTTCACAGAGGTCCGGTATAGATTATGAAGAAACGTATTCTCCTGCAGTGGTTGCGATAATATTGCGTTATTTGGTCAGTTTATCTGCATATCATAAACTGCATATGCATTTAATGGATGTGGTAACAGCCTATTTATACGGCTCATTAGATCGGGATATCTATATGAAAGTTCCTGATGGACTAAAGATATCTATAGCATCCAATGAATATTTGCAAGGGTTATACTCAGTCAAATTGCAAAAATTTTTATATAGTCTGAACTAATATGGACGAATGTGGTATAATCGTCTTACTGAGTATCTGGCCAAAAGTGGATTCAAGAATGATGATATCTGTCCATGTGTTTTCATAAAGAAATCTGCATCTGGATTCATTATAATTGCTGTGTACGTTGAAAATTTGAATATCATTGGGACTCCTAAAAACTCTAAAAGAAGAGTTTGAGATGAAAGATCTCGGAAGGACTAAATTTTGTCTCGACCTGTAGATCGAGCAAATACAAAATGGGATCTTTATTCATCAAACAACATACACAGAGAAGATATTGAAAAGATTTTATATGGCTAAGTCAAATCCCTTGAGTACCCCAATGATCGTAAGATCTTTGGATGTGGAAAATGATCAATTCCGTCCTAAAGAAGAAAATGAAGATATCCTTGGTTCTGAAGTACCATATCTTAGTGCCATTGGAGTGCTAATGTATCTTGCTAATAATACGCGACCTTATATATCATTTGTTATGAATTTACTAGCAAGATATAGTTTCTCTCCAACTAGAAGACATTGGAGTGGAGTTAAACAAATCTTTCGATATCTTCATGGAACGATTGATATGGGATTGTTTTATCCCTATGGATCAAAGTCACAATTAGTTGGCTATGCAGATGCTGGATACTTGTCTGATCCACATAAAGGGAAATCTCAAATAGGATACCTATTCACATATGGTGGTATAACTATATCATGGAGGTCCACGAAATAGACGATTGCAGCAACATCCTCTAATCATGCTGAAATACTAGCGATACATGAAGCTAGTCGCGAGTGTTTTTGGCTGAGGAGTTTGATCTAATATATTCTGTCATCATGTGGACTGATTGATCAGAAGATAGCTCCAACTATCCTGTTTGAAGATAATACAGCATGTATTGCTCAACTTAAAGGCGGATATACCAAAGGTGATAGAACAAAGCATATTTCTCCCAAATTCTTCTTCACTCATGATCTTCAAAATCAAGAGACAATTGATGTCCAACAGATCTGCTCAAGTGACAATCTAGCAAATTTATTTACAAAGTCACTCCCAAAATCCTCCTTTAAAAGATTGATACATGAGATTGAGATGCACCGATTTCGAGACATTAACTGATGTCGACAAGAAGGGGAGACTGTACTCTTTTTTCCTTGGTCATGTTTTTTTTCAATTAGGTTTTTCTTGACAAGGTTTTTAATGAGGCAGTCCCTATCACCAAAGGATATTGTACTCTTTTTCCTTCACTAAGATTTTTTCCCACTGAGTTTTTCTTTAGTAAGGTTTTAACGAGACAATAATCTTAAATGGTCATCCAAGGGAGAGTGTTGTGATAAGATCTGATGTGGATGCCCATTTCCAATGAAGCTTAGTTTATCAAGAATGACTCTATTTAATGTAGTTTGAAAAGATGTCATCATGTACACATATAAATAGAGGCTTAACCATCTCAATAAAAACACACAATAATAATAATTCTTTCCTTTTCTTTAAGGAGCAATATTTCTCTCTCACTTTAATATACATATTTCTCTCTCTCACTTTATAAATATATACATACCTTACAACATATAATATTAATAAATTATTATAATGAAATAAGAGCATATTTATATTTTTCTATTTTATATTTATTTTACTTCTTTATTTATTTCACAACAAATATAAACTTGTTAACATATTTTAGTACATAATTTTTATATGGTCATTTTGATTTATATATTTTTACTTTCAATATTTCTATTTTTATTTTGACGTTTTTCATAAAATTCTAAAATATATCAAAATAAAAAAAGCTCATCAAGTAATTAATTTTATTTTTTCAAGATATGTTTTGTACTTTTGTTGGTTAAAAGTACGATAAAAATATATACATTAAGCTTATTATATAGAAAAATTTATACACGAATTCTACACACACACACATATATATATCCGGTTTAAACGGATTAATTAAAAATTGATTAGTAAATTAGTTCCATTTAGAATAAAAATCGTTGTTAATAAATTAATTAAATATTAAATTTGATCCCATTTTTAAATAATTAATTGATTTAAAGTAATAAAATAATTTTTTTAAAAAATATATATTTTACATATAAATACATTATTTTATTATATTGAAGTGAAGTGAAAATTTTGATTTCCATAAAACGAAAGTGTTTGCCAAAGAAAATTGTGTATAAACATAAACAAAAAACAAGGGTAATATGGACAAATCTGGAAAAAAAAAAAAAAAAAGAAAGAGCCAGAGCCAAAACAAACATTCGCTTTGCGAAGTTTGTGCGTTTCAACTCGCGAGTTTCAATTAGTAGCATAGCTTCAGAATACAAGAAAGAAGAAACAAGGAAATTAAATTAAATCAAAGAAAACAAACACAATAATAAAAATTAAAAAAGAAAAGAAATTAGAGACTCTTTCTTTCACGCGCCAGCGCCAAAGCAAAACGCGACTCAGATCCAAATCTTCTTCGTTCCTCTTTCTCCGTCGCCGGCGACCGATTTGGATCTCCGCTTCCGAATTCGGGTCCTCGACCCGGTTCTCTCGCATTTCATTCAGTTAGATCCGATTGAGCTTTTTCGCCATGGATCCGATCTTAAATCCGTTCTCTTCAGGCACGCGTCTCAGGTGAGCCATTGCTTACTTAGATCACAAGAACCTCAAAGTTTCGTAATTATTATTATTACTATTTTGTTTGAGGATTTTAGCGCCAATGCCAGCTACTAAAGGATTAAGCTAGCTGACTAGTGATTACTATGGCACAATTCTTGTTTTGTGTTTTGTTTCTTCCATTCAGACATTGCTAACTGCTAGATCCTTCAGAATTATTTCTAAAGTTGCTGTAGGAATGGTGTGTTAGTTATTATGGTGAGGTTCTTTGTTTTCTTGCGCACTGTAGTTTAATTTTTAAGTTTTGGTACTAATCTGGTTTATGCGTGTTGTGTTATAAGCATGCATGTCAAAGTTGAGTGTATTTGGTGCTTGTTAGCCTTATTTACATACTGTCATTGTGCTTTTAACCTATAACTTTTACCTTCTTAGGTTTTATCACATCATGGAAAAATGTGCTGACAAGTGACAATGCCTCTTCTCATTATCTTGAGGATAAAGTTTAAATGTTATCCTTTAGCTACTTACACACATCTAGTTTCAAGATGTTGAGAGATTGGACAGTGAGAAATTGAGCATGAGGTTTCGGGATTATATTAGAACATCACTTACTAGATGCCATTCTTTTCTTATTAAGTACTGTACCAACCACATGGATTCAAACTGGTTGTCAAGGACACACTGTAATATTCTCATGCTGAATTTTATATAATAGAATACAAGTGGTTAAGAATAATTTGAATATGAGGCCTGTTGCAGTTGTCCCAAGAATTTGGCCATTTTTTCTTTTGTTTTGGGAGGGGGAAGAAGATGAGACCTTCATCCTGTATGCTATCTTTGTTGAAAAGTGATGATCTATAGGCTGTCCTTTCTCAGTTTTTTGTGCTTTAGTGTTTGACTAGCTCGCGCTCGTGGTATTCTGCTTGTTGGTCTGTGTATGTGTATTTTAAGTACCTCTTATGTGCAAAATCAGTGCAGTTAAAAGATTGCCAATTTTTCTGGCAATGATAAATGTTTAATATATAGTTTTAACTTTTAACATTTTAGTTTAGTTATTATCAGTATCCTTAAATTAAATTGTTCATAACTTTGATATCAGGGACATGATTCGGGCCATACGTGCTTGCAAAACTGCAGCAGAAGAGCGTGCTGCCATTAGAAAAGAATGTGCTGCCATTCGTGCTTCAATCAATGAAAACGATCCAGACTATAGGCATCGGAATCTGGCTAAGCTTATGTTCATCCACATGCTTGGCTACCCTACGCATTTTGGTCAAATGGAGTGCCTGAAGTGTATAGCATCTCCCGGATTTCCAGAGAAGAGAATAGGTTACCTTGGCCTTATGCTGCTCCTTGATGAAAGACAAGAAGTGCTAATGTTGGTCACCAATTCTTTGAAACAGTATCCATTTTCAAGACAATGTTTCATTTGTTCTCAGTTTTTACATTTGAGTTCACAAATATGGTAGGTAACAAAATCAATCACTGGTTATAGCAATCAGCAACCTTAACTGAATTACAGAGATCTTAATCACACGAATCAGTATATAGTAGGACTTGCTCTTTGTGCTTTAGGAAACATATGCTCAGCAGAAATGGCTCGTGATCTTGCACCTGAGGTTGAGAGACTGCTGCAATTTCGAGATCCAAATATTCGGAAGAAGGTGACTTTTCCATTATATTTCATACGCTTTTATCAGAATCTTATCACTTGAGTAACATTAAACTCAATAGATATATTGTGATATTTAGAATTCTATTGTTTCTTTATGCATGCTTATGAGAGGAAAATAGGCCATGGAATGTTTCTCCCCCCCCCCCCCCTTTTTTTTTCTTTTTGGGGATTTACAGTGACTTCTCTATGTAGTTACAATAACTTACTCCTAATTTAAAGTTATTAGTTTTGGAGCTTCTTTACTATTATTCTGCAACATTATGACTTGTTACTTCTTCCTGTTTCTCAATTTCTTGTAATGGTGCTTACTTTGTCATTCTAAAGATTTTTGTTATATGAATCTGGCACTAATAGTAGCGAACTGCCTAGGCTTCTGTGGGAAAAGGGTTATGTAAGAAATTCGTCTGGTTCTTGCACAACAGAAAAAGTTACACTCCTTCATTTGCTAAATGCATTAAACTTGAAATGTTACGAGAAAACACTTGCATTTATTCATTTCCAGTAGGAAAATAATGTGAAGACGTACACTAACATTGATATAATCATATAAGTGTCTTACAACAAACAAGTAACAACAACAAAGCCTTGTCCTACTAGTTGGGGTTGGCTACATGGATCAAACGACGTCATGAGCTTTATCATGTATCATGTCTACAGAGAGACTGTTTACATGTAGATTTCGTTTGACCACCTCATGGATGATCTTCTTAGGTCTTCCTCTGTCTTTCACCCCTTGTCCATCTTCCATCTCATCCACCCTTCTGACTGGGTACTCTGTCGGTTTTCTTTTCACATGTCCAAATTACCTGAGATGCGATTCTACCAGCTTTTCCACAATAAGTGCTACTCCAACTCTCTCTATTATATCTTCGCTCTTTATTCTATCAAATCGCGTATGACTACTCATTCATCTCAACATCTTCATCTCTGCCACACTTAACTTATGTTCGTGCTCTTCTTTTGCTGTCCAACACTTTGTACCATAAAGCATAGCCGGTCTGATAGCATTGCGATAGAATTTACCTTTAAGTTTTAAAGGCATTTTTTTTGTCACATATAAAACCAGACACAGTCTGCTATTTTGACCAACCTGCTTGGATCATATGATTTACATCTGTTCAATTTCTCCATTATTTTGTATGATGCACCAAGATACTTAAAACTTTTAACTTTTCGTAGGATGTTTTCTCCAATTTTCACCTCTGTATTAGGGTTTTCCCTTCGGCGGTCGAAATTACATTCCATATATTCCGTCTTACTATGGCTTATACGCAGACCATACACTTCTAGAGCTTTTCTCCATAAATCTAACTTCTTATTTAGGTCTTCTTTTGACTCTCACATAAGGACGATATCATCGGCAAAAAGCATGCACCATGGCACAAGCTCTTGGATATGTTTTGTGAGTATTTCCAAGATTAATGTGAAAATGTATGAACTTAAGAATGATCCCTGGTGTAATCTTATACCAATAGGAAATTCTTCTGTCACAATACCTTGAGTCTTCACACTAGTTGTAGCTCCTATCATACATGTCTTTAATTGCACGAATATATGCGATCCTGACTCTCTTCCTTTCCAAAACCTTCCATAAGACCTCCCTTGGCACCCTATCGTATGCTTTTTCCAAATCAATAAACACCATATGTAGATCCCTTTATAGACTTTAATAAAATTTTTGACATTGCAAAAGTAATTTTTGGAGCAGAACCTACTGATAGAATGACAAAAATTCAATTAAGTTGCTTTGCAGTGTGTCTGTGGCGCTAGTGAGAAAAGTGGATAAAATGAAAGATATTTCGATTAAAAGGGGTTGATGAAGACCAGAAAAAAAAACCATAAGAGTTGTTGTTTAAGAGAAACAAATAAGAAATACCTATCTCTCAGCTGTTGTAATGAAATATTAGTTTTTGATAGTTCCCAAATAATTGTGACCTTGTGATTTGATGTTGAATTGCTCATGAAACAACTGCTTGAGTTATCATTGTTTGTTCTGATAAATTGACTATACTGACCTTTATCTAGGCAGCATTGTGCTCTATACGAATCATAAAGAAAGTTCCAGATTTGGCGGAAAACTTTGTCAAGCCTGCTACTGCCTTGCTTAAGGAGAAGCATCATGGAGTTTTGATCACTGCAGTTCAGCTTTGTGCAGATTTGTGTAAAGTTAGCAGAGAAGCTCTTGAACATATTCGAAAGGTGCTTTCAGTCTTTCTTTACTGTGTAAAACGTCCAGGAACACTTAAACCATTTTTCTCCTCTTTTTTTCTTGAACCTGGGAATTTTATTTTTTGGCTGAAATGCTTTCATCTTTTTGGTTTGTATATGAGCTATTATTATGATGTTTGCAGACTTGAGTTCCAAAATTACTCACTTGCAATTTGCCATGCATGGCACCACATGTTAATCTTGTTGTGTATGCACTTTATGATGGTATATTTTACTTTAGGGTGTTTGATTGCTAACTCGTCTGCCACTTGAGCTATGCCTTTGGTCAGCTGTTGTAACAAAAAACTGTCTGAACAATTATTGTAGAAATGCACAGAGGGTTTGGTGAGAACTCTTAAGGATCTAGCGAACAGTTCTTATTCACCAGAGTATGATGTTTCTGGCATCACAGACCCGTTTCTTCATATCAGATTGCTCAAGTTGTTGCGATTGCTGGGTGAAGGTGATGCCGATGCTAGTGACTCTATGAATGACATACTTGCCCAGGTCTGTTGTGCATTGTCAATTGTCAGTGTTTGGTATTGTGGACATTTTTTCCCAATGAATATCATTTTACCTTGCATGCCAACACAAACTGCTGATGGTATCTTAATAAGGAATTAAGGATTGAGATATTTAATTTGAAGGAAACTTTTTGTTAATTGAAAAAGAAATTTTGTCAAGAGTATAAAGGGACAGTACAACTTAGGGCAGGAAGGTAAAAGACAAAATTCAAGAATTGCAACAGGGCTGCTTAGTGTCTTTATTTATACATATCTGAAAGTAGGAACTCCTGCGAAACTACTCCACTACTGCTGTCATCACACATTCACACGTCAATAATCAAAGTATAAACTTTATACTATCATATTTTATACTAATATACTATTAGGTTTTGCAATGTAAAATGTACCAAATGTGTGCTTAGGGGAAACTGAGCACCTTAAAAACACAAGTATTCAGCTCCAACCTGGACTATTGTGATTTAGATGTCAAAGCAAAATGATTTTGGGTGCAGGTGTGTATGGGTGATACTAGTAAGATCTACACTTCTGATTATTGTTTCTCAAGTCCAAAGCATAGGTAAATAGGGTTACGAACTTTAGCTATGTAATTAAAGCTCAGTGTTATAGACATGTGAATTGTTTTAGGTGCATGGACACATTGGGTAAGATTGGACAAAATAGGATAAGTAATATTATATTGTAAGATAATTAGGGTAGCACTTATCGTTCAAATGATAAGCCTTGGATGGTTGTCTTTGGAGATTGGAGAAGACCTGTATAAGCCATAGTATGGAGATTAGATTAGTTAGAGGGTAGTTGAATAGCTGGAGGTAGAGGGAGGCCAAGGAGACATATAACTGAAACCACTAAGAAAGATTCAGTTCCTAATTTATTTTGTATGTATTGTTAGTCTAAAAAAGCTTTACTGAGATATTCAATCATGTATTGCTGCATACATCAACAAATATGTTTGATTCAATTACCCGCAACTTTTAAAACCTTCAAAATATAAGTGAATATGTTAGATGACAATGTAAAACTACTTCACACTGAAAACAACAGTAACTTAAGCACTGTGTGATAGGTGGGGTTGGCTACATGTATCAAATAACATGATGTTTTTCTTAGGTCTACTTCTAGCTTTATGACTACCTTCCATCCAATCCACTCTCTCAAGACTCTCAAAGCCTATTTAGAACATATCCATACCACTGAGGACAAAATTCTAGTAATCTTCTCAATATTTGATGCTACCCAAATTCTCTCCAATGTATTCCAAATCCTATTTAGTCTGGTGTGACTAGTCATCCATCTAAACATCCTCATGTCTGCCACATTAAGCTTACGTTCCTGATATCTTTTCACTGCCTGACGTTCAATCCCATAGATATGCAGTAAAATATACCTTTAAGCTTTACGCTAATTTTCTTCTTGTAGATAAAGCTCAAAACACTCCTCTATTTTAGCCACATAGCTTGAATCCTATGGTTTAGATCTCTGTCTCTCTCTCGATCATTTTGGATAGTACTAGTAGAACCAAGATACTGAAAAGTTTAATCCTCTGAGAAAATTGTTTTACACTAATGGTTCAAAATTATTCCCCAAATTTCGATGATATGACAATCGACATGATTTTCAATAGGCGACGGTGTTATCCCATTAATGTAGCTGACCCTCGCCCCATATATCGACACAGTTTTATTGTGTCACACATTTTCAGTGACCATCTTTTCTTGAAACCTATGCTTGATGTGTTCCTTAACTTGTTATTTCTTTTAGGTGGGTACGAAGACCGAGTCAAATAAAGTTGCTGCGAATGCCATTTTATATGAGTGCGTTCAAACAATAATGAGCATTGAAGGTAATGGTGGCTTGCGCGTGCTTGCCATCGGTATCCTAGGAAAATTCTTGTCAAACCGTGACAACAATATCAGGTATTTTTTCTGGACATTGCTTTTTCTTGATACCTATAGGAAATGTTGTATAAAGGTTATAACCACAAAAGTACATTGAGAGTTCGCCGAGTAAATTGAAGCAACAAATTTTTTTACTAAGAAAGGTTATCTATAACTGCCAAATCACTAAGAAGAAGGAATCAGAATGAAGAGAGCAATGAATACCAAAATTTTTCTAAGCTTACTTGTTGCAGGCGCATTGGTCCCTTTTTTCTTGAGGGAAAAACATGTAAGGCAAATTTTTAAATAGGAGATGCATAGGTTGCTATATATACGGATATACACTTCCAGTGGTCTTGCTATTACAGTAAAAAGGACTTATAATTTGGAGCCAAGACAACATTGAATTATTTGGAAACGCTGTTTTACTGTGTTCCTGGAGCTTTTCTTCTGGATCATCTCTCTTTAAGCCTGTATGGCATGCTTATCATAGACAATCCATGATATGATAATGGGTTGGATGCATGTTAGCTTAGAAAAATTTTAGGAAAACAGTACACCACTTCCTGGTGAATTGTTACGTTCGAAGAATTTTTCCTAGAAATATTTTCCAGATGTTTTAAGCCCCCTCCCCCCTCTCTTTCCCCTCTTTCTTTTTTATTGTATGTGTTTGTAATTTCTGTATTGTGATTGCCATGATACTCACTGTTTTAGTCAATTGAACTCTTCTAACTTATCATTTCAGATATGTGGCATTAAACATGCTGATGAAAGCTGTAACTGCTGATCCTCAGGCAGTGCTTAGGTATCGTGCAACAATTCTGGAATGTGTGAAGGTATTATGTTGCCTTCAATCTTTTTTCTTATTCAGTTACAAGTCTAAGCCTTGTTTTATGACTTTGAGAGGTTGTTGACTTAACTTTTTGGTCCAGGATGCTGATGCTTCAATTCGGAAAAGAGCCCTTGAACTTGTTTATGTTCTGGTGAATGAAAGTAATGTGAAGCCCCTAACGACAGAGCTAGTATCTTATCTGGAAACCTGTGATCAGGATTTCAAGGGGGACCTTACTGCTAAAATTTGCGCAATAGTTTCAAAGTGAGTCATACAGATTATCAATGGCATTCCATTTTTGCGTACATAGTTTACTTTTAACATTTGCATTCACTTTCATGTGTATTAGGGTTGAAATAAGAAGCTAGGCTTGCATTTTCATATTTGAATTCATGGTGCAATTTGTTTTCTTTTTCTCTCACATTAATTAATAATGTCTTGGTAGATTTTTCTGGCCTTTGTTTACCAATGCATTTGTTTGATTAAACAGAATCCATTTAGTTCATGTCTTATTGCCATCATCTCCACTCCCCTTTATTAGTTTAGAACTGGCAACTGGAGGTTTTTCCTTTTAAAACTTTGCCATTATATCTAAATGTGTTTTGTTAATTAATTAGCATTTACCTATTTGTGCCTCAGGTTTTCACCAGAGAAAATCTGGTATATTGATCAGATGATCAAGGTTTTGTTGGAGGTATACTTCTAAGAAACAAGATCTTTGTAGTGAAAAAAAAAATTCTGAGATAATGAAATCTGTGCTCATTTTTCAGTGTTTGATCATATCAGTAATGTGTGTGGTGTGTGGTAGTAACTTGTTTCTCATCTCTACACTTGGCATTCTACATCCCAGGAAAAATGACTCCTATGACACCCTGTTAAAATTATCCCACACATGCTGACAACTTGTTATTTGATTTAAATAAGTTTTTGATTTCAGTAAACCTTGATTTTATGTTGATCTCTACTTTATTTTGGGTCCCTATATTGGCTTGTCTCTTCCATTAAATGTTGACATAACAAGTTAAATATTGAGATGGCAGATGAGACATGTTACCATTTTGATTTGATGGAAGCATAGAGAGGTATAAGGCTAGGTTAGTAGCTAGGGGATATACACAAACCTATGGAGTAGACTATCAAGAGACTTTTGCTCCAGTTGCCAAACTCAGTTCTGTGCGGATTCTCTTATCCCTTGCTGCGAATTACAATTGGCCTTTACACCAATTGGATATAAAGAATGCTTTCCTGAATGGGGAACTAGAGGAAGAGGTGTTCATGAAACTTCCACCTGGATTTTAAGCTAAACCCAAAAAGGAAAAGATTTATAATTAATTCTATTTACATAAAAGATTCAGGAAAGAAATTAAGAATCTGATTTTGATTTGATTTAGTCAACACATTTAACTTATCACAACTAAATAGCTGGAAGCGACGAAACCAAACATTTTAAACATTTTTGGAGTGGGAAGAAAGGAGGACCAAAACCAAACTTATGATTACTTGTTTGGGTTGAAGTAAACTACTGTGTATGTTTTATTTAGTCTATTTGTCACTTTATATTTGCACTAGGACCCACTCCACTATTTCTTTATATCAGTCAGACAGTCACAAATTGTTGATAATCAAATTTGGTTGTTTTGTGAGTCCCTTTTCTACTATAAAGCAAGTCCAAATATTGACTTTATGATTTGTTAGTAGGCTGGAAATTTTGTAAAGGATGAAGTGTGGCGTGCCCTAATTGTTGTTATAAGCAATGCTTCAGAGCTTCATGGATATGCAGTAAGAGCATTATACAAGGCATTTCAAAAGTCAAATGAACAGGTGCTCTATTCTTCTCAGACAAAATATATGCTTATTGTTGATTTTTTGTCGCAGCCATAATGTTATAACATTGACTTCTATTTTTTATCAGGAAGCCTTCACTCGTGTTGCAATATGGTGCATTGGAGAGTATGGTGACTTGTTAATAAATAATGTTGGAATGCTTGACCTTGAAGATCGAATAACAGTAAGTAATATTTTCCTCCTTCGGAAGTTTCTAAATAAGTAAAGTTCTGAGAAAATGATGAGGACATTTAACCACTAACAGTTTCTGTAACGTATGTATGTATGTATGTATGTATGTATGTATGTATGTATGTATGTATGTATGTATGTATGTGAAACTACAAAACGAATACTTCACACCATGATCCTTTATTTGCTCTTAGTTTCTAAATATAGTGTTTTATTCTTCATGTATTTCATGCATGCAGGTGACTGAGTCAGATGCTGTGGATCTTATAGAGATTACTATACAATGCCATGCATTGGATTTTACCACAAAAGCAATGGCTTTGGTTGCCCTATTAAAGCTCTCTTCACGTTTCCCTTCTTGTTCAGAGTATGATTTGTTTTTTCCCGTTTGTAAATATCTGTTACATTTTGTTTTAAAATGGATTTTTTTTTCTTTCCTGTCCCTGCTTCAGAGGAATATAATGATTCTAGTATAAGACCAAGCTCAATAGTTTAAACACTTGCTGCATGTTTACTCCCTCCCCTATGCATGTGATTTGACTTCTTGATAAGTCATATGACTGTTTTTCATCCATGTATCTTCATTTGTTTTGCATATATACTCTTGTATTTGCATATTTGACATGTAAGTTCTATTCTGTTTTTGTTCCTTGTATAGGAGGATCAGGGAAATAATTGTTAAGTACAAAGGGAACTTTGTGCTAGAGTTGCAGCAAAGATCTATAGAATTCAATTCAATTATTGCAAGACATCAAAATATTAGGTGAGGTTAAAGTATTTTTTGTTTAATGACATTGTATCAAGGGCTTGAATTTATAGTACTCTAGTAAAAGAAATCACATTATGGGAAATGTCATCATGTAGGTCTATGCTTGTAGAAAGGATGCCAGTTTTGGATGAGGCAACTTTCATTGGTCGCCAGGCTGGGTCTCTGCCTGATGCAGGTTCCATTTCGGCAGGATCTTCTGTGAGTCTTCCAAACGGGGTAGCCAAACCTGCAGACTCTCTTGTAGATCTGCTTGATCTAAATTCAAATGATGCTCCCGCACCAAGCTCTTCTGGTGGGGATTTTCTTCAGGACCTTCTTGGTGTCGATCTGTCACCGGCAGCACAATCGGGTCAGTGTTCTTTAAGATTTTCCATCTTTGTTCACTCCATAACAAAGATACATATTTATTTTTCAGAAACATGGTTTATGGCTAGACCATTACAAGATTTCAGAGTTTTATAGAAAGGATTTAGGGTTCTTCTATCATTTGTGGAAATATTACAAATATTACTCTGCTTATTGGGTTTGGTTATACTGCTGTTAGATGTAATTTATGAGGTGAGCATTGGAATTAAAGATCGGAGATAGTTGCATTGCACAATCCTCTGCAGTGCCCTTTTTCCTTTTTTATCTTTTAATGAATAAACTTGCAAAATCATTTATGTTCATATCAGTCTGACATTTTCTTGCATTTTTAGGTGCTAACCAAACTTCAAAAAGTGGCACAGATGCTCTTTTGGATCTCTTGTCTGTTGGATCAGTGTCTAGACCTGTTGAATCACCTTCTGCACAAAGCAATTCTTCTGCCATAGACATTTTATCCGCCAGTAAAAGTGAAAAAGCATCCGTTTCACCATTAGATGATCTCTCATCACTCTCACTATCTTCAAGAACAACTTCAATCACTGGAGCTGCTCCAATGATGGATTTGTTGGATGGTTTTGCATCCACCCCACCGAAAAGTGGTAAACTCAGTTATCAATTAGGAAATTATTTTAATTTACAATTCAGTGCAAATACTAATTCATTTCCCCTATATTGTATTGAACAGAAAACAATGGGACAGTTTATCCATCTATAACTGCATTTGAGAGCAGCTCCTTGCAGTTGACATTCAATTTCTCAAAACAGCCAGGAAACTCACAAACAACGAATATCCAAGCTACCTTCATAAATTTGTCCTCTGATGAATACACAGATTTTATTTTTCAGGCAGCAGTTCCAAAGGTATGGCAGTCAGTGTGCTGTTTAGCTTTCTACATCGCCTGCGAAAATCATCATCATTAAAGTGTTTTTTAGAGTTTGGATATAATTTGTCTACATTTTTCACTATGTCGTGTTTTATTATTTGATTTACTTGAGGTTTCCTGCTTTCTTATCAAAAGCGCAACCTAGTGCAAGAATCCCCACCCGTAGAGGTTTTCAGAGGGTAAATCTTCAGAATTTTTACCTTTGCAAAGTTAGGGGTGAGGCTATTTCCAGAATTTGAATCTGGGACCTTTTGGTCACTCAGCAGAAACCTTACTGTTGCTCTGAGACTAGCGCTCTCCATGCTTTCTAGTTAACGTGGAAAATGTCTTCTCCTTCCTTTGTTTGACCTATAACTATAAAAAACTTATCATGATAAAGAAATCACAATTGGGGGATTTATTTCTCTCAAGTGAATAGTTCTAGCAATATAGATGTCCTCAATTCAATGAACAAATATATTTATGTTGTCTCCACACTTGAGTTTGAATTAGATATTGACATTTTGAAGCTGATGAGTGGTTATACCTGTTTTCTTCTAATAATATTGGTATTTTGATTTTCAGTTTCTGCAGCTGCAATTAGATCCAGCTAGCGGCAGTACTCTCCCTGCCAACGGAAATGGTTCAATCACTCAAAATTTTCGAGTTACCAATAGCCAAAATGGAAAGGTAGATTTTATTTGTCAGTTGTTTTTGTGCATAACCATGTTCCTACTTTGATTTATGCGTTTAAGTGGTTCTTAGAGAAGAATTAATGTCTAATAACATTTGTTTTTCAGAAATCTCTTGTAATGCGCATAAGGATAACATACAAGATAAATGGCAAGGAGAAACTGGAGGAGGGACAAATCAGTAATTTTCCTCGTGATTTATGAGCGCCAAAATTGTAAGTGGCCATTTTGGGTGATACCATAAAAGGCATAAATTAATAATAAGCCCTTTTCGTTTTCCGCACTTAATAGTCAGTCAGGAATGCACTTTTCGTGTTTCACTTTCATGCCTCAAAATGAGAGGGCGGTATGGTTCATACAACTGGGTCCGCTTTCCGGCTCAAATTTGAGGTAGGTTTGTTTATTTGTTTGGTGGCTTCACAAGCTGCAATTCTTAACTAGCGTAGGTTCTTTATGTAAATTAGTCCAAAATATTCTTATACACGATGATGTCAATCACAGTTTTACCTATGAGGAACACAGAATTGTCTCACATTGAGAACTTGTGTTGCTTGCAATTTCTTACCCCTGAAGCTGAAGGTAGTTGCGTCAGTCTGCCGTTTGCAGTTGCAGTGTTGAATGCAATTTGATAAATCGTAGGGATTTTATACAAATTGTTATATTCGATTGTTTTATGTAACATCTTTTTTCCCCCAGTATCATTAATGAAATGTAATCCCAAAATTAACGTATTTCTTATTCTCTATGCTAAAAGTTCAAGGAGATAACTGAAGGAACATTTACATTTCTGTGCCGCTGCACGAGAAAATTAACCTTTAAAAGGGAAGTGTGTAATTAAATTATTTAACTGTTGATAGGAATTAATGGTATTGACTATTCCTACTGTTAATAAATAAACAGCCTTTTCGGGGTATGTGAACATAATCGGACTAATTTCTCCATTTTGTCGACATAATTTGGAAACAAGGAACCCAAATCAAAATATTTTATTATTTTCCTGTCTTTGCCACTTAATCTGAATTCCAGTCTAGTTGCATTGGTAATTAACAACACTTCTGTCACATGGTGCTATAAATTCCATTCAAAATTCTAGACTGCCAGAGTGCCAGTTGTTTGGGATCGTTAAATTAATTCATTTATGGTTTATAGATCCGATGTTAATGACAAGTCTAGTGTGTAGGAGCATCACATTACAATATTATGAATTTCTGTGTAAGATCTAACTAAAAAGCACTCTGAAAATATTGATTAAAAGTATATTTTTTTGTTCTTGATGTTTGGCAAAAATTTTAAAAATACTCTTAAATTTTATTTTGTTTCAATGTTGTCCCAAAAGTTTTCGATTTGCATCAAATATACCCTCGACGGCTAAATTTTTAAAAAATTTAAGATGAATCTAATAATAATGCAAGAAAATTATGCTTGATTTGCTTGTATTGAAAGTTGTTCTTATGAAATTGTTGTTGAATCGGTCTTAAATTTTTTGAAAAATTAGTCGTCAGGGGTATATTTGATACAAATCGAAAACTTCTAGGACAAAATTGAAACAAAATAAAACTTAGGAGTATTTTTAAAACTTTTGTCAAACTTTAGGGACAAAAAGTATAACCCTTTTAATGTATTAAAATTTAAAAGTTTATGTTTATATTTAAATTTTTATTTATAATATTTTGAAAAATTGCCTTTTAGAGTATTTATTAAGATTTTATTTTATGTTTATTTTAAAATTTTCTAATTCAAATCCTTACAACATGATTTTAATTTACATAATATCCAAATATTATTTTATATATGTAAGAGTTAAATTCAAAGAATTTAACGGCAAGAACTTTTAACATTGTCGTTAGGGTTTAAACTCTGAAACATGATAACTGCATATATAATAAATCTAGAGAAAATGACAAACAGGTCTCTGACCTTTTTTTTTTGCAGACATTTTCGTTCCTAATTATTAAAAAATACATTTAAGTCCTTGACGTTCTTAAAAGTTGGACGGATCAGTTCCTCCGTCCAAATGCCTCCATCAGACCTAATGGAAAAGTCTAATGTGGCTCCCGTAATGCTTATCACGCGTACGCGTGGGTCACGCGTACGCGTGGGTCACGCGTACGCGTGGGTCACGCGTACGCATCGCCTGTCAGATTTCCCTTTCACGCGTACGCGTGACACACGTGTACGCATCGCCATAAATTCTGCAAATCTTCATTTCTTCATGAATTCTCCACTTTGCATGTTTTTTTTTCCCATTTCTTTCAAGTTATTTTTGCCTTCAAAACTTTAAATCACTCAAACAAACATATCAAGGTATCGAATGTGAGAAAAGTAAATTAAATTTAGCCCTAACCCCATTACAACCCTGGAAAAGACCTCTTGATATGTGTATCCATGCATTGAATATATGTTGATTGGTAGAAGAAGAGTAAGCCTTATAAAGCAAGATTAGTAGAGAATTGAGAGAATCGACCCTTAAACACTAGAGAGATTAGAGTGCAAACACTTCCGGTGAGAATTCGATGCTCAATCCATTGTTCCTTGCTTTCACGAGCTTTCTTCTTACAAGTATATTTATACTTCATTTTGAGATTTGAATTAGTAGAATTCAAAAATCATCATACTATCTTAGCCCTACTTGTTCATATATGTTCTTGGAGATTGATTCATTTTTAACCAAGTAGGTAGACGCATTTTGCATATTAGTTGATGAACCACAAGAGTTTAGCATGAGGACATGCTAATGTTTAAGTGTGGGAAAGTTGATGAACTACAATTTTATGGTTTATATTGTATTAAATTTGGTGGATTTTATAAACTTTTTTCACATTTATTCACTAAAATATCATGGTTTTGTGAATTTCTCCTAAGTGTGCTTAATAATTGAAAACATGTTTTTTAGATTATTAAATTGCTAAATTTAATTTAAAGTTTTGAAGGCAAGAATGGCTTGAAAGAAATGGAAAAAAAAATGTAAAGTGGAGAATTCATGAAGAAATGAGAATTTGCTGAATTCAGGGCCGTGTGTCACGCGTACGCGTGAAAGGGAAGTCTGTCAGGCGACGCTTACGCGTGACAAGTATTACGGGAGTCACGTCAAACTTTTTTGTTGGGTCTGACGGAAGTATTTGAACTGAGGGACTGATCCGTTCAACTTTTAAGAACGTCAGAGACTTAAATGTATTTTTCAATGGTCAAAAATAAAAATATTTGCAAAAAAAAAAGGTCAAGAACCTATTTGTCTTTTTCTCATAAATTTATGTTCACCTACATCATCTTTAGACTAGTAGTAGGCATTGTACATAACATTTTTTATGAAATCGATTTTTTTTATGACATTATGAAATGGATTTTAACATATCATCGTTTACTAATGACCATAGCGGCAACCATTACTCAACATTTAATAATAAAATGCAACTAATATTTATGTTTCATTAGTATATGGTATTTGTATAGACCTTACTTTATAGTTAGTGTGAAATAATAGTGCAATTTGTTTAACTAAAAAGTATGGACTCAGATGATAGGAATAGCATTTGAAAAGAAATACACAAGGAAACTTAACAAATTACTAGCTGGAGTTTTGAATTGTTCAAACTTTCAAATTAATTTTGATACACAGAGTGACCTCAACACAAAAACAATGCTACTTTTTGAAATTTGGCTGTCATATATTTTAGACCACCTTGCACATCTAACTTGTAACTTTTTTATACTTCATTAAGCGTTGTATTGGACTACTCGACAAAATAAAAAATGTTACCATAATCTATTATATATTAGTAATTTTACAACCAAAATATGTCATATATTACTCTCTTATTATAATTGAAATTAAATTTTTCTTTTTAAAATTAAAGAGCCCTCTTCCTCTCTCTCCCTTTTTCTATCTCTCTTATTCATTTACTCGCTTTATCTCTCTTATATATCATTACTAATGACTAATTATAAATTTAATAATCAAAATGTGTAACATAATATTTTTAATTGTCATTAAAATTAAACTAAAATTAAAATATAGTTATATTATATTATTAATTTAACAACTACAATGTATCACGTGATACTCTCATTAAAATTGAGATAAAATATTTTTCTCAAAAATTAATAAACATTGTTCCTTCATCTTTTTATCTATCTCTCTCTTTTGCTATTTCTCTATACCTTTTTCACTCTATATATAACTTATAATTTATATTTTTTTTTATTAATTTGACAAAGTAAACTGTGTCATAAGATATTCTTTTATTACAATTAAAATAAATTTTTTTCCTTTAAAATTAACAAACTTCCTCTCTACTTCTTCTTTATCTTTCTCTTTCTTTTCCGTCTCATTCTCTATCTTTTTCTACCTTTTTATTCTAAAAAAAATAAAATTAATAAAATAATATAATTTAAATAAATTCATAAAATTATAAAAATATATTAAATTTATAATTAAAAAATAATCCCATAATATTATTCATATACAAAAATATTATTATTATATACATATTTTTTTATGTTTTATTTTATTTTAAATATTTACCACTTATCTTTCTAACTGTATTTTTACTTTTTTTTTTTCAAATATTTATTACATATAATTTAGAGAAAACACTAATATTGTACCTAATAATTAGAATCAAGATTCAATTATTTAAAAAAATAATTTTTAATTAATTTTATAACTATCAATATAATTTTTTTTATACTAATACCTAATTATATATATATATATAGAGAGAGAACATATTATTTTTAAATAATAAGTATGAAAATTAATTATTAATAAATAATTAAAGTCTTTTACATAAAAATAATACCTAAAAAATTTATTGTTTAATTTTTTTATCTGTAAAGATTATGATCTTCTTACTTGATAAAAACTTTTGTCTTTTACATACAATTTTTTTTTAAATAATTTGATTTTATGAATTTTTTGTGCTATAATATCAAAATAAAATTGACATAATTTTAAAAAATTTATATTCCTATAATATTATTAAGAATAAAAATACTAGTTATTACGTAATATAATAGTTGGATGGTAGTGTAATTAAATTAAAAGGTCAAGCTAACTCACTTGCATTTGTCCAACAAAACACATAACACGATACAAGTATACAACTTAATGTTTAACTGTCGTCCCCACATTAGACTCGCATCAAACCGTGCAAAACATTAGTCATCAAAGCATTGGATTTGAGTCATTAGCTTATAATATTGCAAAGTTCTAATCACTCTTAATTAGGAAGAAAATCCAAATTTGGAGTCTCTGTCGTCCATAGTTGGTATCATTACTTAATGGTAATACGATTTAACCAAACCAACCACTCATTTAGTAAAGTAAGCTTTTAATAAGTCTATTTATTTATTATATAATAACACATTAATTTTTCTTGGTTTTTGGTTCACCCTGTGCTTATATATTACCTTGTGTCGGTGACCAACTTGAAGAGGTGGCGAATTATGGGAAAATAATGTGTCCTTACTCCTTACAAGGTGGGGACCCTTGTTGGCTTTTATATGTTTGCCTTAGTAGTTTCTAAGCCTAAAGGAGTTGACCAATTCTTGGCCTTCTTGTTCTACCAGAGTATAGGGTTATAATAATATATAGTATGGGAACTGGGAAGTGATATCGGTAAGTTTTACATTTTATCTTCATTGATTGAGGAAATGGGTTAGATTGTTAGAATTTGATTCTCATTAAGGAACTTGATTGAAGATAAAAAATTGTTCACTAGAATTTAAAAAGGAAAAACGAATTTCGTACTATGTAGATTAGAAATACTGTGTTTCCCAGAGTTACATAAATTATGAGTATAAAATTTTTCATGGATCATTCAATATTTGTATATATCAATTTTCTTACCTCTCAATTATATCCTACTATGGCTGCGTTTGTTTATAGAGATGGGATACTGACACAGGAACATTGAGACACAAAATCGTGTTTGACAGAAAAAACATGGACAGAAATAATGTATCCAGAGACGACTGAATTAGTGTATTTTGTATTCATCCTGACAAGAAGGACACGGAGACACTAACAAGGGACACAACTTATTTTTTATTTTTTCTTTCATTATTCTTGTTAATTTTTCATAATTATATGTTTTATTGTTATATTTTTCATCTCAAATTTTTTGAATGAAAAAAATGAAAATAAATTGAATTTTCATAATTTGTTCTAGTTTATCACCAAACAGAATACAACAACACAAAATTTTGTGTTTCTGTCCATTAGTTGTCTTGTCCTGTTCTTAGAAACAAACCTAGATAATTTGTGTGAAAGTTAACTATTTTCCCTTGCTTTTCAACTAGTACCTTCTTAGATTTAACACTAAAAAAACAACTAATAAAACTAAACAATCCTTCATCCTAATATGAAGGGAGACGCTATTAGCCAAAACTTGAAAAAGAGAAATGTGTAATAATTAGATTGGTAGAACATAAGGAAAAAACTCCTTGACTTACTTTCCACCCATCTTTTCATATTAATAATGATCAAAATGTTAACCATGACATAGAAAAGGAATGGAAGAACGCTTTGCTTGTTTTCTTTCACTTCTTTTTAACCCAAACAAGTTTAAAATAAAAGCATGCCTCCGCAGAAAACCAAAGCATCCAAAAAGCAACTCCTAGTTTGACACTTACACTTTAGTTTCTTTCTTACTCATTGCAAGAAATTGCTGATAAATATCACTTTTGTCACTGAAATAAAAACATCACATGGCACCAAGGGACCACATTCTAAAATACTGTTGAAATCATCTCTTGTCATTGTGTTTTTTTGCTAATCACTACATTGATCTGTCTCTTCATTTTCCTCATAAGACCACAACAAGCAAAGCTTTTCTTTTTTTCTTCATTCAAGCAACCAAGTATAGCTTTTCTCGAAATTCAGGAACAAAACAGATGGCTACTTCTACAGAAATAGGATTTTGTAAAAAAAAAAACAAATAAAAAAATAATATTATTAATAAATAAAAAGTATGCTTTTCCTAACAAAAACTAGAAATTAACTCTGAACTCTCACCCAAAGGACATAGATTCTCAATTGATGTTTGTAGCATAATTTACAAGTATTATCAGTAAAAAAGTATAATCAAAGTATGAAAGATCTGAGAGTGAACTCATTGAAAATATGTTCTAAATCTGAGCAGTTTCATGTACCTTGATCCCTCTATTCATCCATGCAAAGTTGCAGTGACATGAGAATTACCCAAATGAATTTCTGGTGAGGAATTTGATACCTTATCCTTCCTAGACCATAGCCAAATCTTTGAAACAGAAAAGCTCTCACCTTTTCTAGCAATGTTGATCTTTTCCCCCTCAATATCCCCATCAATGGAAGAAGAATTTCCATACTGTGGAGCTAATCTTCCTTTCAATTTTCTCATACTGCCACTGGTGTCAGGGCATAAAGCCACTTGCAAATCTGAATCAGCAACCACATACTGAAAAGACCCCATTGAGAAGCACCTCCTCACATCAAAATTACTTGTGCTACTACTACTCTCTCCTTCACCTCTTCCCATGACCACACCTTCACCATTATTTGAGCTCCTGAATTTCCCAAGCCTAACAGAAAACACCCTTTTCCCACTCATTATGTGACTTTCTCCATGTTTGTTATTAGCAGAACCAGCCTCACCAACACCAACACCAACACCACTCCCTGAAACCCCATCTTCCCTTATTGGACCCTCAAATTCATAAACTGGGTTGTCAAATGCAAACCCTGGATCATAGAGGCTCCCTCTACAAAGGGGACAAGTTGAATTAGACATGAGCCATGTGTCTATGCAGTCAATGTGAAAAGCATGGTTACAAAGTGGAAGCAATCTCAGCATGTCTTGTTCTGAGAATTGACATAAGCAAACTGCGCAATCAAATGGTTCCTTCAAACCTATGATCTCTCTGTAGTAGAAAACTGGGAGAGCATCTATGAAGGCCTGATCCAAGCCTGAATCATGGAGATGGAAGAGTTGCTGTAACTGTCTCTGGTATGCATCAGGTTCAGACATGTCAGGGAACCTATTTGATTGTATAATTGACGAAGAAGAGGACCTTTGCCTCATAAGGAATCTAACAACCAATTGAATGATACCAGAGATCAAGAACACAATAGCTAAGATCACTATGATGAAAATCACTGCAGGGTTCATTCTAATTGTTTCTTGTAAGGGGAAGAACAAGAACAAGAAGAGGAAGAAGGTAAAGGTAGGATTTTGGGGATCTCGATAGCATCACTACTATGACAGATTTGGAAGTTAACCCAGTACATTCTAGAATACGTGGCTTGTGACTCTCAGTATTTGGATATTGCAACTATGTGTACAGCTTGATATGAAGTTGGAATCTTGCTTATTTGGGTGTTCAACCCAACTCAGACATTTTGACAAACAATGAACATGCACATAAAATCCTTGCACTTGCTGGAAGAAACAAAAAAATAAAAATTAAAGTTCCAAACTTTGGTGGAAAAACAAAAGGGTTATGATGTCTGGGGCAGTCACATTGAAGGGAAGTATGCTGGAGAAATTGGTTAAGGTTGTAGTTGACCTACCTTAATTGCAGGAAATCATCATTTCTCAGCTGTTATTCAGCTACCTGAGGACTCGACACTCACTCACTCGGGACTCTAAAGACACTTGCCTCTGACTCTCTCCCTGTCTCGGAGAATAATCAAATCAATAGCAAAAGAAGAGAAACGAGAGCTACTTCTATGATCCAAGCTTATATCATGTTGTCCCTACTCTAGGGCTTAGGGTCCTAGCCTCCTAGGCCTTTATTTTACATAAATTTTTTTTTTGGTTAATTGTGTAAGATATTTGAGTCATAACAGTAAATGGGCCCAATGTTGTAGTTAGTCAACATCACATGTTAAGCTTCAACCCAAAACACAAAATCTGTTATTGGATTTGTTTTGACTTTTGACTAAGAAGCCCAAATCCTAAACTAGAAAAGCCTATGTATCACACTTTTAGGGCCGAGAAAAATGAAACACCCATATACTATAGTTGTCATATGTACAAAAACAAAGCGTTACTTTAGTAGTCATATATCAGAATTCCAAACCTTTTAAAATCTAATTCGATCACATTAAAATTATTGGATTGGATTTAATATTTGTAGTTTTTTATTTGGATCTAATCTGTACATTTATAAATCGGATCAGATATTGGATATATATGCAAAATATAAAAATATTTTAAAAATTTTATTATTAAAAAATATTAATAAATTTCTTTTTATTCTTTTATACATGTTTATTCTTAAAATATTATTAAACATATTTTTCTTAAATAATAAAATAAAATAATACAACATATATGATCATTATTAGTTGAAATAAAAAATAAAAAAATATCTACATTTTTATTTATTTTTGTGGATCTGCGGATATACGGATACTTTCATAAAATCCGCAATCCGATTCCCTTAGTGTGCGAATCAAATCCAATCCGATCCAACAGCCTTATAAATTGGATCAATATTCGTAATTTCAGATCGGATTCGAATAAATACTACGGATATGCGGATCGAATTCGATCCATAAACACCTCTGTTGAATAATCGAGGCAAAGCGTTACTTAGTAGTCACCCAAAAAAAAAAAACATTACTTTAATAGTCATCATGTATGTCTTGCAATAAGTATATTCGAGTTTGAAACAGATTTGACTATAGGCCAACTGATCAAGTAGTGGATAAAATTCTTAAATATTGTATATATAATATAATGTGGGTGAGTTTGTAATTATTATGATTGGGGTCATCCAATCTATTTGACCCAAAAAAAGAAAAAACCTTGCATAATGAATATATTAACTAAAAAAAAAGAAAAAAGTTTAATTATTTTCTGTATGGTGAATAATTTAATGATAATGTCTTCACATAAAAATTACATTGTAAATCGTTAGATAAATTTACATGCTTAACTGAATTATTTAACAATTTACGAGGTAATCTTTATTAAAAGATATTATCGTTAAAATATTCACTTATTTATATTTTTAAACAGATGTATTATTTTTACACACTCAATCTGTCATTGATTAGAATGTGGTCTCTACGCATTTTAACTATCATTATTGATTAGGTGTAAAATCAGTTTTTTTTTTCTTTGCTGTTTAAGAAACATGAATTATGTTAGTAAAAAACTAAAAATATTTAATTCAATAATTTATAGCTTAAAAGCATACAATCTTGAGCATTATTTGATTAGAAACACAGACAATAATATTGTTTATAACATTGAGGAATGCTAAGGGCAGCAACTTTTGTGATTTGTAGCCATCAAAGATAATTTTAATGGTGTGAGATTTTATCCAATGACTCACTTTTCTTTACTGATTATATGCTGGCCAGAATTTAACAAAGTTACTGGCCCTAGACTTTTCCTTTTATTAATAAACTCAAAAGAAGATCATGGAAAAAAGACTAGAAAGAAAGTTGAGTTGGAGCGGTCTCAAAATGGATTAAAGATTTCAAACGAAGATCTCTCCCACCCAAAGATGTTAAAACTAACTTCATAGTATTAAAAGAGAAAAATAAAAAAAGAAAAATTATTAATGAATGGTAGGCCATGGAGTCCACGTTCAGTTGTCTGACATTGCAGTTGCATGTGGTCTTGTAATATTATTAGAACATGGCAATTCTGGCTCTAACATCTTCCTCTCTTCTCTTGCCACTGAGTTTATGACTTTATGTCACAAATTTATTAGAGATTCACTCTTTCAGTATAGTTGCAGATACATATGTAATTTCCATTTAATGTTGATTCGACCACTCCTCCACTTTTAAGAGGTTGCTATGGTTATTTATTTATTTATTTTTTTTTATTTTTTCTATATTTGCATGAATTTTATTTTGTTTTATTAAGTGAATAATTATACTTATCTTTTTAATTTATTACACATATGCTAATTTCTCTAGGAAGAGATGATATTATGAATTGTAATACTTGAGCGAGATTATTGCCAGTGTCATTTTATAAATTTTACAATATTGATTATTATATAAAACACATACTAAAATTAAACTAAAATTAAAATTAAATATACTTTACAAATTAATAAAAAAATATATTATATTATATAATATTGTATACATAGGTCTAAGGCTACGGTGTGTTGTTTCGAATTTATTACCATTAAGGAACAAGTCCCCTTATTGTATATATATTTTTTAAAGGCTAAATTATCGTTTTTGTTTCTAACGTTTGTAGTAAGTTTTAAAATTGTCCTTAACATTTCAATCGTCCTATTTAAGTTTCTAATGTTTTAAAATTGACTCAATGTTGTCCTATCATTAAGGAGCAGTTAACAGAATTGACGACGGAACAAAATTGAGACAATTTTAAAACGTTAGGGACTTAAATAGGACGAAAACGTTGGGGACAAAAACGATACATAGAAATAAATTTTAGTTTTATCCTTCAATAATATCAATTTTTTACTGTACATAGTATTCAATTATTTTTTAATCATATCTAAGTAAATTATACTTAATCACATTACTTTCATTCTAAATAAATTTATTTTTTATAATTTTTAAGTCACTAACGTTTCAAAATCGTCTCAATTTTGTCCTGCCGTCAATTCTGTTAATGGATCCCTAACGGCAAGACAACATTGAGCCAATTTTCAAATGTTAGGGACTTAAATAGGACGATTGAAATGTTAGGGACAACTTTGAGACTTACCCCATGTAACACCCTAACTTTCAGCATGTCATGATCGTACCAAAAGCAAGGCGTTACTGACCTATTTTTCTTATTTACTATTTAATATTGAGCCTTTAGTTCGATATCACGTTTCAATTTTTAAGAAAATGCCGGAAAATAGGTTAGTAACGCCTCGCTTTTGGTACGATCATGACATGCTGAAAGTTAGGGTGTTACACCCCAAACGTTAGGGACAAAAATGATACTTTACTCTTCTTTAAACGATGAAACATGGCTACAACAATGTTATAAAATCATTAATCAGCGCAAATTGTTCATCTATTTTAGTATGAAAAAGTATAGATAGACAATGAGACTAGTGAATAATGTGAATAATAGAATTAAAAAAAATTAAAATCAAAATATTAAATCAGATGATTAATTAATTTCTAATAATTTAAAATTTTGAATTTTAAAAAAATAAAAATTTGCAAATAGTGCAGTTACATCCATCATCAATTCTTACTGCCTTGTTCCATTAGTGAATTGCGTTCTGCAACCCAGCCACCCATTATCATCACCTCTCACCGATCCGACGCCGGCCAAAACACCAGCCACCGCCGCCCAGCCGCAGTTGATGCCGCCTACCTCTACTCCAACGTCCAAGATAAACATCTACATTACTGTGTCAATAACCATCTCCATACAATGTAAAACAAACATCCGACACAATTTACATTAAACAAAAAGAAACAATCGAAATCAAACTCCAATAAAACTAATCAGAAATGCGAACTACTAGGTAGGAAAACAACCTATATTCACACTATATAAAAAGGAGAGAAAGAAAATGGATAAACAAAATAGGTCACTTTAGTACCGAGATGAACATCTACGTTAATGTGTCAATAACCATCTCCATTCAATGTAAAACAAACATCCGACTTTGTGAGTAGCGATGAGGCAGAGTGACGTTGGGTTCGTAGACAGCAGACCAGAGGCGGCGCAAAGAAGATGCGGCGTTCAGCGATGAGCTTGGTGCAACACAGCACGATACTGCATGCGGATGTCTGGCGGCCAGGCAACGACGACAGGAACCTCCTAGTCGACGACCGACGATCAACAGTGGCTCGAGAGAGGCGCACGGGAAGACGGCAGCAGCGATCAATCACCGTGAAAGGAAAACTCCAATCCTGTGAGAGGAGCGTCTGAGTACCGCTGGATGTTCAGGTTGTAGCGAACTTGATGGAAGTTCGTTCTCCAGCGCCGACGGTAGGGGTCTCTTGGGTAGCTGCTCGGTCAAATTGTGGGGAAGGGGATTACTGTTCAGTCAAGGGGTTTATTGATATAGGATGGCTAAAATTTGAATAGTTAAAATTTGGATTTTGGAGGTAATTAGAGGTGTAATGTATTTTTATTTTATTGGACTAATTTTAAAATTTATTGTTCATATTATTTAAAAAAGCCATTATCTATCTAACAAAACCCATTAAATATCGAAGCCTATTCACTCATTATTATAAACCTGAAAAGGTTGTATTATTGGTTATTTTTACTGACCGTAAGTAGCTCTTGACACTTAACTAATTAATATGCCGTAGGTAAATAATAAAACATAAAAATCTATCCAAGTTAAAGAGAAAGAGTAAATTAGAATATTCTGATTTTGTTGTACTATGTGCAATTTGGTCTTTCAATTTATGAGTAGAGGAAATTGGTTATGTGGCTGTGGAAATTAAATATGTATGTCACATTAATTAATGTTGTCAAGTATATACACATGCATCCGTTGTTCATCATATCTTCATAGATCGGCAATGGTCATGTACTGCGTACTAAACATCATAAAAGTCAAAACACTGAATGACTTGTTGATTGTAACACGCAAAGGAAATTAAAGTACTAACTACTAATTACAATTATTAGTAATCATCATCATTACTCGCTCATTGGCATGTTGCTTTTTTGGGAGTCTTTTGTTTTTTAGGTAATATAGGTAACTTGGTTCAAGTCACAATAATACCCAAATCATCCTCATAAATTTTTGGCCAATTAATTCTTAACAAATTTTAATTATTAAATTAGATCTTAAATATTTATTTCATTAAACAAATTATTTTTTATATCAAATTATTCATTTATATAAAGAGATTGATTTTAAAATTTTAAAATTTTTTTAATAACTGATATATTTTTATTAAATAAACAATAAAAATTAATTTATCTAACATCTTATCAAATTTTGATGTGAAAATTAATATGTTTAATAAAATAAAATATTAAAAATTAATGTGATGATTAAAATTTATTAAAAATTAAAATATCTTATTAAAATTATAAAATCTTTTGAGAATTAATTTGGTATATTACTCCATATTAATTAATTATCATTAGGATATGCTCACGAGTTTAGTTGATTTTGAAGAAGGGAGAGATTTTGCAGAGCTAAATATTATTTACGAGTTTAAATATTCGAAAAACAATAATTAGTTTAAATTGAGGATTTTCAAGATCTCCAAATTTAGGATTTTTCTATAAGATTTAAATTTAAATTACATTTTTATTTTTAATAAATTATTCTATTACCATTTATCTTTTTAAATAAAGAATAAAATTATGAAAATATATATTAAATTCTCCGAATCCCTTTCCTTCCTTATTCAAAACTCATAAACAAAAGGAAAATTTAAATGTCTGAAGCTCGTTCACTTCTTCTTCCTTTACTTCCAAAACCACCAGTTTGATTCTTTCTCTCGCAACTGGTCAACACATTGATAGAATGTTTTTATTTTGTTAGAAATTAAAAAAAAAAATATGTTGTTTCTTTCTATCCGTTTAAGTTTTTCAAATAAATAATGTATAATATGGTATAAAAAAATAGCATAAGACAAATTAAAAAAAAGTTATGCAAAAATTAAATAAATTTAAAATAAATTTTTATTTAAAAAATATTTAAAATATAATCAGTCATATTATCTTTTTTTATGAGCTTAATTTTTGGGATGATTTCATGACATATTCAAATAGTATTAAACTATTAAAGCAGAAAAACAAAATTGCTTAGCTTATTGCCGTTCTTGACTGAATTAGACATTTTTCTTTCTGGGTAATTAACGAACTGCAAAATCTATTGGAACAATAAACAGCAAAATTGACTAGCCTAGCGTGACCACACTAAATACTAATGATGATAAATAACCAATGACAATATAGGTATTTCTTTTTTAAACCTAATAATAATAAACTTCTAAAATTTAAATTTAAATAGTTAAGAGAAAATCAAACAGAAATGATAGCATATATGCCTATTCATATACCTAAGTATATACATATTAATGCTGATGTAATAATTGAACTTACCAATTTGAGTTCGAAAATTTAAATTCTATCTTGTGTATGTAGTAATTTATTAGTCAACAAGCAACAAACTTTTAAATAAAGTTTAGATTCGTGACATGTTAGTTTTTAATCTATCGGATTGAGAATAACTTACAACAACCAACAAAATTAAAGCACAATACTACAAAATTGAACTAAATGCATGGGTGATAAAAAAAAAAGTCAAGGAAAATATATATTTTTTATGGTAAAAATTGCTTAATATAATTATTTATATATAATTAATTGCTCTACATATTATTTTCTCTTTCCGTGCCATGAATAACACAAAGCTAGGCTTAAAAACCTCTCCAATATGAAACAAAAAAAAAGTAGTCCCTATTAATTCAAAGCTAAAAGAGAAGAGAGGAGATGAGAATAGAAGAGAGCTTACTTAAACTTAAATGAATTTGAGATGAGTTTACAAAGCCACTATGTAATAATAATGATAATAGCATATATTATGTAACAATTAGTCACATAATTAAGAAGAAGGAGTGATGATCAAGCGTTGAATATCTTAGAAAGAGCCTGCAATACATTAACTTGAAACCTCAAGTGCGTGATGTGCTCCGCCGTCTTAAGGAAAAGGCGGTCGGCCTTCAGCCCCGCTCCGCCCGGAATCAGCCGTTGTAATTTCTTCATCTTCCTCCCTACTGCCTCCTGCTGCCTCTTTCTTCTCCTTCTCCACTTCACCTTTGCCAAATCTTTGTAATTACCCATATCTATCAACTACTAGTAACATACAACAAGGTACTAATAATATTCACACAAATTAAAAATAAAAGAAGGTAGAAGAAGAAGAAGAGGAAGAAAATTGTGGATGATGGAGGATGAGAATGTTGCAATGGAGTGAGCAAGGAGAGAGGGCTATAAATGAATGAAGAAAAAAAAAAAGAGAAAAAGAAATGGGATAGCAACTTGATAGCTATACAAACGGGCCATGTGAGCCGAGAAATCTATCAAGCCGAGCCGAAAAGATCCACTTTGCTCTTCTTTTATTTAAGTAACGGTAGAAACTCAAGTGCAGTTGACTTCACGTGAAGTTGATAATTGAGAGTCGTTAGATAATTTGACTCAATTTTCATCTATCAGTTATCAATTCAACTTCACGTAAAGTCGACTGCACCTGAGTTTTCACCTTATGTAATATACACAATTGAATAAATATGTAAACTTTTTTTGTAAATTGATTTTTTTACAAAAAATGAGAAGATTGATAAAATGAAAATATGAAAGTTTAATTACTCTTAAATCAAGTAATACATTTTATATATAATAAACTTACAAATTTCAGATAGTAATTGAACCACATATTTTCTTATTTTATCAATTTTTTTGTTTTAATTTGTTTCTCAAAATAAAAAACTAAGAAGAAAATGTGGAGTGAATTAGGTTTTAAAATGGGTTTGCACGCTTGGTTAGTGTTTGTCGTGTAACGGAGAGGTGGGCCAAGCCCGTGTTTGGCCCGGAGCGGCCCACGCACGTGTCTGACAGCTCTGCATGCACGCTCATTTATGGACGGCTTCTGTTGGGTACGCGTGTCCTAGTAATCCTCGAATCCCGACAGTTGCTCGCTCCATCTAACCGGGATTTTCATTCGCTGCTTCGCCATCCTTCGTGCTCCCTTATCCAAGTCATCTCATCGTACGGTTCACAATTCACTTTCGCTGGACGCGCGATCTACGGCTTGCCACGTGCGGATTCACATGACTTGGTTTTCTGTGGGGTCATGTAACCAATAATCTCATGAGGTGCAAGTGCAACGGGAATTAATGTTTTCCCTTTATCAAATTTCAAATTTAAGACTCCCTCCATTTTAACATAAGTGTGGATTTTACTTTCTAAGTTCATAAAAAAAATGGGTTTAGTTAAGGGCATATTAAAGTTATTAATAAAAAAAATTATTATAAAAATTGTGCAAAGTTTGATTTTTAATATAATTATTGTGCATCTATGAAAATAAAATATTTAAAACCTTTTAAAAATAATAATCTTAACACATATTAGCTAAATCTTTAAAAATTAATGTATCTATATAAGTCTTTTTGTCTAAATACATTAATTTTTTAATGTATTAAAAAAATAAAAACGACTCTTATTAATGAAAGAGTAGTACAAGAATATATTAATACATTTAATTGTATACTTACTGGCTGTGAAATTTTATGTTTATATAATACAAGTAATTCAAATGTATATATATAATTGAATATGATAGCTTTTTTATTTAAAAAATTTATTAATTTCTATTTTGTGTAAAGAGTAGATTATTTATATTTTTTGTGT
The DNA here is from genome assembly GCF_059453495.1 of Arachis ipaensis. Lineage (NCBI taxonomy): Eukaryota > Viridiplantae > Streptophyta > Magnoliopsida > Fabales > Fabaceae > Arachis > Arachis ipaensis. The sequence continues at coordinate 138,148,642 of NC_142438.1, forward strand.
GTATTTTTAGCCAATTTCACAAGTAGGTCTATTTTGCATGTTGTGTCTTCGAAATAGGCAATAAACAGATTTGTTGTCACTCCCTCTAGAAAATGAACAAATCATCAGCTATATTGCACAGTTTTTAGTTTTTACTCTTCAATTTAACAACTTATTGGCATTTATTATTTTTAAATTTTATTATTCTCCATTAATTATAAAAAATAAATGTCAATAAGAAAATAAACTTTATTTAAATTCAATAAATAAAATATAAACAAAATCAAAACTAATAAGAACCGTCAAATACTTTCCATATGTTGCTTTATATTTTGAAAAATTCAAATTTTAACTTTTATATTAGTCTAGAGGATTATATATTATATTTACTTTTTCAATCTCAAAAATTTTTTATAATGTTTTATAGAGCTAGGACATGGGGGACCAAAAAAAAAGATTAGGGTTTTTGAATCTGTGGATAATTTGATCAAATGTTCAAGCCGTTGTCCACTGCAAGAAGTTGGGAAAGGTTTTGACGAGTTTTGATTACTGGGGATAATTAATTTCCTACGTAATTAGAATTTAGAATAGGTTATCATATCCTAAACGGTTGGCTTCAAATAGTCCATAATGATTAATTAAATTAAATTAAATACCATAATGTGTTGGCTGTCAAAACTTAATTAAATTGTTCTTTTTTTGTTTTTTTTTTTTATGAAAATTAAAGAATTGATAACTAATAGTTATTATTCTTATATATATATATTGTTCGCAATATCCCCCAACCCGACAGGTCAATTACTAATTTGCTAAGGGTCTGTTGCTGGCTAATGGGTTACTGCATGTATAAGGTGAGATTTGAATTCTCGACACTTGTTTAAACGGATAAGTGAGCTGACCATTTGACCAATTCAAGTTGATTATGTCACTTATATATTAAAATAAATAAATTCGCGAGGTTTTTCATTGGGCTTTATGAATTAGTTGTATCATGCATTACACAATTTGTTTTCCTTTTCTCATTTTTGTTTTCCTTTATATATATATATAAGAAATAACTTTGGATATGGTAGAACCTATATTATAATATCACGAAATGGTAGCGGCATAATTTTTGCCAACGAATGCATTGCTTGCTTGTTTACTAGAAAGTTATGCCCAATTGGTATTCTTATTATTTTGCTTTTGTTTTAAGCATATCGATGGAGGATATATTTTATGAATAATATTACATATCTAAATTTTTTTATTAATTAAGTTAGTTTAATATAATAAAAATTAATTATAATTAGTAATATTTTAAATTTTATTAATTAACTTAATTTCAAATTTCATATCTTATTATTATGGTGTCGCAATATTTTTATTTATTCAATCATTTTTTATTTTTTATTTTAATTTTAAAAAGATCGCATTTTGGTTTAGTTGTCTCTACTAATAGAGTTAAATTTTACTTTAGTATTTAAGATTGGCGAGTTGTATCAATTGAAATTTTTGACTTTTTAATTGTTATAATTTAATTTTTCATATTCAAAAAATATACCAATGTAATTTCTCATGTATTTTCTGTCATCAAAATTTAATATTTTTAGTGACATAACTCAAAACTCTTTGTCATTAATCTTTGGAGACAAACACAAAACCATCAAACCCGTTTTTAACCTTTATGGTGTCCATGCACAATTTGTGAAAACTAAAAAGTGGCTACAAACATTTTTTTCTCTAGAAACCATCAATTTTTTTTATTCATGGAAGAGTTAATTTTTTTTGTTTGAAGTTCAATAGAAAAGGAAAAGACAAAGTGATAAAAAAGAAAGGGCGTAACATTTTAGTTTTGTTAAAATTTTCAAACGATGTTTTTAGCGCCAACAAATATACGACGACATTTTAATATGTCCAATGTGGTAAGAATTGAGTCACGTCACTAATAACGTTGAGTTTTAATGACGAAAAATACACGATAAATTATATTTGTGCACTTTTTTAAATTTAAGGGACTAAATTATAGTAAATAAAAAATCAAGAACTAAATATATACAACTCGTGAATTTCAAAAGCCAAAATAAAACTTAACTTAAGAAGTACGTCTCTTTAATTAATTAATTAATGCATGGGACCAAGCTTGACCTGGCTTCATAGTTATGGGTGAGTTTAAGTAGATTATTGTGATAAAACAATTAGTATGATTAATTAGGCCATGAGCTTCCATTTATTATTCGCTTTAAAGTTTTTGATAACCAACAAATTAGGTACCAAAGTCTGTAGTAGAACGTTTACGACTTAGGAATTGTGACTAAATTAAAGGCCAGAAGAAGATATCTCAAGTTAAAATTTCAAACCTTCAATAAATTTAAAGTTTTAAATTCATAGGAGTGACTTGATTATAATTCAAGTTAGTCAACATTTTCGCCAAAATTGGGCGGCGGAAATTTGTTACATGATTTTAAAGAAGCAAATAGTAAAATTTTAAGAATGTATCTATTTTATATTCTAAGAGTATATATTAAAATTATAAATTAAATTTTTTATTAAAAAAATAAAAAATTTAAAATTTTAGTGTATTTATTTTATATTTATTAAATATAAAAATTTAAAATCTTTTACTAATAATAAATTTATCACTTGTGTCTTTAGAGTAATATGTGCCCTTGCGACATATTAGCTAAATCTAAATTTTAAATATTAAAAAGTAAGTTAAAATGAATTCAACCAACTAATTTAAAAATTAGTTAATAATTGAAAAAAAATACATAAATAAACAAACATCTAACACAATAAACAATAAAAATCCAAAACAAAAATAAAAAAACTTGCATTGTTTAAAAATGAAATGAAATAAAACTAATTTATGATATAAAATTTAAAATTTAGTCTTTTTGAATTTAAAACTTAGGATTTAGAATTTAAAATTTAAAATTTAATATTTAAAATTTAGGATTTAGAATTTAAAATTTAAAATTTAGAATTTAAAGTTTAAAGTTTAAAGTAACTGAATATAGTAATTGGGTGACAGTCAGAGTCAGTGGTGAGTAGCTGGTGGTGATGGATAAAATTATGGTGTTAGAAAAAAAAATTGGAGATGATGTGAAAATAAAAACTAGAAAATAATTTAAAAAAATATGACTGAATAAATTTATTTATTTGGTGACTGATTGAACTGATAATTTTTCTTAGTATTGTTGTTTTAATATTTTCCTTAAGTTATTAATAAGTATTTAAAATTACAATGCTTCTATTCTTCTATATACCTATTTTTTAAAAATAGAATTAAGATTTTTTTTTATATTTTGAATACACTTTTAGTGCATTATATACATGAAAATATCAAAATATATAATTACTATTTTTAATATTCTTAACAAATGCTCTAATATTTATATATTTTTTGTTTATTTGTTTTCATGGTGTCTCTCCCTCTTATTCTCCCTTTAATTTTCCTCCCACTTCTATTTTTTCTACCTCCTTCACTCCTTCTTTTCTCCTCAAATCTTTAATTATTTCTTCTAATTGTCTTCTTTCTCTTCCCATTTATGGCCGCCCTCTCTCCACTACTCTTCTCCCCTCCCTTTTATCTCTCTTTTTTCACCGCTTTTATTCCTTTGTTTACTTACTGATCTTGATTTCATTTCTTAAATTTTGTATTTAATAATTCTCTTAGTGTATTTTTTCTCTTTTTGAAATATTTTTGCTTTTTTTTAATGATTTTGGTAGGTGATGTTGATCTCAAATTAAAAAGAGATATAATAAAAAAAAATGGCCATTTAAATATATATTTACAGATGTTAAAAATATTCAATTTATTTAAAAAAGATGAATGAATATCTTTCACTGTTGTATCAGATTAGAATAGATCTAAAAGTAAAAACTTAAGAGATTAATATTTACTTATATTTCTATTTGTTATTAAAATTGTTAGTAATACAAATTTGTACTTATTCTCAGCATATAATTTAACATAAAGAATATTTTTTTAAGAATTAGATCTAATATTTCCATTTCTATATGTAAATCTCCATTGATTTTTTCCCACAAATGAAATTTTCTTCAGTAAAAAAAAGAAGAAGAAGAGAATGCACTTATAGAGTATAAAATTTGATTGATTGATGAACACATATATAGAGCAATCAAATAATAGCAACTATAAAATACACTTTAATTACTATTATAATAGAATTGAATATATATTCTCATGTATCTCTATTGTCAAAAGGATTTTTTTTTTTTTTTGGTTTTGAGACGGAATTTGAAATTCAAGAAAAAGATTGAATAAATTATTTTTAAGCAAAAACCTGAATTTTAGTCTAAAAAGAGAATTTAGGTTTGGGAAAGTATGGGGAGCCAATGGAATATTTGTACAATGTGTACAATGGAAGTTTAGGGAGTATTAGAGATATAACCATTAGTATTATCTTTTTCCATCAGTTGAAGCTTTTGGAATGAGTGGTATTATGACATGGTATTAGAACTCTAGATCCGAAAGGTCAAGAGTTTGATTCTTGGTGAACCCAAGAATCAGTTTAAGCTTTTGGGAAGATGTTTATTATTCCTAGTACTCGGATGATTATTCTAGATAGTATGGGAATGTTCATTTTGTAACTCATATAACTCATTGTACACATTGTACAAATAAGCCATTGTCTCCCTAGCGGGACTCGGTAGATTTTTGTTTTGATCAACTTTTGAACAACATGAACAACCACCAATCAAATAAAAACACATTACACCTCCAAATTACTCACCTAAATTTCAATATTAAAATAACCATTCGTACACCTAGTAAAATAAACATCCAATATATCTATTATTCACATTGTTTAGTATTTTCATTGTCAACATATACCTTTTCTAACGAAAAATTTAGAAAAAAGTTCACATTTAAAGAATGTTGGTATATACGGTCTAACATAATAATTACATCAATCATTATTTTTATAATTTGAAGTATGCCTAATCTTAAGATTATATAGAAATAATTTAACCGTTGTTTTAAAATTCTTCTTCTCTTATCAACTTAAGAATTAAGGAAAATTAAATGGTCTGAACAAATACAAAAAGAACTTAGAATACTTCTTCTGAATAAATAAGAGGAGTAAAAAATCGACACCTACCATATATTTTTTGAAGGATGATTGTAGCATTCGTTTTCCATAAAATAATAATGATTATCTTAATTAATATGTAGTATAAGCCCTAGTAGTGTGGTGGTGCATGTGCATGTGCAAGGTAGGAAGGGCCATGCCCTAGGAAGCTATATATGAAAGTATAAAGCTAGATATAGTGCACATAAATGCCTCAACACGTGTGTACACAATGCAAGCAATTAAGCAATTAATTAAGCAGAGTTCATCCCTTCTCTCTCTCCATGTATATATATGCTCCCCACCGCTATCCATAGCAATAGCATGAACACATGCATTCTACATTAAGCAATAATCCTATATTTCTACATTCGATCAATCCTGTATGTACTAGTACTTCGTAACATTTTTTGCTTCTTTCAGTAATAATAATTATAATGTGTTTTACTCATTCTCTCTTTTAATCATTTTAATAATATTATAAATTATTTAAAGACTACTTCTCTATGTTTTATAGTTTTTTATATTAGTATTTTTATTCATTCGACCAATCAAAAATAACTACTAACATTTGATCAGTAAAAAATTCTAACTAATGTTAAAATATCGAATAAAATATCACTAAGTGAAGCACGAAATAAAACCGTCAAAACGCCAACTCTTAACCGATGATACTATGTTATGAGTCTCGTATATACGAGTAATATATATATAAAAAAAAGTCTCATATCAGAGTCTAATATTAAAAAAAAAATTATAAAATTTTAAACTCTTATCATATGAGACAGCGGCGAAGTTTAACTAGGGCAATGGGGCTATATGGTCCTCCCAAATTTTTTATAAAAAAATTAGTAGTAATTTTTTAAAAAATAAAGAATAGTTCATTTGGTTGAAATGTTTTATTATAATCCAAGGGACTTAGGTTTAATTCTTATCTCATATTTTTTTTTGCTTCTTATTTTAAAATTAGGTATTTTTATTTATTTAATTTAATATTATTTTATATATTACTATTTATTTAATTTAATTTTTTATATGATAAAAAATATTGGAATATTCAATAAGTATTGATATTATTATATTTATATAAATTGATAAAAAAATCAATAAATATTATAAATTTTAATATTTATCTTTTTAATTTTTTTTCACATATTTTACAAAATATATATTCAAATTTTTATATAAAATAATGATAAAAAATTAAAGAATTAATGTATTTTTTAAAATGAAGACTAATGTTCAAGAAGAAGAACATATAACTTCTACAATATCAACACCTATAAATAGTTTTTCTACTTTAATAAATCATGAAAAAAATGAGATATAACCTTAAAAAATTTAAAGAATTGCATCAGATGAGTTTGATATTAAATTTTTATATTAAATTTTTGACCCCCAAAATTTTTATATTAGAGAGATGAAATACTTAAATAGCATTAAAAATTGAAAAAAGAAAAAGAAGAAGTTAGCTTTAGCTTTGTATATAAGTTGGTGAGGCTGGGCTCCTTAGCTAGCTATCAAGCTATATAATAAGCGGTCCCAAGAGATTGAAGGGTGAGAAAGTTCGGATCCAGGGTTCACGAAAGCCATGCCATGTGATGCTTGATTATGACGTTTAATTCTACTGTCGACACATCAACATGTCTATTATATATATATAATTGCTATGATGTTTATATATAATTATTTAATTTATTAATAAAAATTAATATTTAATTTTAAAAATACATAAATAAGTAACTTTTAAATATTTAATATTTATCCTAAAAAATAATCAACTTTGACAAATTCGACACAAATATATATATATATAGCGACAATAAAAGTAACCACCAACATATTTAACGACAATTAAATATTGGTTGTTTTATGCTTTGTTGTTAAAATTTTTTTGGAATAATTATATAAATATCGATAAAAAAAATTTAATGACCGCAAAAGATATATACTAATAATAATAAATATATAATTATCATAAAAATATAAATTAAATAATATATATATAGTACTAAAAGTTTGGCATTAAAAATGAGTGTTGTTGTTGCAAAGTGCAAAGCCTGGGTGATTTGCTGCGATGTGGTAATTGGCATGGGGTTGAGTAAATGCAAGGTGCAGGTAGCAGAGTGTAGCAACAGAGAGAGGTAAACTATACAGTATATGCTAATGCAATGGAAACTCACGTGCCTTGTTGCAGAGACTTAACTTACCTATATCTATCTCTTCGACACACTCCATGTACTTATTATTGTGCACATTTGCCATTATTACTATTGCATGCATTAATCATTCATGTACGTATCTGTAACATGGCAAATGTTTTTATAACCTATATCTATTGTCTAATGTTGTGTATGTAGTCTATTATAAAGTAATCATTTTTAAAGATATTTTAATATTTAATTTGGATTAATTTTACTCTCAATTTAATGTTTTTTTTTTTTACCAAAGATAGGAGACTCGAACCCGCAACCTCTTAATTGAGTATGGAGAGACTATGCCATTTGAGCTATTACTCGTTGGCACTCTCAATTTAATGTTTGAAAAAAAATAATTTCAGATCATATTGGCCATATTTTTTTAATATGATTTAAAATTTTCACAAAATTCAAAAACTTGTAACATTTTTTATCCCTAATATTTAGTATATATTTCACAATGATCTATTATTAATAGGCAGCTCCATCGTATAGATATACATGGAATATATTTCAAAAGTCGAGGATAAAATTATTATAAATTTAATATTATAGATATTCTTAAAATTTGTTACGAAAATTATTGACAAAACATATATTTTATCTTTAATTTAACTATGTACTAGAGTTTATATATGTTTGGGAAAAGTGCAAAGAAAAATGAATTTACAAGTTGTTTTTTAAATTCCAGTAATTAATTTAGCTATTCAGTTCAATGTGTGTTATTTTGATGCATCCAATTGTATATATTAGAATTTTCTTTTTTCGCTTTAGAAATGCAAATCAATATTATTACAATTACGAATGAATAATGTTATAATTAAACATTTTTATATGTAGACTAAACCACCAAAAGTAACCATGAAATATTGATTCGCTGACAAAAATAACCATAAAAGATCATAGCACCTCATATGTCCATAATTGATTAGTTTTGTTTGTCAAAAATAGCCAATAGACGATTGCTCCAATAGACCATAGGGAGAGGAATGTTAACATGACCATGAAGGTTGAGAAGAAGATTAAAGGTGAAATCAAAGCTATAAGAGTATGGTTTGTGTATGAAGCTATTTTTGTCAAACAGATCTAATCATTTATAGGCATATGAGGTGTTATGATATTTTATGGTTACTTTTGTCAGCGAATCAATCTTTCATGGTTACTTTTGGTGGTTTAGTCTATATTTTTTTAATATTATATTTTTTTATCAATGTTTGATAAAATATAAAAAATAAAAAATATACTTTTATACTATAAAAAATATATAAAAAGTGAAAATATTATTTTTAAATAACAATAATGGTTTTCATTTTAATATTATTACTAGCTAACTCAAACATATTTGACAGATAATAAAAAAAGTTATTAAAATAATCTAAAATTAATTTATTTTACTTTTTTAATTATTACTAAAATATTTAAATAACATTAAATATAATAAATATACAATTGTAAATGTTAAATTAAATAATATAACTGACTCGAACCCGCAACTTCTTAAATGAGTATGTGGAAATTATGCCATTTGATCTATAACTCATTGGAAACGTCTTCATGAAAAGCTTCGGTGTTGCAACAAGTTCACAACCGGTTCGTATCTACTCCTGCCAGGCCACTTGTCCAAGATGTATGTTGAAGGCTGAATCAATTTCTCATGCTTTATTCCAATGCCCTCTGTCTTCAATAATATGGAGTCTAAGCTTAATAACCCCTGACTTATGGATGAGAGAAGAAGAGACATTTTTCAATTGGTGACAACGAGTCTTATCCTGGTAGCGGCTCAATTGACGGTAGACAAAAGATCCTCCTCATAGCGGCGCTGTGTTGGAGCACTTGGAAAGCGAGGAATCAGTGTGTTTTTTTGAGGAGGTAATAAGCTCGGGCACCAGAGATAGTGAAAGAAGCCAGCAATTTAGTGCGTAAACTCGTGAACCATACCTGATAAATGCTGCTAATTTTCTTTACTCTTACTTTACTCTTCTTTGAGCTCTTAGTCTTTCGGTCACAGTTGATGATAAATGGGAATACTCAATTTTTTCGTACTTCTTTATGAAAACACTTTTATTTTATATTAATAAAATAATATTTATCTTTAAAAAAAATATAACTGATTTTTTAAAATAAAAATATTTGATAATAAAAAAAATTAATCAAAAATAGCCATAACTTATCTTATTTAACATTTATAAATTATTACCACAATTAATAAATACTAAATAAAACAAATTCTAACTGTTTTTGGTCTCTCTAACGTTACACTTTCTAAAATTACTGTACTAGTAGCTAGTATATGGAGTCAATAAAGTAGGAGTTTGCTTTAATTATTAGACTATCACCACATAAATTAGCTGCACCGGCATAAATGGTGCAACTGGAAGCGCGTGACAGCTGCATTCATTATTTTATTATTTTTCATTCAATTACTTATTAATATTTAAAAATATAAAATAAAATATATTATTAAATTAAAAAAATTATATTAAAAAATTTAATTAATAATTAGATAATAAAAAAATTATAATAATTTTCTAATATTTTTTATTTACTTATTTAATGACATCGTATTGCTATGGCATGCATCCATACTTTTCGGTAATTCTAATAAGATAATATCTAAAATTATTTTATATAATATAATATTAATTATATAATATTTATAATTATATATTTGTTATATTTAAAATTATATAATTATTTAATAATAATTAATAAATTTTAAATTATTTAAATAAATTTTTAAGTATTTTTCAAATATTATTGTATATTTTTATATCATAAAACAACAGACATGCCCTTGTTCCATATAAAATTGTTTGGAACTAAGAAGCTAGGATTTTGGCCACACTTCTAGTCTTTATTATATATGTGAGGAATAAGATACGAAGATGTCTGTTGTGATTCCCTTTACCTCCTTTAGGCCAATCGTTTTGGTTTCAAGGATGTATTTGTAAAGATTTAAAAGTTTAAGTGAAAAAAATTGGAAAAAATATATTAGAATTAGAATAATTAATTTTTTAAAATTATATTTATCATTAATACAATGAGAAAATCAGGCCTTAAATACAAAAAGAGGTGGTTACGATATGTAATTATTTTTTAAAAGACAAAAAAAAAAAGATAACAATATTTTATGTCTCTATTCTTATTTTCATAATCAAATCATTTTCTATATTTATATTTTAAATTTTATATCCAAATAATTAATTTGAACTGGTAGATTTGTTAACTTGTGTTAACTTAAATAAATATTGGATTCAAAGCATACGATAACTCATTCGGATTTGAATTGGTTATTGATTGATAAGTAGTCCAAAAAATTTTGTGAAAAAAGAGAAATATAGAAAAATAATGCTTTTTTTTAAATAATGTAAATGTAAATAATAGATTAAAAAAAGGTTAATTTAATTTTAAAAATTAAATTTTAAATTAATTAGATATAATTCTTATTTTAAATAGTTAGTGAAACTGAAATACAATCCGTTGTTCACGTTGTTTACATTTCTTATTATTCACCTAGTGAGATCGTGTAAAAAATTATCAATTATATCTAAATTTAACTACGTGCCGGTCCAAATTATGTAACAAAAATATGGAGCAAGAAATCACTTGATGCCTAGAATTAAACAAAGCTTAATCAAGGTTCGTATGGTGAAATGAATAAATGTCTGAAAACAGTGCATGTATAGACTTTTGTTTTAATTACTAGCAAGCTTGATATAAAAAAGCAATGGGCTAATAGATAAGCGTAATAATAAAAATAAAAAGAAAGGAAGAGGAGTGGGGTGAGTGATGCCATGAAACCGTTTGTATAGGTTTTTATTATTATTATTATTATTATTTATCGTATGTTATTTTTATTTTTATTTTTGAGAGTTTATCAAGAATTGAATTTTTATTTTTGAACATAAAATTCTGATAACATATTATAAAATTATTTATCTTAAAATTATTATAATATTAATGATGATATTTTTGATGAGTAATAATAAAAAGAAAAATAAAAAAGGAAGAATGTTGGAGTGCGTGGATGGATATGGAAGCGTGTTCAACGGAAGGAATATGGCCACTCTCATGCATGGCTGATGGCTCTGTGTGTGGTCCATTTAGACACACAGTAGTACACTACTCATTCACTCACTCACTCTCTCTTTTTTTCTTTCTTTTTTTTTTCTTTTTTTTCTTGGGAGGCTCTTCAAATGTCTTACCGGACTTCTAGGTCTTGTCTCCCGGCGGCCTCTCACATTCTTCCTTAGCTGAAATGCTTTAGGAAACATTTCAAGTACACCAAGAGTACCGTTTGCACCAGTTATTTTAATCGTTGATTTTAATTAATATATATTATATATATTTTTTATAATTCACATCAACAGTTGAAATAACTGGAACACCAATAATACTTTATATTATGCGAAGATGTTGTGGTGTTCCGTCGTACGGAAACAGAACATGATATTCCGTGAGATTTTGGTCGTTCAGATGTCAACAAAAAATATTTGAACGGTAGTATTAGCCATGTCTGCTGCCATGAACAATTATGGTTCAAAGAAATAAGAAAACCATAACAAAATCCATTCATCTCGATCCCCAAAAACAGTTTTCATAATTTTTTATAGAGCAATGATAGGGGCCAGTAACTTTTGTGATTAGTAACCATCAAATAGCCATCAATGATGATCTAATGGTGTGAGATTGATGTGAGTTTTCATCCAATGACTCACCTTTCTCTGCTGGCTACATGCTGGCCAAAATTCAACAAAACTGCTGGCCTCCTAGACTTTTCCTTTTTTATAACTAACACATATTTTTTCACTGTTTTAACGTATACATTTTTTTTCTGTCTTCTTCTGCATCTTTGACCATATAAGTTTTAAGAGTTATACTACGTGTATACCAAAATCAGCCATCAAAATCAGCCACCAGTATAAAATACATGTTAGAATATAAATTTTTTTTTTTTGTCTTTTCTGCATCTTTGACCATATAAGTTTTCATTTGGTTTTAGTAGTATTCATTTTTAAGTATAACCGAAATAAATATAAATTTATTTTTTAAAAAATTAACATTAATTATTAAAATTACGATTTTATAATAGTATTTATTTTTTAGTGTAAAAAAATAAATACAAATTTATTCATTTTTTACAATTTACCTTAATTATTAAAACTACGATGTAATGTATGTACTCGGATAAAAAATGAAATAACTTAATAATTATAAAGTCTAATTTAAACAACTAAACTAAAAATAAGTAAAATAAATAATAAAAATAATTATAAAATTTTACTTTTGTTATGTGACATTGAGAGAATATATAATGTAATAAACCCTAATATTCTTATATATAAGAGCATGATATTCAACATTACTATTCTCTAGAGTCTTTCTATTTTTTTTAGCCTTCATGTTTATCTTTATGTTTTATTTCAATTTTGTTAAACCAAAAAATATTATATTATTTAACTTTAATTTTTAATCTTCATGATATATAAAAATATGTGATTTTTTATATATATTACATAATTTAAAAAATGCTCATTATAAAAGAAATTAAATTTATCCTCTAATTATATTTATAAGAGTATAGATCAGATGATTTACATGTGAGTTAATAAGATATTTTTTAATTTATTTTTAAAATAATATTTACTTTTGAGTGTAACTACAATAAATATGAATTAATTCATTTCTTAATTTGTTTAACTTATTAAAATTATTAAGTATTTGCTATTATTCGTCAATCAAACCATATATCAAGAATAATGAAGAAAATATTTACACATACATTTCGATATTCAAAAACACAAATAAAATAAAAAATTTTTAACAGATCTTTAACAAATCATAATTAAAAGTTAATATAACATATAGTTATGGACAAATGTGATAGATAAGATTAAGAGTTGCAAAAATAATACACAGTGGTAATTAATTATAATAAAAAAAGATAAAATGAAAGAAGAAAAAGAAGAAAAAGAAAAAAGAAAAAGAGAATAAATTAATATAATAGTAGTAGTAAGTCAATGATAGGTATGTATATAAAAAATGATAAAAATAATAAAATAAAAATTAATAATTAAAAAAATAAAATAAAAGATAATTTATGATATTAATACAAAATTAAAAAAAGTTTACCATTCTATTAGAATTATACATAAAAAAAGAATACTTTAAACATAAATTTTTATGTCTAAATCAAATTAAATTAGATTGAGACAATAAATAAATTTACTAATATGTATAAATAACTAATTCATAAATAAGATTATTATGTACATAATAATATAATAATTTTGGCATCATATCTAATTTAATTTAAATTTATTTATTTTATAATTACAAAATTAAATAATTTATGGAAAATTGTTTATATTTATTAGTAATTTATTATTTTTAATTTAATTTTTTTAGGTAAAATTTAATTGAAAAATATAAAAATTAATTTTTTAAAAGTAATAGAAAAACAATATATATATATATATATATATATATATATATATATATATATAAGAAGTTGGTTGCATCTTTCTTGCAATAGATCTAGATACAGTCCATGTGGCTCCTTAAGCCATTGATCATGACAAGTCATTCGGCTACAAATAATATGTTGATAATATTCCCCACTACTATGAATATGAATTTTGCTGATAAGTCGTAGTACTCACATAGCATAAGAGTTTTGTTATAAGAGAAATTATGAATGGACTCACATTTTCTCTTGTATAGTTCAATTCATTAATAAAGCAAGCTAGCTAATATATAGCTATATCCCTGCTGTGTGTATGTGCAATATAGCTAGGATTGCTTAGCCTATTGAAGAAGTGAATTATATTATTTTTGAGTAGGAATAATTTGTCCCATCTGATATATATGCATATAATAGTAGATACTAATAATAATTTCTGATTTGATTTGTATAATTCATTGATTGAAGTATGAAAATATATTATTTAATTTATCTGATCTGATATATATGCATAATAGATACTAATAATAATTCTTATTTTTCTTTTTTAAATATTGTGCTAGTTTTTCTATCTTATTTGCATTTATGAAGTTGTTATTACTTTTTTTAATTTTTTCTTCAACTTTGATCTATTTTGCATTATTTTTTATTTTTATTAATAAGTGTATTGGTAAATTTTAAGTTTAATTCTTTCAACTTTATTAGTTATCTTTTATCATTATATCACTATTAATTTAGCATTATTACCTCTGCAATTTATTTGTTTGTACTGGTTGATGTATTAACTTTGTGATCTTTAGTTAGTGCTGATCTTAATAAAAGACAAATAATAAGCAAATAAAAGCAAAAGGATGGTAGAAGAAGAAGATGAGGTTGAGAAGCATGATGATATGGATGATGATGATCAGCAGTTAGGTTGTATAGGACCTTGACTCTCGCATGCTACCTTTATATAGGATCTTGACTTTTAGTTGACACATGAATGCAACTTTTAGAGTTTGATCATCACTAATTAATCAACTACTTTGTTGATCTTATATACAAAAAAGCTTGCAAGAGTTTAATCTTTTCTCCTTGGAATTTGAAATAAAAAATCAATGTTATCAAATAGGTAAATAGCTTAGTTGTTCAATTATTTTAGGATTTTAAATCTTCGTTAAATATATTGTGACGATTTAAAACAATCACTAAATATAAAAAAAAGTTTTGTCACACAAATTAGTAATTAGTGACAGTTTTAAACCGTTGCTAAAAATATTCTAATGATGTAAAATAATAATAAAATATAGGAATAAAATTGTCACAAGATTTAATAATGTAATGACGGTTTTAAATTGTTGCGAAATACAATATTAAAAAATATTTTGACAAGTGTTACAAATTAATGACAATTTTATACTTTAAAAATTGTCACAAATAATTCAGCGATGGTTTTTATTAACGATGATCCAAAATCGTTACTATATCACATGGTGGCACTTAAATTTGTGACATTTTTTTAATTGTAGTAAAAAATTTAGTAACAATTAAAACTGTCGCTAAACAGTAAAAGAATTTATCATAAAAATAATATTTTATTATAGTGATAGTTAGGATTGCTTAACTTTTGAAGCAGTGAATTATTTTATTTTTGAGCAGGAATAATTATCTGATCCTGATATATATGCATAATAGATGCTAATAATAATTTCTGATTTGATTTGTATAAGACATTGATTGAAGTATGAACATATATTATTTAATTGTCTATTAATTTAAAATTCTTACAAATATAAATATTAATAATATGAAACGCTTTAATTTTATATAATCAGTATGATGAAGCTAGCAGAATTTTCATGCATTTAATTAATGGCGGATAATATTTATACAGTACAATGACAAACAGAAAAAATCAAATTTTGGATAAATGATTACAAGGATTGTGTCCTTCCTAGTAATTAATTTGGTGCATATAGATAGATATAAATAAAATAAAATGCAATTATTCTTAGCTGGAGGATTGTGGTGGGAACGGAACGCACATGGTTGCACATGGGGTTACGTTGTTGGCAGTTCCTACGTTATTTCAAGTTGTTATTACCATGTTCCGTTCTCCCTATAGCCCTATAGATAGAGAGGTTTCAAATATATATATGTACAACTAAAATTTAATTTGGGCTTTTGTCTCCATGCCACATCTTATAGAAAGAGTTTTAAGTATATCGGAACACCAGTATTTCAGTTATTTTAACCGTTGATATATTAATTAAAATTAACGGTTAAAACAACTAGAACACTGGTATTTTTTAGTACATTTGAAAATTTTCCTATCTCTTATATATATTATCATCCATCTTTTTTGGCTTAGCTTTAATAATTTAATTTGGAGCCATGTTCAATTCCTTTGCTATGTACATTTTAATTTGACCCCTTAATTAAAAGTTGCTAACTAGTGCTTCTTGTGTTTATTTAAACCAGCCTCTTATTATTCCTCTTGCTAAATAAAGCAAGCACAAACAAGACTCATTTGCTTTTTTTTTTTCTGACCTTGATTGGATGGATATTCGTAATTCATTTTAGGCCCAAAGTTTACAAGACAAAAACAATACTATATATTAACGAAAACAGAAAAAAAAAATTCCTTATTTGGCAATTGGCACCGTAATTTATAATCTCTCTCTCTCTCTCTCTCTCTCTCTCTCTCTCTCTCTCTCTCTCTCTCTCTCTCTAAAAAATTAAAATGAAGTAAAAAATGTTTAATAGTAATGAAGATGATATGTTGACTAAAGAGACATATATATAATTATGAGTATTACTAGATAATTAATTATTTTAAGCTAACATTAGTTACTTTTTTTTAATTATTTTATTTATCTTAAATTTTAGATCTTATATTATAAATTTATTTTAATTTTAAATTATAAATTTAAATACTAAAATTAACTTTTAATGTTTACTACTAAAAGTTATATTCTTTGTTGTCAAGATATATATAATGATTTCAAATAGGTAACATGATTTAATTTATAAAATAGTTAGCTGTTAAATTTGTACACGTACCGGTCCATTATAAACGTATTAAGGGGGACATATATCTCTTACTTATTATTAAATGGTGTATTATTAAAAAACTATTATTCTAATTATTACTAATTTCGGATTCCTCCAAAAATCGGATGTGAATATGGGTTACAAAATTTACATTAGCCTTTTGGTAAAAACCATGAGCGCCGTGGAAACTTTTTTATATTATTCTTTACGGTAACTCATTATATATATTGTTTGTGACCAAATGTTGATAGCAATGGACAAATAAATATAGTAACACTTTACTTTGGTGAACGTACACCACGAGCGACCGTGACAAATATTTGTTTGCAAGCAATTAATCAAATCACCATAAATTTATAATGGAAAATATAGCGAGAATGAATTTTTAAATAGTTAATAATAGCCATTTTTATTGTAAAATTATTTTTATTTTATTTTTACTTTTAGAGAATTTAGGATTAGAATTTAGAATATGAAATTAAACAAAATTAACTTCCTAGTTGAACTCATTTTTTTATTGTATATCAAGTCTAGGATGGATAGAAATGAAGATGTAATAATTGATAAAATGAAAAGGAAGAAAAAGGAGGGAAAAAATGTAAAAATTCAAGTGCAGTTAACTTTACGTAAAGTTGATATATAATTGAAAGTTGTTAGATGAAAATTTAGTTAAAATCAGTCAACTTAATTATTTAACCGCTCTCAACTATCAACTTCACGTGAAGTTGATTGTGCCTGAGTTTTCAACCGGAAAAAAATAGGTGAATGATATTTTTTTTATTTTTTATTTTTTACCAATGATCTGAAAACCGGTCAGTTAAATCGAAAATCGTTGACAAACAAGGTTAGGACAGAAGACCAAAAATCTAAAAACCGGATTTGAACTACCGAACCGACCAAAAAATTGGTCCGTCAAATCGAACCGTGACCCGGCCGATTTTTGAAATTTGGCAAAAACGCTATGTTTTGAATGCTGAAAGGGAAACCCTAATCATCCACTCACCCCTCTCCTCTCGAATCTCCACTCTCACCCCTCTCCTCTTACTGGTGTGGGTTGTTGTGATATTGTAATTGTATTGTATTGTTATTGAATTGCTAGTAATTTTTAGGTATAGATGATAGTATCAACCAAGAACTACCTAAGAATGATAATAGTAAAAATAATTCAGCTTCGAATGAACCTTCTCTTTCTCGTGGATCTAATGATAGTCAATCACAAACTTCTAAAAATGTTTAGGAGAAAATTTTTCTTCTTCCTAATACTTTTAATTTGGATGATATTTTAAAATTTATATTAGACTATAATTACATTTTAATGTATTTATTTATATTTTATTTAATATTTTATTATAAAACAATTTTTGTGATTCAACCACCATCGAACTAGTTAAATCTATAAACCAATAAATCAATAATTAGAATGATTCGATAATCGATTCGATTTTTAGAACATTGATTTTGACATTGTTCCTATATTTAAATTGAAGCGAATAAGAAAAGTTTGCGGTGACTCTTGACATTCTCGAAAACCCTAACCGCCACTTCAAGTGCAGTTAATAATATCCAATTATATTATTAAATTTGTTTGTTTGATAAGATGAAACTATATAAATCCCATGGGTTCTCATACACAATGTCACCACACAAAAATCCTCCTTCTCCTATCATATCATCTGATCAAGCCATGGCGTATGGCAAAGCCTTCCTGATTGTTGTGACAATGCTAAGCTTAATGAGTTTAAGTTTAGAAGGTCGTCGTCTTCTTCATACAACTGAAGAGACGGATCCAAGTATTTATTCATATGAAACACTTGTCGAACCACAATTAAACACGTATTACCCCAACTACTATATTCCAAGCTCTCTGGATTCCACTGCCGAATCTACTGAAATACATAAGGGAAAAGCACACACTCATCCTCATCCTCATCCTCATGATCATCACCACAAACAAAAGCATGGAAGGCCCCATAACCCTGAGGAGAAAGAAAGGAAAGAAATACCCCATGTGTTCCCCTATTTCGTTACTCCATAAACTAATTAAGCTAGAAAGTGAAAACACCTAACAATGTTATGTTGGGTAGTCTAAATTGCATGTTAATATATATAATATATATATGCATGCACTATGTTTCGTAATAAATTATTATGAGTCGTGTGAGGTAGTTATGTGGGTGATTATATATCTATCATTGTATCTTTGTTGTTTCTCAGTGTGTTGCTTTTCTATCGTCATGAATAAAATGCATCCAACAGTTGTTTGTGTGCTTAATAATTCTATCTCTCTCTCAATTATTTATTTTTGTGTGATTTTATTTGTTTAATTTTCTCTGTTAGGTACTAGTGATGAAGGGTTAAGCACAAAGAACTCAAAAAACAGATTAAGAAGCAGAGATGATTCTGCTAGAGTTGACAGAAAATAGAATTTCATATATAGCAATATATCTAACTGAAATTCTAACAGAATGATGATGGTTCTAACACAATTCCTACATACTAATGGTGATTGATTTAATGTGCATAATTGAATTTGTTGTGAGCATAACTGTACTAATTATATTGTCACTGTAAATGACTAGCACTAAAGATTAAAGAACATTAAATGTTGAGCTTAGTGAATAAGTTGAGGATCCATCAAATATCAATTTCTGCAGTTTCAATGCTTCTAAACTTAGTCTCAGCACTAGATTTACAAATTGAGTGTTGTCGACCTTCTATCATCAATGTGCGAATCTCAATCTGAATTTGCAAAGGCCAACAATTTTAGATCAGTACAAGGTTGTGTTAGTGTTGCAAGTGTGAAGAGTGTTGAAGTTAGTCTCACATCAAAGAAAACATGGAAGAGTGAGAAGTTTATAAGATGAGAGACCCATTAACTTAACACCTTAAAGTTTTGAGTTGGATGTGATGTTTTCTCATTTTATGTTCTCTCACTTGATTCCTTTCCGAAGTTTCCAGTGTGACAACAGGGGATTATACATGTATTTTGAGACTTTATTTATAACAATTATTTTATGTGAGGTTATCTTATGTAAATTTTTTTTATTTATTAATTATATTTTGTATAATAATATAAAAAAGTATTTATTAATTATATTTAGTATAATAATATGAAAATATTTATTTATTTATTTATTATGTGAAATTTTTTTTAATAATCTTCCTTCAGTTCTTTTACCCCCTCATATTTTTATTATTAGTTTCTTCGTGACCGAAATCAAAGTTCGCTTTGTTACTCCATGTTGAAACAAATTAGTTCAGCCTACATCAAGATTTCGCTGAAATCTATTATTGCCTATATATTGGGCTATTAGAGAATAAATAAAATCCAGTTATTATGAAAAATATTAGCAAATACCTGACCAGCAGAAGGAATTTAAGAACTCTCAAAAGAAAAAAAAAAGGAACAAAATAATGTGGTTGACCATATATAAGCCAAATAAAGTACTAGGAATGTGGCACTTTTTATATTCAATAGCGATATTTGAATTCATTTTGAATAAAGAAAGTGTGCAAGAAAAAAAATTGAAAAGAAAAACTAAGGAGTCTCTTTTTTTTTTTGTGTGAGTATTAAAAATGGGATGAGATATTATTGTTGACTTGTAAGGATATAGTGATTCATCAGAGACTTGACTATTATAGTATTATTATTCTATTGAACCCAAGTTTTTCTTCCCTTAGGTAGTAGCACTTAATTGAAAATTCCCATGAACAACACAATTGTTATGGTTTCTGTTCAGCAGGAAATTAATAAGGTTAATTATTACTGCAATGGCAGCAACTGAATGGAATTGTATCATATCATTACAAAGAAGCACAGCTTAAATTATATGCGTGCCAAGCAGTTATGACAGTTATAACTACCAACTGTGATAGTTTAAAATTTGTTTACTCTTATCAAACAATCTAATCAGCGGAAATAAACAAGCTAAGGTTTTTTAGTATAAAAATGTTATTCGTATATCAAAATTAGCTATTAAAATCAACCACCAATGTATTTCTATATAAACACATATGTGATTTAATTTATTTTTTATATGTATTTATATTTCAACATGTATTTTATACTGATAGTTGAATTTAATGGCTGATTTTAGTGTATACATAACATACTCCTTTTTAGTAAACATTTTTTTATTAATTAACGCTCTCCCTGCTTGCAGTACAAGTATTTTTTTTTTGGGTGACTAAACAAGGAAAGAAACAAAGCAAAAGCTATTCTAAATCCGAGCGAATGATTCGTTGGAGATCAACACCAGGCTCAGACCAAATAACATGATTAGAGTTACTCTTGGCACCATATTTAGCCATCCAATCCGCAGCTCTATTTGCTTCTCGAGACACCCATTCAACGTGAACAAGCCAAGGACGAGATAAAAGCTCCTGAATCTTGTGAACCAAATCTGTTACTTCAGATGGATACCCACTTGTAAGCTCATGCATGATGGGCAGAATGTCAAGGCAATCTGTTTCACATATAATATCCCTCAAACCGCAATCCCAAGCTAAAACCAGCCCCCTCCAAGCAGCAAATAATTCACATCTAATTATAGACCAAGGGGGAATGCTTCCAGAGCAGCCCGAGATCCAATCTCCCTTAGAATCTCTAATAATACACCCAAATCCCGCTAAATTTGAATCCATATACAAGCTTGCATCACAATTAACTTTAAAACTATTGCCTACCGGTGGTTCCCAACACAGGCAATTTCGGAGAGACCTAAAGGCATTGCTTCGATTCCGGTAAACCTGTAAGTCCTTGGCGGTAATTCTAGCCAAGGCAACAACCTTATGGTCTGTCCAAGGGTTGTCAGTGTTGAAATAAGCATATATGTGGATGAACTTGATTTCTTCATCATTATTAGGTTCTTAAACATGTTTACAAATCAAGTTCATCATGTAGAATAGAATAAGTATATATAATAAGAATATCAATAGCAACATAATTAATTATAATTAATAAGAAAACACAAAGTACAATAGGTTTTTGTCACACCGGGAGAAGGCAAAGATATAATAATAGATAATCACCCATTATTTATAATGAGGACTAGCACGTACACATGACCAAATTATTATTACGTAATATGCATGCAAATATTTATTTAGGGTGAAAACTCAGGTGTAGTCGACTTCACGTGAAGTTGATAGTTGAGAGCCGTTAGATAAAAATTTAGTCAAATTAATTAAATCATTTAACGATTCTCAGTTATCAATTTGAGTTTCCACCTTTATTTAGTGGCCACATGGTGAATACCGTGCCTGCCTTAGGCTTTTCATTTTAGTTTCTTTCAAAATAAAAGCGATGATCAGGTTGTGGTGGTGGCCAACGCCGCCGTGGCCACCCTGGGTGCGGCACACGCCGACGTGGATACGGAAGTGATGGAAGCGGTTCTGGATACGGACGCGGATGCCGCGGTGAGGGAAAAATGAGATGATGGTAGCTTGGGTAAATCATGTGTAGACTTGGAGGAGAGTCACCGGTCGTAGCCGCAAGGTGCGGCGGCTGTTGGTGGTTCAGGTCGTACATATTTGGGAATGGAATGTAGTTCCAGTAATACATATTTAGTAGCTGCGGTTCAGTTGTCTCCGTAAGATCATGACGAGCTTCTAGCTTGAAGCTCATGGTGTTCAACAATGTTACAACAATTAAAAGAGTTGTCACCATGGATTGGCCATAGGCCATGGCTTGATCCGATGATATAATTTCAAGAGTTTTAGTTAATAATGTGCAAATAAAGAAGGAACAATTTTATTTGAGATTGTAAATATGCATGATGAGAAGCCACCAGACATATATATAGTACTATATACAATAAAAATATAATGAGATATTTGATGTCTTTGAAGTGGTATTTATGGTATTGGAGAAGCTGAAGAGTCGTCGCTTTTTTTTTGTTTTAAAGATTCTATATTAGAAAATTAATAAGAGTGCTTTTGAAAACAGTTAATTAAAATGTTGTCTAATTTTTTAAAGGCAATATACACCCTGGCTATGTGGTTAGGGATACATCTTTTAAGAATATTTTTGTTTATTAATCATGAAATTGTGTATTTGACATTATTTTTTTAAAAAAATTAGTTAGACGCTTATTTGGAACTAAATAAAATTTTGAAAAAGATAAAACGACCCAAACTTCTATTCATGTCCACTTCATCCACAAAACCTTCAGAATGTACAATTTTGATCTCCTGAAATGATCAAATAGATAAAATTAAAGAATAAGATGTACTATAGATTATTTAACCCTTTGCGGTTCGGTAACTATATACCATATGAAGAAATAGAAAAATATTAGATATTTGAAAATGGAATAAATATTAAAATATTCTCCCATTAGAATAAATTCTATTTTTAAATTTTAATATTATTTAAAATCTGACTAATGATACATATGCTACATAAATCCAAAATAAAGTATAGGTAGACAATTTTAGGAAGCTTTGTTCAATTCATTGTCCTATATAAAATTGTTACTCATGATTTCTAATTACATCAAGCACCTTCTATATGTTAACGTACTGCATAAAAATATAATAATATTAACATAAATCACAACTAATTAATCTTCCAATATAAAAAAATCAGCCATAGAAATACTACAAGAAACACGTCAAATAGCAACGGTTTTTATAGGGATTTGCAGCAGTTTTTAACTGCCACAAAATAGTATACCAGCGGTTCCAAAAACGTTGCAAGTTAGGAGTGGAGATTTGATTTTGCAGCAGTTCTAAGGAACCGCTGGCACAACCACAGCAAATCAGACAATTGATTTTGCTAAAACCGCCGCTATTTGGTAAGTGGATTTTTAAAAAAAATGCCGTAAATTTATGTGAGGCTTTTTGAAAAAATGCAACGGTTTTGAACTGCCGCAATTTCATACATCAAATTAAAAAAAAAAAAAAGCATACATTTGTTTGGTGTATTTTTCTAGTGTTATCCTTTCTAAGGGTAAATACTGCTCTTAAAGAAAAAATATAATATATAAATCAAATTAAAACTTAACAAGCAATGCATTACTTAAAAAACTAGCAAAACTAACTCCAGTATAAGCCAACTAAGCCAACCATCTTTTGTTTCTCATAAATCCAAAACCTTTGTCACGTTGCACCCTAACATCTTCAATAATTCCAACACTAAGGGCATGAAAATGGTGATGAAGACCAACAGATATAACCTGCAATTTCAATACCTATGAGAACTTCCAATAAGTAATTTTCGATTAAACTTAACTTGCAGGAATCCATCACATTTTATAGCTAGCCGCCTAATAGATCTGTACTGCTAATTCAGACAACTGACTGCCATAGCCCTCCACCTTTCAATATAGCTATAATACTAGGTTATATTAAAATGGCCAAAAAATAAAACCCTTGCCTCTAGAGCGAGATTGCTAATATAAACAGTGGTATATTGAGGATTCTTCTCTGGTGCATCATCACTGGTTACTTGCTGAGCTTCTTCTGCAATTAGAAAACAAGATAATCATGAAATAAAAATCATCCAGCAAGTATAATTCACAATCAGGCTACTACAAACAATAAATGAAAAAGTATCCATACATTAAAAAAATAATTATTTGAAAAATATCAACTATGAAATATATGATACAAATCAGTAGCATGAATACATAATATATTGAAGTGCCACCTTAAACTTATAATAAGAAAAAAAAAATCATGTTGTAGATCTCAAATGAACTTTCAGAAATTAGGCAACAAATTCAATCTCACCTGATATTCCAATAGTTAACTCCACAACACTTTTAGAATCCGAACTCTGCTTTTCATCATTGCTGTTAGACCCTTTAGTGGCCCAGTTATAGTGTCTCTGTCTACTTCTAAGCCACTTACCTAAAGTGTCAGAAAAATATTAACAGTTTCATAAATAATAGAAGGTGCTAATGTGTAAACTACAAACTAAGAATGGGCAAAAAAAAAAAAAAAAAACAGCAGTTCACAAATCCAAACAAAACTATCATTATCAATGATGAGAACCTCATCATCACAAAATATTTTCTCAGCACTGATATAACTGGAAAAAAACGATTATTTGATCCTTTAGCCCAAATATCTGGCCAATTAGGCCCCCATCATCAGCTCCCGCCACCTTCAGGCCTCGGCAGTAATATGGAGCAACATATATTAAATTTCACAAAATAACTACTTAAAGGTAGGAATAAGATTTTCCATTATTAAGCTATCACATGGTTATAGCTTGTAGCGAGATTTGATATCATAAGTTTTTAAAAAAAAATGATGTTCCATTAAGGTATAAAGAAGAAAAATATGTGATGAAGGAGACATAAATTTTCTAAAACAAATATAACATATAATAGACATAAACCATAGACACCATGAAAGAGATAAAAATCTAGCAATTCCAGAACAAAAAACTTACCAGTTAAATCATTATGGCACTTTGGGCATCCTGATAAAGTATATTATAAAATAAAGACACTACATTAGCATGACAAACACACAACATAATCCCAAAGAATATTAAGATAAGAGAAAAATGTAAAAAGATTTCATGCTTGCTGAGTTCAAAAAGAAACAAAGCCAAATCTCCTAGACTGCCCTGTTTTCTGATCCCACATTACCTTCGCATTTTTGAAATTAATTTATCACAAGTTTATTGTTACTATGAATTGAATTCAGGTACACACTCAAGTCAAAGTACTTCTCACGTCATGTTACATGCTACAATAAGCCCAATTAACCTTAATAGGCTGGCCAAAGCTGCTTAGTACATGCAACATATCATAATATGAATTTAGTAGAAGCTGTTCCATAACTCGAACAAAAAATTAAAATCAAACTTACATGTGCTTCCACTGAGAGTTACAGTGGCAAATGTAGCTGCACTGCAATCAAAGTAATCAAGCAACGCCCTTTAAGACTCTTCTCTTTGAGCTCAATCACTCGACTGATGGAGACATACATGATACATCAATATCCAATTCACAAACTCCCCATGGTATTGGTGCTTCATGTTTCTTAAAGATGGACAAAAAGAGGATGCATGTGGTTTTGACTTGTTTTGGACCTCAGGTGAGGTTGTTATTTAATAGCTATTAAACAAGATCCATTTCTACTTTAACTACATGACAGATTTCAGGAATTAATTAAACACATCATGGTCAATAAGATAAAGCTCGTTCTATAGATAATTAGTTATCAAAATCTAACTTGTAAGCTTTCAACCCCAAGCACATCACACACAAAAAATAAGAAGAAATAATTAAAGCATACCAACAAACGCACTCAGAGAATGAAGCAAAGTGGGTTGGTACTTGTCCCTTCAAGATTTAATTCAGCTCCTTTCCTCAGGGAGATAAGGAAAAAGAAACTAATCATCCTTATTAATGTAACCTATGTTGATCTTATTAGACTTCTACTAACCCATGTATATATTGTTATTTGAAATATTAAATCTTAGCAAGACTAATCTGAATACGTCAGACAATCATAACTTGCAATTCAATAAATAAGTGAAAATGATCAACATATGTCAAATAATAAAACACAAGAATCAGTAAGTACACTAGTTTTCTTACCTCCTCCAAAATTCTGGACCACAATGATTTTTTCTTCAAAGAATAAGGACAAACAATAAGTTAACAAAGAACCTTTATAATAGTGTAAAGATGGGCTTTCTTTCTTTTTGTGTTCTTTTTTCTCCTTCTCTTTCTTCAACCTCTCCTGCAAATCATCCATTGTACATGCTCAGTGCAAATTTTTCAAGAATAGAGCAACTAAGATTACAAAATAGAAGCTTAACCAACAGTAACAAACAGAGTTTGAGATCACATTGACTCCAAATACTCGTCATAATGAACTTCCCAAGAGGAAAACAACATTTATCAATTAGAAAGAACGAGACTTGTAAAGAAGGTTCAATTGGGACCATTCACATAAGATGCAAAGGCTAATCATTACTTAATATTCTCATATCCATCATAAAAATAACTAAGTTATCCTAAGGCACATTAATTCTAATTACATGATTGCACTTACTTGACTGTAGTTTGAAATCAAATGATCCTCTTACAAGCACAGTCATGAAAAAATTAATAAAATACCTTAGGCCTCTAGCATACCAATAATGTTCATTACTGTTACAACTTGGAGCTTGGGCAAAATTAAATTTGAAAAGCAAACACGACACACCCCCACATAGGTAAACGCCATCAAATGAGAGGAAGCAAGTAATGAAATCTACCTTTGTTTTAATGAGTATAATATCTCAACACCCTCATGGTGGAGAACAAGTTTATCAAGTGCCAGTACAACATATCCAAGGAAATAATAAATCAATAAAATGTACAATACCCATGTCATT
The DNA here is from genome assembly GCF_059453495.1 of Arachis ipaensis. Taxonomy (NCBI): domain Eukaryota; kingdom Viridiplantae; phylum Streptophyta; class Magnoliopsida; order Fabales; family Fabaceae; genus Arachis; species Arachis ipaensis. The sequence goes on from NC_142438.1 coordinate 138,175,738, forward strand.
GTCAGTCAGGCAGCAAAATTAAATTTGAAAAGCAAGCAAGACATACCATCGATGAAGCAAAGCAATTACTGGGTACAAAAAAATTAGCAAAACCAATTTCAAAGTGCATAGAAAGAAAGTTAGGAGAATATTGGAACAAAATAGAAGCAGAACATATTCAAGAAAGGAAGAAGCAGAGTTATTGGTGAATCTGTCCTGGTTTCGGCGACGGTTGTAACTGGTGGCGGCGTGTTTGACGGCGACCTCCTCTCCCCTTTCGGCTCCTCCCAGCGGCGGCGCTATCAATGACAACAACAAAAAACCCTAATGGCGACTGGAACAGGGTGCGACGGCGACGGCCTTGACCCCAATCGACGGTAGCCGCGGCGGCATAGCAGGACGGTGCAAGAACGAACCTCCTCCTTCTCCCCTGGGTTCATCATCTTCTGCTTCTCCTTCACTCTTCGTCGTTCTTCTCCTTCGTGAGCGCGCGCTCTCCCTCTCTTCGCGAACACACTCTCTCTCTCTTCGGCTTCAGTGGCGATGACAGCAAGCTTAGTGGTGGCGGCGGTGGCAAGAGGCGACGGTGCAGACCCGCGATGAGGACGACGACGGCGCTGGCTTCGCGGTGAGCTGATGCGGTCTCCCTCTCTCTTCGCAGTTCTTTCTCTTGCGGTTCTGGCTTTCTAACGGCACGGCAACGCGACGGCGGCAGCGAACTCAGCAGCGCCGGCCCAGCTCCTTCCTCCCTTTCCTCTCCTTCTCTGTTTCTCCCTCTCTTCTCTTAACATTGCTTTCTTTCTTTTTTTTTTTATTTGTTGAAGCTGCTGAGTGCTGAGTGTTGTGTTTTTGGGAAATAGGAATTAAAATATCGCCAAAAAAATTTAGATTAGCAGCATTTTTTCAAAAATTTGTGGCAAAATCAAATCAAATAGCTGCTCTTCCTGCGTTCACCACTGAAACTGCTGGAAAATCGTTAGATAGCGACGATTGTCAAAATAGCTGCTAATTGTCTGCTATCTTCCGTTTTTGTGGTAGTGAAAACTCTCCATTATGGTTACATAGTATAGAAAGGGAAAAATACTCCATTATTTAGTAATTGCCTATATAATGGAGGGATAACTACTCACCATCATCGAACAATAACTTGTAATAATATAAAAAAAGACCAAATTATCTACATTCCATTTTTATAAATACATATACATTTCAGGTAAAAGATCATTTATTTTTTTTTTAAATTCTACTAAAACATTTATTAACTTAAGTATCAAAGTCTCTTATAAATATCTTCATTCTTTGTCTAAAGACAAAGAGTGGACAACAAAACCAATATATATGAAATAACAGTAGTTTATTTGTTGCTGTTTCAAAAATCGCTGCCAAATCATAAAAGAACTGTTGCAACCTGTCTTGTATATTGTAGCGGAAAAAAAACATTGGTGATTATAGCTTTTATCCCACTAAAGAATAGATCTTCCAAACTTGATGACACTTGAGCAGCAATAAAGGAACTTACGCAGTTATAAAATTTGTGTGATTTTTTTTTTTTTGGGTTAATTTCCTCATTTTGAAATAATGTATGTGGTTGGAATTTTAGTTTGGTTTAAAAAACATTTTATTCAAAATTTGATCGCTCATTATTACTTATTATTAGTGACAAATGGGAAATTAATAATTGAATTAAGTTATTTTGGATACACTATTGACAATGTAAAGTACAGTGTGACAACTAAACAACCACTACAACAATATAGATTATTTTTTAGGGTTATATGTGTCAAAAAAGAATTAAAAATCATCAAAAAAATAATTTTTGATACTATTTTAATTATAAAAATATGTTAATAAAAGTTTTGTCAAAAATAGTATTTTTAACATATAAGTAATTGTCAAAAAAGCTTAATCTTATTTTGATAAATATTGGCCGTCAAAAATAATGTTAGAAAAATTTGAGAATATATTTTTTGTGATACTTATTAACCGTAAAAAATACTATTTATTTTGACACTTATTGACCATAAAAAATTCTCAACAACAATTTTTTACAATTATTAACCATGAAATATACTATATCATGAATATTTTTTGACAATTTTTTACCATAAAAAAAACTCAATCATATTTTTTTTACATTCATTATTATAAAAATTAAGGTTTCACCTATTATTTGTTGTTTAAATAAAAATTACTATAACAATAGACAAAATAAAAATTCTACCACTATGACATGAATATGCTTTCACTTTATCATACATAATCATTGTATAAAATCAAACAAGAACTTTGCAATTTTGATCATTGATCATGATTCAAAACTAATACAAATAGCATTCTGATCCTTATTTAGCATTTGACAAGTATATCAACAACAATTAACACCAAGTACCAAAACCAATACTCAATATCATAATATCATATTAATGTTTTTTTGTATAGTGCTATATGAATCACACATAAACTCATCAAAGTCTTGAGCATTAATCAAGTGAAGTAGGATTGTTATCACTTTGAATTATAGGCAACCTTCCATCCAATAGTTGCTCAAGTATTCCTGCCATATGATCTACCTTTCTCTTTAAATCTTCCACCTCTATTTTAGAGTCTTCATATTTTTTTTTCTGCACATTGAAGTTTTGTTTGGAGATTAAAAAATATGAATGATCTAGGACCCCATAACTATGTAGGTGTCACGCCAGCCCCATAACCACGAACTCGTCCATGTCGTTCAAGTCTAAATACTTCTACCATCACCTCATGTTCATTCATCTCTAATGTTCCTTCATTTATTTGAGATGATAATTCCTTAAGTAAATCCTAAAAATGATCAAATCAACCTAATAAAATCAATAAAAATCAACCTAAAAGGATAACTTCAGATAAATCACATATACTTATAGAAAATTCACATTTATTATGCAAATGAAACTCTGCAGGTTGTATTTTGGATATCACTGTCACTCAATTACACCACAGCCCACAAGTTATACATAATCACTTCATAAGCAATGATGATATGAATTGCTTAAGAGCTTTAATAATCAATAACCAGCTTCTGTGGATAGCCAACAATATTACATATATACACAAATGTAATAAGAATTCTTATGCAAAATAAAACTATGGACAATTTCTAATGTCAATCAAGCATCAAAAGATCTGCATGTACATGTTCAGCTGATAGCACTTTAATGATTGAAAATATTGCATCACACTTTACCATCTTACTATAATTACAGACTAACAATGATTTTTTTGTTGGAAGAGTGTTAAAGAATTGAACTATTCACCGCAAAAAAACCAATTAGCAACATTAAATGCCAGGCAGAACAGGCAGAAAATTTAACATACATAAAGTAAGGACAAAATAAACACAATTTTTCAAGACTTTAACAACAAAATCTGAAGCAGAAATAGCTCCTAATATACTAATGCTTTCGACAAAGCACAACTAATTTTTTAATAATTTTATCTTCTGTAGAACTTATTTAAAAAATTACAAAGTTATCAAAAAAGGAAGAAATAATTTTGAGAAGTTATCAAAGTAATAAACAAAACTCATAACATGTGATAACATATCTTACAAGTTTTTCTTGAGTTTCTTCATTGCAAGCTTGTCCATTAGCACGGGTATGTGTAAGCTCCCAAAGACGAAGACGGTCAATTTCTTGTCCTATTTGCTCAAACTGTAGCCACAAATAACATATCTTATAAATATAGCAACTAATATATATCTTCAAATTAAGTCTATAAATTAGTAAAATTTAGATACCGCCTCTTCAGTTCTTTGTTGGGCTCCCTTAGCACCAGTGGTATGGATAATGCTATTTGCAGCTCAACTCATCTTGTTTTGTTGACTTATTTTCTAATAATTAACAAAATATGTCATAACATGTGATAAAAGAGGCTAGTTAAATCTAAGTCAATTAACAATTATTGATTATGTCATGTGAAGTACAAACCTGCCAGCCTTCATCAATCCAAAGATTCACAACGTAATCCCAATCCTCTTTTTCCATTTCCAATGGTATATTGGTTCGAGCAATTTCAGGGTTATCATAAGGTTCAAAATACCTTTTTTTTAGTAGATGTCGATAACTCCGATAAGAAGAATTCATTTGAGCCCATACTATATTGTAAAAGGGCTCTATTCTTAATTTGCATCCAATTCTTGTTCATTGAATATATGACAAGCTTAACATACCTAAAAAAAATATTAAAAATAAGCACTAGAGACCACAAGCCTCAATAGAAAAAAAAAAAGTTAAAACACAAGTGTAGCTATAATAAAATCTAAAGAATGCATGTAACAAGAGTCTATACCAAAAGCTAAAAATAATCAATAGAAATCAGTTAAGAAAAAATCTGAAAGCAAAGTTGTGATCTTGTTGCGACTAAGTTCCAGAAACGCCTAAACCTAAAAGCGGAAACCTCCAAACTCGAACCTATTTGGCTACTATCCCAACACTGCGCTAATATGCATTGGTGCAATGTACTGATGTACCTTAAATTAAAAACTAGAATTTTATATCTATTATTATTATTTATGTATAATTTTTATAATTTTTTTTACATTCTTTTAAAAAATAATTAATATTTATGATAAAAGATAAATTTTTTTATTTATATCATAATAAATGTATAACAAATAATAAAAAATAATGCAAACATCACTTTTTGTATAATGAATAATCCATGCAATCATCTAAATTAAAATCCAAATCTATATGAACCTAGGGAATTTAATTCTATGCATTAGGCATAAATATGTGGTGTCTAGGGATCCTAAAAGTTGAAGCAAAAAGAAATGAACATACATGCACTACTTAATTGACAGATAATTAACAAACGAGCCACGACAAACGAGATTAAAGTGGTAGTACTTATAAAAGCTAGAAATTCTTTCATGCATGCCAAATCTACTTGAAGTAATTAACAGAATATTATAGAAAATGAAATCTCAGTTGACAAAAACTAAGGATAAGTAGTTCAGAGAGTTAAAAAAAAAGCACTCAAACTTTAAAAAGAATAAATAATCTAAGGGTGATTTTTGCTAGAAGAAATGCTGTGGAGTAGCAGAAGAGAATGTGAACAAGTGTTGGCTAGATTTGGAGATCCTAGAATACCAACAAAAAGAAAAAAGGTCATATAAAGAATAAGCTTTTGGTTTTGTTGCTGTGAAGGAGAAGAGAGGTTCCTTGTGGCAGAGTTTATGCCCCATGAAACTCCCTCCAAGCACCTCTTTCACTGTGAGTTCCATTCATTTTTTTTTCTGTTTGGTTTTGTTAATTGTAATCATTTGTAACATATAGAGGGAATGAATGTTTTGAGATATGCCATGTTGTGTCAACAATTGCCATGGACTAGACATTTTGCATGAGAAGCTAAATGTTTTCAGAAATGTTAACTTAATAACCACTGATTTGTGATTGTGATTTGTGCGAAATCTATCTGGCAGGGGAGTCCCAGCCCATGGAATGGGCAATGAGGCTGAGAGTTGCCTTGCATTTGGCACAAGCATTGGAATATTGCAGCAGTCAAGGAAGGGCATTATACCATGATCTTAATGCTTATAGAATTTTGTTCGATTAGGTAGTTAAGCTTCTACGAGTAGGCTTATTCCTTTTCTTAAGTCAGTATGTTTTATCAAGCAATGTTTATGTCTACATGGTATCAATGGTGGACAGGATGGCAACCCTAGACTCTCTTGTTTTGGACTAATGAAAAACAGCAGAGATGGCAAAAGTTATAGTACAAATTTAGCCTTCACCCCTCCAGAATATTTAAGGACAGGTAAGAACCAAATGAAATAAAATAAAATATTGAAGTACATATATATGTTTGGGATGAAGGAATGAAGGGGCTGAAAACCATTAAAAGAGCAGTGAGATTGCAGTACATGAAAAATTAAAATGCCACTAAACACAATTAAAATTCTTTAAGTTTAACTAAGAGTAAGCTTCAATAATAAAGAATATTTGCCTCAACTGGTTGACTTGTGTTTCTTCAACAGCAATTTGGCCATTGATAAAATTGTTTGATAAGAAAAAAAAAATAAAGGATCAGAAGTCAAATTAGATAAAACATAAATTGAATAAAATTCTAAAATAGAACAAACACTAAAATTACATCAACAAGTCACAGTTATCTTTCTCTCACTTTTTTATTATGAATAAAAGAAATAGAAAAATCAAATAGAGTAGAGCAAATTATCGAATATATAGAACAGATTTACACTAATTACCAAATCAGATATGAGGAACAAATTCAAGAGCAATTAGGTATGACGAACAAATAAAAAACTACGAATTATAAAACAGATCAATAAAAAGCCAAATCAGAAAATATAAATTAGAGAATAGATCTAAGAATATGAATACTTACCTTAATACGTAAAATAATAAGAAGCTTGAATATAAAAATTTTGAAATCTGAAGCATGAAAACAAAAATTAAAACAGATTTATGAAAGAATAAAAAAATCTTGAGAGAGGAAAAAAAAATATCTAACAAGACGAAGTTGATTTTGGAACTCAAAAATGAAACGAGATCTTAAGACTGAAGTTATAGTAATTTATGTTAACATGCATAGCTATACTTTTTCATCATCATTATACTGGAGCTGAAGAATGACTGAGAGGAGTGTGATATTTTTGACGGAGCCAAGGGAAAAGAGCAGTATGATGCTTTCTTCTTTCTTAGTGAAATAAATTGGGACCGTCAAAATTGAAGAATAATTTTCGACGGTAAAGTTATTTATAAAAAAAAAATAGAAAATTTGACATTTATAATATTTGTTAAAAATATATATTAATTTTTACACTTAATTATGATCGTTAAAAAAAGTGTTGAAATAGCTTTTTTTTTTGTAGTGTAACATAAAATAATTTGTTGATAATTTAAGTAGTGTTAGTAGAAAAATTAACTATGATACCTATTATTGTTGTAACTTGTAAGGATATAGTGATTCATAAGAGACTTAACTATTATAGTATTATTATTCTATTTTGAACCCAAGCTTTTTCTTCCCTTAGGTAGTAGCACTTAATTGAAAATTCTCATGAACAACACAATTGTTATGGTTTCTGTTCAGCAGGAAATTAATAAGGTTAATTATTACTGCAATGGCAGCAACTGAATGGACGGAATTGTATTAGAGGAGTGTTAGAAGCAGTAAATTTGTGATTTATAGTTATTAATTAGTTATTATTAGTATTTTTAATAGTATGAGATTACATCTAATGGTATATGATTACTCACTTTTCTTTTGTTGATTAAGTATAGTGGCCAAATTTTAATAAAAATGTTGGCTTCCTAAATTTTTTCATTGTATCATATCATTACAAATAAAGAGGCACAGCTTAAATTATATGAGCCAAGCAGTTAAGACAGTTATAACTACCAACTGTCACAGTTTGAAATTTGTTAGCCCTTAATCAAACAATCTAAGCAGAGCAAATAAACGAGGTTTTTTAGTAAACATTTTTATTAATAATTAGCGCTCTCCCTGCGATGCGTGCAATGCAAGTATAAATAAGCACATATGTGGATGAACTTGATTTCTTCATGATTATTAGGTTCTTAAATATGTTTACAAATCAGGTTCATCATGTAGAATAGAATAAGTATATATAATAAGAATATCAATAGCAACATAATTAATTATAATTAATAAGAAAACACAAACTACAATAGGTTTTTATCACACCGGGAGAGAAGGCAAAGATATATATAATGATAAATAATCACCCATTATTTATAATTAGGACTAGCACGTACACATGACCAAACAATTATTACATAATAGTGCATGCATATATTTATTCGTTTAGTGATGAAAACTCAAGTATAGTCAACTTCACATAAAATTGATAACTGAGAGTCATTAATCATTTAACAATTCTCATTTAGAAGTTGCACATGAGTTTTCACCTTATGGCCACATGGTGAACACCTTAGGGTTTTCATTTTAGTTTCTTTCAAAATAAAGGCCATGATGAGGTAGTGGTGGTGGCCAAGTTGACCGTGGCCACCCCGGGTGCGGCACACGCGGACGACGTAGATACGGAAGTGATGGAAGCAGACGTGGTCGCGGCGGTTGGGGAAGAATGGGACGATGACGGCCAGTAATAGGAGGGTCTTTTGGGTAAATCATGTATAGACTTGGAGGAGAGTCACCGGTCGTAGCCGCAAGGCGCGGCGGCTGTTGGTGGTTCAGGTCGTACATATTTGATGCTGTTGGGAATGAAATGTAGTTCCAGTTGTACATATTCAATAGCTGCGGTTCAGTTGTGTCCGTAAGATCATGACGAGCTTCTAGCTTGAAGCTCATGGTGTTCAACAATGTTACAACAATTAAAAGAGTTGTCACCATGGATTGGCCATAGGCCATGGCTTGATCGATGATATAATTTCAAGAGTTTTAGTTAATAATGTGCAAATAAAGAAGGAATAATTTTATTTGAGATTGTACATATGCATGATGAGAAGGCACCAGACATATATATAGTACTATATCCAATAAAAATATAATGAGACATTTGATGTCTTTGAAGTGGTATTTATGGTATTGGAGAAGCTGAAGAGTCGTCGCATTTTTTTGTTTGTTTTGTTTTTAAGATTCTATATTAAAAAATTAATAAGAGTAGTGTTTTTGAAAATAGTTAATTACAATATTAGTTGTCTAATTTTTTTAAAGGCAATATACACCCTGGCTATGTGGTTAGCTAGGGATACATGCATCTTTTAAGAATATTTTAGTTTATTAATCATAAAAATTGTGTATTTAACATTATTTTTTTTAAAAAAAAGTTAGACACTTATTTGGAATTAAATAAAATTTTGACAAAATAGACAATGACTTTTGTGAATAATGTGAACAATAAATTTTATAATTGGCCCAATAAAATAAAACTACACTACATCCCAAATTACCCACCTAAAACTTAATATTAGAATAACCATCTATACATCTAGTAAATTAAACATCTAATATATTTATTATTCACATTATTTAGTATTTTTATTGTCTACCTAAACTTTCCAAATATAAAATTCAAACTTCTATTCATGTCCACTTCATCCACAAACTTTCAGAATGTACAATTTTGATCTCCTGAAATGATCAAATAGGTAAAATTAAAGAATAAGATGTACGTACTACAGATTATTTAACCCTTTGCGGTTGGGTAACTATATACCATATGAAGAAATAGAAAAATATTAGATATTTGAAAATAGAATAAATATTAAAATATTCTCCCATTAGAATAAATTCTATTTTTAAATTTTAATATTATTTAAAAACTGACTAATGATACATATGCTACATAAATCCAAAATAAAGTATAGGTAGACAATTTTAGGAAGCCTTTTTCAATTCATTGTCCTATATAAAATTGTTACTCATGATTTCTAATTACATCAAGTACCTTCTATATGTTAACGTATTGCACAAAAATATAATAATATTAACATAAATCACAACTAATTAATCTTCCAATATAAAAAAATCAGCCATAGGAATAAGTTCCCATTATGGTTACATATATAATATAGAAAGGGGAAAATACTCCATTATTTAGTAATTGCCTATATAATGGAGGGATAACTACTCACCATCATCGAAAAATAACTTCTAATAAAGAAGACAAATAAATGATCATTTGTATCCATAAAAGATGAAAATACTGACATATATATTCACATTAGATCGAAACTAAACTTATACTCACGCAAAATATTTTCTGTGTGACAAAAGTAATCTATGTGGCACTCCAACTCTCCAAAGACAAAATACTTTTGTCACACAAAAAACATCTTACATAGATACAAATTTAATTTTGATTTAGTGTAGATACATATGTCAGTATTTTTATCTTTTATAGATACAAATAGTCATTTATTCTAAAGAAGAATAAGTTGTCTACCTCTATTTTTATAAATACATCTATACTTATTGCCACTACCGCACATTGTAAATAACTGGACCACCAAGGCATCGAATCTCGTCTCATTTCCAATGACTTCTTTTTTATATTAATATTTAAAAAATAAAAATATGTTTTTTTAACATTTTTAATGCACCAAATTATTTTCATCCTAAATAATACAAAAAATTATTTCATATTAAAATAAAAATAATTTTGATTTCATTGCGTTTCAAAACACACCCTTAAATGATTTAATTAAATTGTTCTATTAATTATATGTCACGCACATAAACCTTAAGGCTTTTTTACCTAAATGCGCATCTAAAAAACATTAATTCTCAAAATGCGCATGGCTGAAAATCTTTCTGAAAATACGCATTGTCATTTTTTGGCCTGTGCCCGTGAAATGGATTTGAACTCCATTTCATTCAAGGTGCCCACGAAATGGGCAATTCATGTCAGGGCCAGCTCCCACGAAATGGTTTTTCTATTTCCATAGTGACAGTAGCGAAATGGAAGGAAGAACTCTGGGCAGGCATGCGCGAAATGGGTGTACTGCCGAGTTGAGACACCATGTCTCTTGTACCGCACACGAAATGTGACAAATTTGTGTGTACTGCACACGAATTGGAACAACGGCTAGGCTATAAAAACCCTTCTCCAGCAGAACTAAAGCCACATTTCTAATTCTCACTTCTTCTACCCTTCCTTCTTCTCCGAAAATTCCACTCTCATAGAAGTTGCTTTTACTAATTTTTGGGTGTCATAATGGCATCTGAATATATTTATGTGGTCATATATCCCAACGGAGAAATTTCGTATACAGCTGGAGGAGTGACCTTTATGTGTGACGATCCACTTTGGATAATGATTTTTCCACAATCGTGTCTACAACAACTAAAAAATATGATTCTGATGAACACTGGGCTGATTGGAAAAAAGGAGATCAATACGCTTATTTACAGGATGCCGGTTGCTGTAGCAAGTTCGTTTACATATCAGAAAATGCATATTAAATCTGACCAGCACGTGTCGATGATGTTTTCGTATCATCGTAGCATCGGAAGCATCTATTCGATGGAACTCTGTGTGAAGCTCCATGATGTGGGGGGCAGCTCATCTAGTTCGAATAACGTGGAGGAAATGTGAAATTCTGGTGCTAGTGAAGGCATTCCATTTTTGGAGATAGGTAGGGCTCGCAGTCCGTCCTTTAACGCCTTCGTGGCCCCTGCCCAGAATGTAGAAATTCCTGACCGACGTCCCTTCCCTACTGTCCATGTCGCATATCCGGAAGGAATGGCCGATGGGTTGGCTGACTCCTTTGAGGAAGACAAGATTGAGAATGATAGTGGAGAGGAAGCAGAAGTTGTTCCAGAAATCCAACCGGTTCAAGGCGAAAGGGTCATCCCAACTGGTGTTGAACCGATAAATGTTGCAAGGGTTGGAGGTCTTTCCAGCGGCACCCCCGACCATTACCTGCACCTCAGTCTTGGTCCAATGAACTCAACAAATACAGAGGACATACCCAGTAACTATGGTTTGACCGGTGAAATGGAGCTAGAGGTTGGCTTGAAATTCCTGAGTAAGGATGCAGCAATGCTTGCTATTAAGAACTACAACATCCGTCAAAGTGCAGAATTCAAAGAAGTGGAGTCAGATCATACTAGGTATGTTTGTCAATGAAAACTTTTTGGTGACCAATGTTGCTGGATGATGAGGGTTGCGAAGACGAGGGCGTCCAGATTTTGGGAAGTTTGAAAATACCAAGGGCCTCACAGTTGTTTGACGTCTGCGACTTCGCAAGATCATACTCAACTCGATTCAAATGTCATATGCCAGCACATATTCCCCATGGTTCAAGCAGACGCAACCATTTGCATAAAGGTGTTGCAGGGATCCGTGGAGTCGGCATACGGATACAAGGTGTCTTACAAAAAGGTTTGGCTAGCGAAGCAAAAGGCAATAGCGAGAATATATGGAGACTGGGATGATTCTTATAACCAACTACAGAGATACTTCAATGCGTTGCAAACTTTTGTTCTAGGTAAGCCTTTCTATCGGATTGCATACTTGTTTTGTAATAGTTATCATGTTCTTATGAATTTGCAATTTCGTCATAGGTACAATTGTCGACCTACAAACCCGACCATACTATGTCGGCAACACGCTCGACCGCGAAAGTGTCATGTTTCATCAAGTATTCTGGTCATCCCATCGTGTGTCGAGGCATTCAAGCACTGCAAGCCCCTAGTTTTGGTTGATGGAACACACCTGTATGGTAAGTACACGGGTACCTTGTTGATGGGAATAGCACAGGACGGAAACAACAATATTCTTTCCATAGCTTTCGCGCTAGTGGAACAGGAGAACACAGATGTGTGGTACTTCTTTCTGACCAACTTAAGGAGACATGTGGCTACTCAACCGGAAGTTCTACTGATCTCTGACAGGCATGCGGCTATAAAGGTTGCGCTCGAGCAAGAGGGTTGTGGCTGGGAACACAATGTTTACTGTGTCCGACACATTGCGTCCAACTTCTCAACAAACTTCAAGAGTAAGGAAGCCAAAAGACATCTTGTTAGCGCGGCATACTCGAAGACCCAAGAGCAGGCACAATACTACCTAGAGTTAATAAGTGCGGAGGATCCCGCCACATCTCCTGCAATGATGGCTTGGATAAGAGGGTTAGAGCCACCGAAATGGCTCCAACACCGCGATGAGGGTCGCCAATATGGTCACATGACAATTAATCTTTCTGAGTGCATCAACTCTGTGATGAAGGGAACTCGTAACCTTCCGGTGTGTGCAATTGTGAAGTCCACGTACCACCGTTTAAATGCATTGTTTGTCCAGAAGGGTCAGCAGGCAGAAGCACAGGTTGCATGTGGCCAGATCTTTTCGCATTTCTTGCAAAATGCAATACTTGCCAACAGGGAGGGAATCACGCAAATGCTTGTGATATCACACGACAGGGCGATGGAAGGTGTCTATGTTTAATGGAGGGTTCGGTGGACCTTGTTTGCCGCCGAATTGTCGCATGACTCTATCGATGATAACGATCTCGATCCAGCAGAACTGAATAAGTGGCACGACCGCCGTATAGAAATCCCCATGTGGAGCTCCAAGAAATTCCGCAGGCACCCTCGACAGAATACGTGCATCCCTGTACGGCATCCACAGAAACTACCAAAGCCGAGTGTCATTTACACAGGTAGACGAACTTTCAAGGACAAAACAAATTCATGCTAGAACATACAACAGGAATAGTTACCTCGTCCACCTTCAAATTGTTCAACCTCAGACGGTGCCTTTGTAAGCGTTGCTCGGCATAGTCATTCTTTCCTCTCTTGCCCGCCCACCTACGAAAGAACACCATGATCATAACCACATTTAAATAAAAAGGCAAACGAAATAACAACACAAGTAATAATACGGAAGATATGCAAGAAAATATATTACGTTGTAGCTAACGGAAACGTGTATGGGCTCATCACATCCGGTGCCCAGAAAGGAAGCCTGAAGTATATCCAAGACATCAACAGTGTATGACAGCCAGACATTCCCTCGACGTTATAATCAGTCGGTAGGCACATGCCTCTATACAACCAACAAAGCACGGCACTGCCCCAACTATATGTACTAATGGTATCATAGTTTGCCAAGAGAGGAAGATAACGTACGTGAACCGTGTTGTTCGCTTTGTCAGGAAGTAAAACGCCACCAATAAATACATAATGTAACAACGTGCATACCGTACGAGGGCCTCTTCGGGAGAGTCAAGAGGCATCTGTTGTAGTCTACTCCTGAGCCACTTCAGTTTTATGTTATACTTTGTGATCCCAACATGTCCGTCAGGAACTTCTCCAAGGAGTTTCTCACACCATTGCCAAATATCCCTCTGGTGGAACTTACTCCATGACCTTAGAGTGCCGCTCACCGGCTCACCGTCGATTGGTAACCCCACCTGCATGACAACATCCTCCAAAGTGATAGTACACTCACCCCATGGGAGGTGGAATGTATGGGTCTCAGGACGCCATCTCTCCACAAGAGCGCTAATCATTGGGTTGTCGTACTCAAAACGCTTTATCAGAGATGCATAATAGAAGCCGGCTCTTCTTAGATACGGCTCAAGCATCTGCCTCCTAATCTCCATACTCGGATCTGCTTCGTCTACAGAGAAAATATTGACCAGCGTGCCATGCAGAGTCAACACACGTGCCGGCTGAAATTGAAATAGATCAAAACACAATTATTTAGTTTACAACAATTTTTTTAATCATTAACAAATTTTTATTTATTTATTGAAAAAAACTCACTTTAATATGTAAATGAGCATAAATGTGAAATTCATCCAACCTATTAAAGTTTTCTTCCACATTAATTCCACTTCCACTCATTTTTTTAATAATAAAAATTATTCCTCCAGCACAAAAAAAATTTTTCACCCCACCAACAAATAAAACTTTCTCATGCAACCCATTACTTCTCTTCTCTTTTTTACCTTCGAATTGGTCCCCTCCCCTCCTTTCACCTCCTTTTATATGCTTCACACTCACAAAACAACAATAAATTGCCTCCCAATCACCCAATGCATGCTCGTACGGGAACTGCAACACTGAGACTTGCTGCTTTGACTGGCCCCTCCCCATTTCGTGCCTGCTACACGTGAGGATGGCCATTTCGTGTGTGCCTTCCATGAAGTGCCCAACTCGTGGATGTCATATGTGAGTTGGTGCATTTCATGTGTACCATGAGTGACATGGTGCATTTCGTGTGTGCCATGTGTGAGGTGCTCCATTTCGTTCCTGAAACAAATGAAATGGTTTGTGTCAGTGGCCAGAACCCATTTTGTGGACACCCCTCCTGATATGTATCATATTTCCATTTCGTTTGTGATCCTTACGAGTTGGCAGTGCGCATTTTCAGAAACATTCTCAGCCATGCGTATTTTGGGAATTAAAGTTATTTGCATGCGCATTTAGGTAAAAAAGCCCAAACATTAATACCTTATATGGACATTAAGATGGGTTATTATTATTATTATTATCACAAAAACACAAGCAACAAGATAGAAAACAAAATACAAACCACAAAAAAAATTCTCACACTAATATAATATCCCCCACGCCATGGAACTTTCTCACATGGTCACATTTACCCCCATGCACTAGCTAGTGTGCAAGACTAACTAGAGATATAGCAGATGATGCACACCTCAAGGTCTTTTTATTTAGTTTATTTATAAGTTGATATTAATTAAGCGAGGTTGTTTCTGTGTGGAGGATATGTTAATTACTGAACCCTAATTCAGATGAGAAGGGAAGCCCCTTGGAATAGGACCATAGTATTCTTTTGAAATAGTGGGTCCAATTCTTCTTGGGTCTTCAACCAATTCTGAGTCTCCAACTGGAATAACAGGAATGAGTGGGAGTGGAATATGGTTGTGACCATAGTACATGTTGGGTCGGTAATAGTACACATTGTGTCTATGAAGTGCTCCAATTGGGATGGGCTTTTTTGGCCCAAAGTGAGGATGTGCTAGGCTCAAGCTCATGCTTGACAATGTTACGACAATTAAGAAAATTTTGATGAAGGATTGACCATATGCCATGGTTTGATATATAGTGAATAAATATTTATATAATTGTATCCAAGAGTTTTGATTAAGGTGCAAAGGAGGAGTCTATATGTTTTAAGATAAATTCTATGAGAAGTGAAGGGATATATATATGTATATATAGTACTTGATCTTATTTAAAAAAAATGAAAAACTAATACTCCAAATAGATGTTAAACGCATCTGAAGTGCCCATGTGGTTCTGGAGAACTTGAAAAGTCATCACACCCTTTCATCGTTTTGAGATTCTATATATAAAAAAGAAAAAAATTATAGAACTATCAAAATTTATTATTTTTAATTATTAATTAATTATTAATATTTAAAATGATGAGATAAAATATATTATTGAATTATTAGACTAAAATAACTACACTAAAAAAATTAAGTGATAGTTAAGTGATGACAAAAAATAATAAATTCTGATAATTCGATACTTTTTTTTAAAAAAGTATTTCATCCCTTTTAATATTCATCGTTTTTTTTTTTAAATGAAGTTTCGGAATAATTGTTTATTCTTTTTATCTCAAAAGAACATCAGTGAATTTATATAATGACATTCTTAATTTAGTTGTGATAGATAAATAACATATCGTTCTATATATTTTCTTGTTTAATTAAAGGTAATTTCATATATATTATGTATTTTTTTAAAGCATGGTTAAAAGGAGTGTGAGGACTGAGGTTCTCAGGTGTTAGGCTAAAGGAATGAGCTCCCAATAAGTTGAACCTACTTTTTTAAATGAAAACTAATAACTTGATAAAAATTGTAAAACAGTCTTATAGTTGAAATTGAACTAAACTAAGTGACTCTTCTCTTAATTTCTTTGTAAGAACTCCATTAAAAACACTCCTCGCGCTGTTAGAACTGCTAAACAAAATGAGTTTTGTTAAATCCTAAAACAAAATGAGAAGGCGACCAGAGAGTTATACATAGGCCTTTATTATCCATAGTTTCTCTTCTTTATCTTTTTCTTTTCACAGAATTACCCTAAATCTATAAGTAACTTTGTTATTCCATTGGAAATTAATTGCCTAAACTATTTTATTGATATGATAATATATAATTAGTATTTGTCTTTTTGAATAATCTCAGAACATATATATTTTATTTGTGTTTCGTGAGCAAATACAATCACTTATGTTCATTTAACATTATACAAAATTACACAAAGCTATAAAATTAATGTTATATAAGCAACAAATATTATTACTTTAGATTAGTATTTTATTAGCAATAATTTATACATTATATTTATAAAAATTTCCACACAAAAATATAGAATTTATATTTATATTTATCAAAATTTACATACATAAATTAATACAATTTAAATTTATATTTATTAGAATTTACACATATAAATTAATAAAATTTATTTATTAAAAATAATTTAATATTTATACTAACTAAATATTGTCTAAAATTGCTAAAAATTGGAAGCCACCAAAAATTTCTGCTGTTTATAATTACTTTTACAACACACACATAAAATCTGCTTTAGAAACGTATACCTAACTATTTTTCTATAAGAAAAATCTATAAACCATTCCTTTAAATTATTATATCAAAATAATGCGACAAAACCATAGTTAAATACAAATGACATAGAAGTTTCTAACACTCACCATACTACCAATAATCTTTTATGATTAACACTACATTACTAATAAAATTAATTTTTTTAATAATACTTAATTAAGAGTATATACCATCTTGACTCTTGATTATTTTTTTAAATAGTTACAAAGTCTTTAATAAAAAAATATTTATTTTGATTTTTGATATTTAATTTGTGAAACTGATTAGTTCTTCTATTAATTATTTCTCTTTAAAATATGTTTATATGAAATATTGATTATTAATATATTTTTTATTTAATTTTTATAAGTAAAACTAATTTAAAAATTATTAATATTTTTTAGTTTTACATAATAAATTTAGTCAATATATTTAAAAAAAATATAAAAAATAAAAAATAACTAAACGACCCTTATAATTATCCTTAAAAGACAATGAGATTCCTTACAAAAAAAAATTTGTCAATCCTAATTAACTCTTAATGAATAAATTAATAGTTTAACATGCCATATAAGTTAATTGCATTAATAAAAAAAATATTGATAAAAAAGCTAACAAGTCTCGTAGAAGTAAAGATTAATGATCGAAAATGAAGTTTTTTTTGTTAAAAATTTCGTTGTCTTTCGAAGTAATTATCAAGAATCGTTTAAATTTGTTCATACCCTGACCCAACACTAAGACCCAGGACTAAGTAAAAGGCCCAATCCAAAGGTTGGCCCTCACTCAACACCAACCTTCTCTCAAGAAGTCGGATCCAACTACGACTTGCTCTAAGGAAGTCGGGGGTGAAGATTAGCTGGCAGATAACCCTATTCAAATAAATAACTGTCCCTAAAATCTCTCAACCCACTTCTAGGGGCCATATCTTAACTTCCCTAAGATAAAGGGACTGTTATCCTCCTTAAAAGGTGGAACTACTCCAACAGTGGTTATTGGTTCACCACTATAAATACCCTGACACCCCTCAGGTATCTCTAAGTTCCAATACTATCTAAAACTTGCTTAGACCCTTGCTGACTTAGGCATCAGAGTGTCTTTGCAGATACTACCCCCAGTTACTCATACATACAAGTCGGATGGAAGCTCTCAAACGCTAACCCAGTCGAAGGCTTCCTCCTTCAGACGATTGGGCCAACCCAACGAGTCCAACCCACTATTCTCCGGTTACCCATCGTAACATTGGCACCGTTACTGGGGACCCGAGAGATCAACCAGTAATGGCGGATGACTCACACAAAGATGGCCACATAGCGTCCAATTCCGAGCAGGAAAATCTAGACGTTGGAAACAACAATGACGACATCGACACTCACCAAGGGGTGACCAATCAACACAGAGAAGGCACCTCAAGGTTGAAAAACCCGAAGGCAAACTCCTCTGAAGGGCGCGAATCAGGAAAGGAGGGACAACCCCACGCAGCTGATTTCATGGGATTGTTCCATGGCCATCAAGGGCGCCTGGAACAGTTGGAACAAGAGCTGGAACGACAGCGAGAGGTAGAGAGAAACTTGAGGAAAGAGATTGAGCGACGAAAAGAGCTAGAAGAAAAACTCTTGAAGTTGTAGTCTACTCTTAGAAGTCGAAGCTCCCGCAGCGACCGAGAAGATTCTCCATTGGGAGGAGAAGATCCATTCAGCGAGGACATTATGAAGGCAAAAGTTCCAAGGAATTTTAAAAGCCCTGATATGGACCTCTACGATGGAACCACTGATCCAAAGCATCATTTAAACAATTTTAAAAGTCGGATGTACCTAGCTGACGCTTCTGATGCTACTCGCTGCAAGGCTTTTCCGACAACCTTGACGAAAGCAGCGATGAAGTGGTTCGATAGTCTTCCCCTGAGGTCGGTCACCAGTTTCAATGACCTCTCGTGAAAGTTCCTAATGCGATTCTCCATCCAGAAAGACAAAGTAAAGCACGCACCAAGCCTCCTGGGAGTAAAACAGGAGGTCGGAGAACCTTTGAGGGACTACATGAAGAGGTTCAATAAAGTGTGCTTAGAGATCCAATACCTGCCCACGGAGGCAGTGATTATGGGCCTAGTAAATAGACTTCAAGAAGGTCCCTTCTCCCAGTCCATGTCGAAAAGGCACCCGACCTCCCTAAGTGATGTACAGGAGAGAGCTGAGAAGTACATCAACATGGAGGAAAATGCCAGACTTCGAGAGCTGAGCTGGTGACCTGGGCACTCTCACTCATCAAAAGAGAAGGAAAGAGAACCCAAGAAAAAAGAGGAGGTCGGCCCTGAAAGGCCTAGGAGATATCACTCCTATACTCCTCTACGAGTTTCCCTGGTTGATTTCTACAGGAAAATTTGCCATACTGAAAGGCTACCACCCCTAGGCCCATCAAAAAATAAAGGGGGGGGGGAGTCGTGGTGACTACTGTGAGTACCATAAGATATATGGTTACTCAATGAATGATTATTACGACCTTAAAAATATGATAGAAAAGTTGGCCAGAGAAGGTTGGCTTGATAGATATCTCATGGAAAGGTCAGACCATCACGGAAAAAGGAAGCGAGACGACGAGGACCGAAGAGATCCACCACCACAAATCTCGGAAAGACATATACACATGATCTTGGGAGGATTTGGTGGAGGTGGCCTCACAAAGTCGTCTCGCAAGAGACACTTGAAGGAAGTCTATCAGGTCGGAGGCGAAGCTTCCAACCTACCAACTATTTCTTTCACCAAAGAAGATGGGCAAGAAATCTTTTCTGGACATGATGATCCAGTTGTGATAACTATGATCCTTGCCAACGCCAGTCTTCACAGAACCCTAGTAGATCAGGGGAGTTCAGCCGACATCCTCTTCAAACCAGCATTTGATAAGCTGGGATTGGATGAAAAGGAATTAAGAGCTTACCCTGACACCATGTATGGGCTGGGGGATACACCAATAAAACCACTAGGATTCATACCCCTTCATACAACTTTTGGAAAAGGGGAAAAATCCAAAACTCTAAGCATCGACTTCATAGTCGTCGATGTGAGGTCAGCCTACAATGCCCTAATCGGCAGAACTACCCTAAATCGGCTCAGAACAGTGGTATCCACTCCCTACCTTTGCATGAAATTCCCAACATCAGAGGGAATAGCAACCATTAGGGGAGACCAGAAGTTGGCAAGGAAATGCTACAATGAAAGCTTGAACCTGAGAGGAAAAGGCAAGGAGGTGCACACAATTGAGCTCGGAGGAGTCAGAGCTAAGGAGGAGCTGCGACCACAACCGGGGGGAAAGATTGAAGAGGTACAGGTCGGAATAAAGGAAGGAAAAAATACCAACATAGGAGCCAACCTGAAAGCAGATTTGAAGAAGAAGCTTATAAGGCTCCTACAAGAGAATTCTGACCTCTTCGCCTGGAAAGCCTCCGACATGCCAGGGATAGATCCCGAACTCGTGTCACACAAACTATTAGTATACCCCGGTTCGCGACCTGTTCAGCAAAGAAGACGGAAGCTCGGACCAGAGCGAGCTCAAGTTGTAGAAGAATAAGTACAAGCGCTCCTAGAAGCCGGCTTCATCAAAGAGGTCAAATATCCGGTGTGGATGGCAAATGTGGTGCTAGTAAAAAAACAAAACGGCAAGTGGAGGATGTGCGTCGATTACACCGACCTAAACAAGGCATGTCCCAAAGACCCATATCCACTTCTAAGCATTGATATCCTAGTAGACTCTAGCTCAGGGTATCAGTACTTGTCATTCATGGATGATACTCGGGGTACAATCAAATCCCGATGTACAAGCCGGATCAAGAAAAAACATCATTCATCACGCCTAGGGCAAACTATTGCTATGTGGTCATGTCCTTTGGACTGAAAAATGCTGGAGCCACATATCAAAGGCTGATGAACAAGGTGTTCGCACCTCACCTTGGGGGATTGATGGAAGTCTATGTAGACGACATGCTAGTAAAAACCAAGGATGAGGCCGACCTTTTGGCTGACCTTTCACAAGTTTTCAGCACCATAAAGATGCATGGGATGAAATTAAATCCTGCAAAATGCACCTTCGCGGTAGAGGCAGGAAAATTTCTAGGATTCGTGCTTACACAAAGGGAAATCGAAACCAATCCTGACAAGTGTAAAACAGTCCTAGAAATGAAAAGCCCGATTTGCTTAAAGGAGGTCCAGCAGCTGAACGACTGACTTGCCGCACTCTCTAGGATCTTGGCAGGATCAGCATTAAGATCCCTACCACTCTTCTCTCTACTAAGAAAAGGATTCCAGTTCGAATGGACTCCTGAGTGCGAAGAGGCATTTCAGGAATTCAAAAGATTTTTAAGCCAACCTCCCATTCTGACCCGACCTAAATTTGGGGAAGAACTCGCCCTGTATTTATCCGTAGCAGACAAAGCTGTAGCATCAGCTCTAATACGGAAAGACAAGGTCGGGCAGCATCCTATATACTTCACCAGCAAAGTCCTACAAGGCCTGATGTGTGGAAAATGGATTCCAACACCTAAACTCACCGGCAAGTGTACCGGGTCGCATCAAGTAGTAATTACTCACAAGAGTGAGGTCGATCCCACAGGGATTGATGGATTGAGCAATTTTAGTTAGGTGGTTAGTTTAGTCAAGCAAACAATTGATGATTTGAGTGGATTGTGATAAACAGAAGCTAAATTGCATGAAACTAAAAGGGAGAGGGGAATTTGATAGAAACTTAAAGTGCAGACGAGTAAATTGCTTGAAACTTAAAGTGCAAGAAAGTAAAAGAGATGAATCTTAAAGAGCAAGTAATGTAAATGACTGAAGCTTAGATTGCAAGAAATGTAAATAGCTGAAGCTTAGAGTGCAAGAAATGTAAATTGCTTAAATAATAAAGGGATGTGGGAGCTGGAATTCAGAATTTAACAAAAGATTGTAAAGAGAGATTAAGCAGAGAAGTAGAAGATGAACTAAGTTGCTGAAGATCTAAACAGAAAAGTAAAATTGCTTGAAGAACAAAACAGAAAGTAAACTCAACTCAATTGTAGAATCTAGGAAAGAAATTCAAGATCTCAGGGGATCAATGAGACTAGAAAGTAGATCTAGATCTCAATTCCTTCCTTGATCAATCAGAAAATAATTTGCAGAAGAAATGTAAATGGAACAGCAAATAAAACTCAGATCCAATTCTTAGAACAATTGAGAAGAAAGGTAAAAGATGATTCTCAAACTTAGAATCAATGAAGCTCTTCAATCTCAATTCAAATTCCAAGAACAGAAAGCAGGAGTTGCAAAAGAAATGAAAATGAAGGCAGAAAGCTAAATCCAATTCCCAGTCCTTAGAATTATGCAGAAGAAAACAAAGATAAATTGCAGATCAAGAATTGAAACAGAATTCCTTCAATCTCAATCCAAAATTCAAAGACAGAAAATAGAAATTGCCAAAGTAAGAACAAGGAGGAAGAGAACTCCGCTCTCAATCCCAATTCCCAAATTCAAAATCAAAGCTAAAGTGAAAACTAAAATTTAGCTAAAAAGTAAAACAAAAAATAAAAGAAGGTCCTCTCTAAATCAAACTAACTCCTATTTATACACTTTCTAATTTTTTACTTTCAGACTGTGGAGTGGGCTTTTCAAATTGGTGAAGGATTGGATCCAAAATGGTAATTGAAGTTGGAAATGGACCAAGGCACCTCCAGGGAGTGTTCAGTGATATAACTTAACGTAGCGCTCCCTTTGCTTTGTGTTTGGGCTTGTTTTGTTGCGTCCAAGCCTTGCTCATAGTGCTTAGTGAACTAATTTCATGCAGCGCTTACATGCTTGAGTGGGAGGTTCCCAATTCGAACCATAGTAAATGCATTATGTCTATTTCTTGTGCAAGGTAGCGCTCAGTGAAGGGAATTAACGCAGCGCACTTGCCTTCCTTATGTAGCTGGGTTTGAGCCTTAGTGAGTTCACTTTGGTGCATATTTCTCATGAAGAGTAGCGCTTAGTTAAGTAAGAGAACGGAGCGCCCCTCTCTTTGCTTCCTTGTAGCACTCCTTCCTTGCTAGCATGTGCCTGGTTCGAACCTTGCTAGCTTCATTTTGGACACTTTTCTTGCATACTAGCGCTCCTTCCCTCTCTTGGTTCATGGGTTCGAATCCTG
The DNA here is from genome assembly GCF_059453495.1 of Arachis ipaensis. Classification (NCBI taxonomy): domain Eukaryota; kingdom Viridiplantae; phylum Streptophyta; class Magnoliopsida; order Fabales; family Fabaceae; genus Arachis; species Arachis ipaensis. The sequence goes on from NC_142438.1 coordinate 138,198,931, forward strand.
GCTCTTTCACTAGCAATTGTCGCATCATAATTTTCTTTGGAATGGAGCCCGATAAAGTTAACTAAGTTAACTGAGCGCTATGCCTTTGCCTTGTTCCCTTGGGCACTCAGTTACTTGTTTCAACGCAGCATCCTTGCCTTTGTGCACTTGGCTTTGGTTGCTTGGTCTCTAGCGCTCAAATAGAAAGCGCTACGCTCAATTAGTGAGCGCTATGCCTTGGCCTCTTGATGCCCCTTTGGTGAGCGCCACACTTTTGTGTCTTGGGTCACGCTTTTCAAAGCGTGGCCTAAAGTCCAAAGCGTGCTCTAACTTCAAAAGTGTGCCAAAATCCCTTTTGTCACTCTTTCTTCACCTACAAATAATCAAAACAACCAATCAAAGCATCTCCAATTTCACAAGATTTCTAAATTATTCAAAAACCAACTAATTCTAGCTTAAACCTTATGATTTTGTGTCAAGTAATTGTTGGTTGATTGATTTAACATAACCATGCAAATCTACTCCAAATCACTTACTTATAATGCAAGAAGGTGCATAAAACCTAATGAAACAAGTGAAAAATGCTTGAAAAGCTAGCATAAGATGACTTGTCATCAAGGCCCTGAAAAGGTATCAAAAACTTGAGAAGTTCACATATGCCTTAATAGTAGCCTCTCGGAGACTACAGCCTTATTTTCAAGCTCATACAATAAGAGTTCGAACGAACCAGCCCATGAAGCAAATCCTTCAGAAAACGGATATTGCGGGAAGAATGGTTCAATGGGCTATAGAGCTATCCGAGTTCGACCTCAAGTACAAAACTCGGATGGCAATAGAATCCCAATGCCTCTCCGACTTCGTGGCAGAATATGCAGGAGACCAAGAAGAAGCCTCCACGACATGGGAGCTATACGTGGATGGATCCTCCAATAAAGTTGGAAGTGGTGCAGGCATAATCTTAGTTAACCAGGAGGGAACTCAAGTGGAAGTCTCCCTCAAATTTGAATTTCCAGCTTCTAACAATCAGGCAGAGTATGAAGCCTTGATTGCAGGGTTAAAACTGGCAGAAGAAGTCAGTGCAACAAAGGTAGTTGTGTTCAGCGACTCCCAGGTGGTGACCTCTCAAATAAATGGAGATTATCAGGCTAAAGACCCCAATATAAAAAGGTACTTGGACAAAACCTTGGAGCACCTTGGATGATTTGCTGAGACCGAGGTCAAACACATAACTTGGGATCTCAACAGCAGAGCAGACACCCTTTTCAAGCTAGCAAGTACCAAGCCAGGGGGAATAATAGAAGCCTGATCCAGGAAACTCTCCAAGAACCCTCGGTCTCAAAGGCAGAAGTCAAACAATATGTCCTTAAAGTATCCAGATTGGACCTCGGATGGATGAACCCATTAGTCGAATATCTGAAATTCGGCAGCCTACCAAAAGGGGAAAAAGAGGCCAAGAAAATTCGGAGGGATGCACAAAATTACGCCTTGGTAAAAAATATCCTCTATAAAAGGGGGATATCAAGACCATTATTAAAGTGCGTCCCAACCTCAAGGAAAACAGAAGTCTTAGAAGAAGTCCACAATGGTATCTGCAAAAATCATCTCGGAGCGAGGTCCCTGGCTAGGAAAGTCATTCGAGCCGGGTTCTACTGGCTGACTTTGCAGAAAGATGCCACCGAGTTTGTAAAGAAGTGTCAGCCATGCCAAATGCATGCAAACTCCCACGTCGCTCCCCCTGAGGAGCTCATAAGTATAACTTCTCCATGGCCTTTTGCGAAATGGGGATTGGACCTATTAGGACCCTTCCCCCAAGCACCTGGACAAGTAAAATACTTAATAATGGGAGTAGACTACTTCATAAAATAGATCGAAGCAGAACCATTGGCCACCATCTCTGCCCAGAGAAGTTAGAAATTCCTCTACAAGAACATTATCACAAGGTATGGGGTACCTTACTCCATCACCACTGATAATGGCACCCAGTTCACCGACTCTACCTTCAGAAACCTAGTAGCCAGTATGAAGATCAAGCATCAGTTCACCTCGGTAGAGCACCCACAAGAAAATGGGCAAGGCGAGGCAGCCAACAAAGTTATACTGGCAGGGTTGAATAAAAGGTTGCAAGAAGCAAATGGAGCATGGGTTGAGGAGTTCCCTCAAGTACTATGGGCTTATCGGACTACACCTCAGTTTGTCACAGGGGAAACACCCTTCCGACTTGCTTATGGCATAGAAGCCATGATACTAGTTGAAATCAACGAGCAAAGTCCAAGGGTAAGCTTCTACGACGAGGTTGGAAACATACAGGGGCACAAAGAAGAACTCGAGCTACTCCCTGAAGTCCGAGAATAAGCCCAGATAAGAGAAGCAGTACTAAAGCAAAGGATGACAAATAGATACAACAAAAAAGTCATTCGAAGAAGCTTCGCCCCGAATGACTTGATCTTGATCAGAAACGACATAGGAGTTAACAAATCTGGGTATGGAAAGCTTACTGCCAACTGGAAAAGGGCCATACAAAATTAAAGAGGTCCTAGGAAAAGACTACTACAAGGTGACCGACTTGAACGACACCGAATTACCTAGGTCGTGGCATGTTTGTAACATGAAAAGGTACTATAGTTAGAAGCGAACTCCATTCCCTGATGTACTCTTTTTTCCGACTTCATGGTTTTTTCCCAAAAATAAAAAAGGATTTTCCTGAAGGGGGTTTTAACGAGGCATCAAAATGAGGGCTAAGGGGCGACAATTTTCCAAACCTCTTAGTAGCAAAAAGTACCTTTGTGAATAAATAAAGATCTTTTTTCCCATATATCTTTATAAATTCCTTTTACCTTATTATCACTCTTTTCTACGAAACGCACCGACTTAAACTCGACAAAACGTGAAAATCCCATGAACCGACCTAGAAGGTCGTCAGGATAAAACGACGAGGTACAAGTCGGTGTAAAGAGGTTATAACCAAGGTTCTAAAAACCGAACCGGTCATCGAACCGTTCTAGTTACTAGTTCACTGGTTTATAGGTTTAACCGGTTCAACTGTAGTTGAACCGAAAAAATGTTTTGTAAAAAAATAATAAATAAAATATAAATAAACACACAAAAATATAATTATAGACTAATATAATCTTTTAAATATTATCCAAATTAAAAGTATTACATCAACCACTATTATAATCTTATCCAAATACAAACACAAAAGTCAAATAACAAAAAAAATAAATAATCAATCACAAACCAATCAATTATTCGCCATCTTTATATTACATGCCAAATTGCTCATCTTCCATTCAATTCTCAATCTCAGGTATTGCATTAGAAACCCAAAAAAACATTTAATGAAGTAACAAAGGAGCTCTGTCCAGTGAGTGTCCTCTTTTTAATTTATAGCTACCTGTAAATTGATATACCTCAATTCCATTCTCTTTCTAATAACAAGAAGTCAAGAACAATTAATTAAGCTCAACATCATGAACAATTTAGCAAATTAAGATCAACAACATGAATAATTTATCAAATCAACATTAATAACATGAACAATTTATCAAATTAAGAACAGCAAACCATAACAAGAACAATTTATAAAATTAACAAATTATCAAAAGGTCAAGAACAACATAACAACTTAACAATCTAAAATTTAAAAGTTAAGAATAGCATTAAAACATTAATTTATCAAATTAACAAGTTAATAAGATCAATTAGAACTGAAAATCAAAATAACAAGAACAACTAAAGCTTTAAAATATAGCAAACCAACAAGAAAACAAGAACTGGAACAATATACTAATCATTAAAAACAAAGCTGGAGCGCGGGGGAACAGAGCTTCTCGTTATGGGTTTTCTTAACATTCCACAAACTCATCTAAGAAAAACATAACATCTAAGGAAGCATATCTAAGACAGCTTCTCGTTCCTTCCTTGTGGACACCTGCATCAAGCTTAGAACTAAGGAATTGATGTGAAGAATATTGAATTACCTTTGTTCGTATTACTAATAGTGTTCAGTATTACATTGAATAACCTTTTGTCTAGTTCCTTCCCTGTGCACCTATATCAAAATAAAAAATAACAAACCACAAATACAATTTATCAAATTAATAAGTTATTAAAATGTCAAAACCAGCACAATCTAACAATTATAGTTTACAAAATCAAGAACAGTCCCTAGAACAACAATTTATCAAAGTAACAAATTAGAAAGATCAAGAGCATAACAAAATAAGTTAATATAGCAATCCAACAACCAAATAAGAACTAAAACTACAACCTACTAATTAAAAGAACCACTAACTAAAACATGATCTGCAACGTTCATCCAGTAATTGTTCTGCACAATTATCTCCAATTTAACCAAATGCCCAACTAAGTGATTAAGCATAAAAAAAAACTAAGCAAGATCTTGAATGAATAAACTAAATCATACTAATCTTACAAAGCAAAGGAGGAAAGGGACATCTCTGAATCTGAACAACAAATGAACAAAAAAGGCAAGAAACTAACCATTACTTTTGGTATGAGACTCTGAGAAGTGAGCAATGAGCAGAGTATGAAGGAGAAAGAGCAAGAACGCCGGTGATGAGAAGGTGAGGGTGACGGTCGACTAGGCAATGAGCACAACGACCCACGACGTGTGACGGACAACGGGCTACCAGGAGAATATACAGGCGGAGGCACCGATTGTTTAGCGCTGAGTCGAGCCTTGCAACGGTGGGGGAGACTGTAACCTAGGGTTGAGAGTTGAGAGAGGAAGGACTGAGGATTGGGGGAATGGCTTGGAGGAGAGTGGCTGGAGATGACAGTTGCGACGGTGGGTTGGCACGGCAGTGGCTGGACGGAGCAAGTGACAAAGTGATGAGGAGCTCGAAGGCTAAATGTTGCTGCGGGTAGTGTGTGTGTGTGAGTGAAGTGAGTGCTCAAGGACGGGAGAAGAGGATTAGGTTTTGGTGGAAAATCTGAAAACCGGCCGGGTCCTGGTTCGGTTCGACTGGCCAGTTCCTGGCCGGTTCGGCGGTTTGATAACGGTTTTGAAAAAGGACGGTTATGATTTCTATCTGAACCGAAAACCTCACCGGTTCACGATTCGAACCGGTTTTCAGAACCTTGGTTATAACAGTAGATCATGATAAACTCAGAAATTTGTCGATTTACAAGTCGACAAAATCGAGAAGAATGGAAATGCATCGCGAAAATAACCTAAGTTACAGAAGCTCAATAAAACAAAAATTGAGTAGAAGGAATACAAAAAGATATAAGAAAATCCATCAAAAATCAAAGGCAGATGCTGTCCCAAGTCTTTGAAAAATTCAAAATAACTTAGACAAAAGACAGCCAGCCAAGATAAAAGATTTTAAAGCAAAAAGATCAAAAGGCTTTTTTTTTTAACCTAAAGCATGCACACACCAAAGATATCCTAAACCCTTATCCAAAAAAGGGTATTTTTAAGCAAAATTTTGTTTACGGCCACAAAGGGCCAAGAAATGTCAGGAGCAAACCGCCATAACAAACAAACAGAATATTAAATTATTTAAAAAATAAGGGGCCCACAGGCCGGGCCCCAATGGCCAAAGCTCAAATAGAAGGAAGATCAACACCACCAGAAGAAAGATCAGCAGGGAGAGAAGTCGGAGCAGCAGTAGAGGAGGACGGAGCAGTTTTTTCAGGAGCTTGAGCAGGAACTTCTGAAGAACTCGGCAGGTATCCATCTTGACGCTCCTCACGAGGAGGAGATTCTATTATCTTCTGCCCGCGAGTCTTCAAGTCGGAGTCAGTCTCAGGTCGGGGAGGGTAGACAATGGCCCCATCAACTACAATCTTGTCGGGGTCAAGAGGAGAAAGATCCAGGTCAAGGGCAATAACCCCGAATTGCTCCTTAAAGACCCTCTAGGCCTCCTCTGCACCCTCAACCACCGAATCTTCCAGGTCTTGGAAAGCCTCCCGACATTCGGACAGCCCCTTCTTCAAATCAAGATTCTTCCCATAAACCCTAATATAATTCTTCTCTGCCTTCTTCTTAAGGCCCTCCGCCATGGCACACTGGCCCATCAACCTCTTGTCCCTCTCCTAAAGACGATCCTTTTCCTCCTTCAGCTCGGCGACCTCCTCCTTAAGCTCTTCCTTTTGATAAAGGAAGATCCTTCCCTCTAGCTCCTCAACCTTTTGGGTGGAACCCAAAGAACTAAGGGGAGTCTTCTCCAAAATATCAAGAAGTTTGGTACATACTCCATCCGCACGGACACTCCCCTGGACCAGAATATTGAGATGGTTTCGAATGGAAACATCATCCATATTTATTCGAGTATGAGGATAAATGTGATTCTGAACGAATTGGGGGGTATTAAACTTAGCCTCCTCATCAAGAGAAGAGCCAGACTCTGAAGTCTTATGCTTCTTCTTTTCTGGTTCAGAAAAAGATCGGGGCAGAGGAAAAGGAAGAGAAGAAGCAGAAGAAGAGGATATCATAATAGGATGAGAAGAGGTCCCCAAGTTGCGAGGAGGAGGGGGAAAAGGAAGAGGAAGAGTGCCAGCAGCCCTAGCAGCGTCAACTCGGTCCCGAGACCTCTTCTTGGCATTTTGGACCTTCTGGTAGGAAGAACTAGAATTCTTCTTCACCATATCTATAAAAAGGAAAAAAAATAAAAGAATCAGTCTGCAAATCAAAAACAAAGATCTCAAAGTCGGAAGCAAAAAAAAACAAGTCGGGAATTATTGAAAATCAACAACGAATCTACCAATTTGGGTCCGAACGAAGCTCGGAGACCCTTGAAGGAACTTCTTTGTGTCCAGATAAGGGGCTCTTCCCCAAACCTCTCGGAAGAACCCCACAACAGCCGCCTCAGCCTCATCCAGGTCATCCAGGCCATACTTCTCCACAGGAGAGGCCTCTAACCAATAAAGGGGAAACCAAGGAGAAGAATTTTGGTCCAGAAAAAAGGGGTGGTGACCTTCTACGCCTTGAACTTTAAAGAAGAAGTTTTTAAAGTCATGAAAAGATTCATCAAAAAGGTTGAAAATTCTCCGACCTTGAATGGCCCGGAAAGATACCCACTGTTGTTTATTATTTTGCCCACTAAAGGGCTTGGTCATATGAAAAAGAAAGAAGAAAATCTTCAAAGAAGTCAGAAAATCTAATTCTTGACTAACAAGTTGATAAATTTTCATGAAACCCCAAAAATTGGGGTGAAGCTAGGTGGGAGCAACACGACAATGAGACAACACAGCTATTTCAAAGTCATAAAATGGCAGAAGAACCCCCAAACGGGTAAACAAACAATTGTACATAAAAAAGAAAGGAGGGTCAGCGTCAGTAGCTTTCCCAAAGCAAACCCGGTCTTCACGACCCGGGGCAATCAACTCATACTTAGGCTCATCATCATCAGAGCCACAGATTCTATGGTGGGTGCGGAGGTCAGTAATATAATCTATGTCTACTAGAGGTTCCTCCCCAAGAACAGTAACATCAACCCACTAAAAAACGGGAGAAGTCATCTTTTCCGAGTAAAAAGAAATAGGAGAAAGGGCAACGAGACCTACAAAAGAAAATGGAAAAAGATAAAAAATAGGGTCTCTAAAAGTCCCAAAGCAGAGTCAGTAGACCTATCAACAGACTCACTACAGATGCGCAAAAAACTCCTCTAAATATGCAAGATAAAGCATTTAAATAAAAAGGAGAGAGAAAAGGCTAACCTTTGTTAATAAGCGCGGAAGGAAGCAGAAACAGCGACACCAATGCACTCTAAGAAGGAAGAAGCTTTCTTTCAGAACAGAGTGTGTAGGCGAAAAGTTTTTCAGAAAGAAAATAAAGAAAGAGAGGAAAAAGCATTTATAAACACGTTAGGGGCATAATGGTAAATCGACGCGATCATTAAAGAAACGCACCGTTACCAATGTAACTGCTACCCCACGTGTAGATGCGAAAAGCCCTAACAGGCGCGACGTTTGATTAGACGCGACTGTTGGAAATATTTTGAATCACGTCGGTTAAAAAGCCACGTTGGTTCCCATTTCACGTCGGCTACAAGCCCGAGTTAAAATACTTGAATCCAACTCTTAAGGAAAAGAGATTGTACTCGAGTAGGGACACTGTTCATACCCTGGCCCAACACTAAGGTCCAGGACTAAGTAAAAGGCCCAATCCAAAGGTTGGTCCTCACTCAACACCAACCTTCTCTCAAGAAGTCGGATCCAACTACGACTTGCTTTAAGGAAGTTGGGGGTGAAGATTAGCTAGCAGATAACCCTATTCAAATAAATAACTGCCCCTAAAATCACTCAACGCACTTCCAAAAGTCATATCTCAACTTCCCTAAGATAGAGGTACGGTTATCCTCCTTAAAAGGTGGAACTACTCCAACGGTGGTTATTGGTTCACCACTATAAATACCCTGACACCCCTCAGGTATCTCTAAGTTCCAATACTATCTAAAACTTGCTTAGACCCTTGCTGACTTAGGCCTCAGAGTGTCTTTGCAGGTACCACCCCTCAGTCACTCATACATACAAATCGGACGGAAACTCTCAGATGCTAACCCAGTCGAAGGCTTCCTCCTTCAAATGATTGGGCCAACCCAACAAGTCCAACCACTATTCTCCGATTACCCATCGCAACAAAATTTTTTTCTCTTTAATTAATATTTTAAATTTTAATAACAAAAAAAATATTAATCCTCTAATATTATTTCTCATCTTTTATTCAATATTATAATTCATATTCATAATGCGCAGTTGTCTCACATATAAAGTGTGCTAGCAATAACAAAGCAATAAAGATGTAGTAAAGATATCACAAGATGAAGATCATAAAGTCGTCTTCTTTATTTATGATAATATTATATAATTAAGGTAACTAAGTCCAAGGTTAGAAGAGGTTCTTATCCAATTCAGTTTTATGCTCTGATTGTTTGAGTTTGAAAATTGGTCAAATCCAAAAAAATCGGTGTGATCAAATTAGGAATATGTATTTGCTATGGTGTCTAAAAAGTATTGTCTAATTACTAAAATAGGTAAAATAATTAATTTTAAATTTAAAAGTATAAAAGTTAAAAAATTTTAAATATTTTAAAGTTACTATAAAAAATAATTTAGGCAAAAGTTAGACACCAAACAAAAGATACCATAGAATTGGCTTTAGAAATATTAGGGTTATTCAGCAGCTTAATAATTATTAGACCAAATCACTTGTCATTAAATGTAACTTTCTTTTAAATATATAACATATATGAAACTAAATTAATTTTTTAAAAATTATTTTATTAATTATAATTTAAATAGTACAATTCTGACCTATTAATTAAACTAGTGACTCAATGATTCAATATCTTAATCAGATTAATTATTGGTTCAAATTTGATAATTATATATTTTGAAAGAAGAACAATTATGTTTTATATTCTAAAATCATAGAATATCCGTAATTTATTTAGTATATAATCCAAAACGGAGTATAGTTTTGTCCATACTCTATAATAATATTTGTTTTAGAGACTAAAGTTAAAGTTAAAATTTAAGGATTGAGACTTACTATTATATTTGATATTGCGATACAAAATTTTAATATTTTTAATACTTTCAAAAAGTGAGAATAAAAAAGGCTTAAATTTTTTGAAAACTAAAACTTTAATAATATTTTTTGCAAAAATACTCTCATTTAGCTTTTTAAATTTTAAATTTATCATTCATTCTTTATGTTTATCTTAAATCAAATATATTATTTAAACATAATTCAATCCAATAATATATTTTATACCAAACATAATATATTTCAATTTTTATCATTCAATCTTTATCTTTCTCTTTTTTTTTTTTTTTTTTTTGGTCAAGTGGATTGGACAGCCTTTCTCTCTCTTCCAAATACATCTTATATGTTGGTGCGGATTCTGGAGGTGTTACAGTTGGACCGAGTATGAGCATGGGCCCAATAGAACGCAGTTTAAACGGGTCGGATATGTTTTAAAAGTAAAATGCAAGTCCAAAAAAATGTGTGACAGTAAAATGGACGTAGTTTAAATGGGCTATAAATGGGTTTTCGAATTTGATCACTTTTAATTGCCTCTGACCAAAAAATAAAAAAATCTTATGCTTGCCATTAACAATGCTATGACAATGGGTGATAGCTTTTTCTCTCGGAAGGAGAGCTGATTTCTCTAGATAGCTAGAGCAACTACTTCGACAGGAAGCTTGTTTATCTTCGGTAGTGGAGCTCTGTTAAAGGAAGAAGGAGAAAATCATAACATCAGCAACCAAAACAATCACAAATTTCTGAGTCTAGTTTTTCAGTTTAGCTAGTTAACATTTTAAACTCATGGCAGCATTGGGTGGAGAAGTTCTTCACCTTGATGGAGACCAGGCTGTCGAGGAACAGCAGATCAGGAAGAAGTTGGTTGGAAGAATTTTGACAGAGAAGAATGTAAACAGGGTCACTGTGGAAAAATCAATCAAGAGAATGTGGGGAGAGCCTCAGGGTTTGATTATCTCAAGCATGGGCACAAACACATATTTGTTCAACTTCAAGCATGAAGAAGATGCCATAAGAATTCATGGAGAAGGGCCATGGAGGGTGGACGGACATATGCTTAGCTTGCAATGGTGGAGGCCAGAGCTTTCATTTGAAGAGGTAAGTTATAACTCCATCGCTTTCTGGGTCCAAGTTCATGCCTTGCCCTTGGAAAAGTTGAATAAAAGTAGTGCTGAAAGGATAGGAACTTCTCTGGGAAAACTATTAGAAGCAGAAGATCCTTACGTTGACGGAAATTTGCTTAGAAACTTTTTGAGAGTTAGAGTAGAAGTGAATGCGTTGGAGCAATTGAAAACAGGATTTTGGTACAAGAGAAATGATGGCAGCTATTCTTGGGCTTCATTCAAATATGAAAGGTTATATGATTATTGCTATAATTGTGGAAGGATAGGTCATGATAAGAGAAGCTGCAAAGAGGAGAAGGCAATGGCTATTGATAACTCAAACTTACCAAGATATGGGCCAGATCTTTCAGCTCTGGGACTCCGGTCGATTTCTTCATTGGCTGAAAAAGCTGGAATCAGGCAAGACGGCAACGGAACTAAAATTTCAGAGTCAAATTTATGGGTGGCGCGTGGAAAAAACACACAGAATAGAGAGTGGGATTCGGAAGGAGGAAGAGAAGGCAGTCCTATCCAAGAGCAGGCAAATACTGTAGAAGCTGGTGGCACAGGAGCAGACCTACAGGTAACTAGAAGGTTCCAACAACAGATGGAGATAGAAGAAATGAACCGGAAAAAAGATACACAATATCTTGGAAATAGTGCTGGTCAGAACGTTGGGAAAGAAACAAAAAAAGATAAAAGAATTGTTGGAATAACATTAGAAGAGGGGGAGGGTGAGAAAGTAATTTATGAGAAGGGGACTGGGTCAGCTTTAAAAGGTCATTTCCATAATTTGAAACTAAAAGAGAAAGGAGTTGAGCCCATGCAAGTAACCCACAAGCAAAATAAAGTTAGAGAGATAAAAGAAATGGAGAATGCTGAAAGGGAAGCAAGTGAATCAAAGAAGCCTAGTAATAGTCCAGAGGAAAGAAAATATTGGGCCAGCAGTACATCCAAGCCCATTGGCATTAACTTCATAACAGAAATTGGGCTAACTAAAGGGGAACAAAATATATCAACAATGATAGGGATAAGAAGAAAAGAGGTGGAATTTTTTAAGAGGGCCATGGAAGGAGACAAACAGGATAAGAAAGAAAAGAATGAATTAGGAAAAAGAGTGCAGGGGGAGAATGACCTTGACCAAAGACATTTATGGTGGAATTATAGGGAACAAGCAAAGACAGTTAGTAATTATCTACAGGCAGGACAACAAATTTACAGCTCAGATGATGGAGACCTATACATCGTGGAATTAGCAAATGAAGAGGATGAGAAAGATGAAGTAGCAAAACAAACGGAATCTATAGCAGAAACTTGGGAGACAGAGTTGGCTAGCCACATTAACAAGAGTCTGAAATTAAAAAGAAGAAGGGATGATGAAATACCAATGATGATTGAAGGTGCTGAGAATGAAGAAGAGGACGCAGAAAGTGCTGGTCTACACTTGCGAGGAAGGAAAAAGTGCAGAAAAGAGGCAATATATGAGGAACAGGAAGGGCAAGTGATGCAGATCGAAGAGGAAATAGGGAAGATTTTAATGGCTGGGGAGGCGGGCCTTAACATGCCCCCAACTCAGCCATGAGTATTGTAAGTTGGAACTGTCGCGGGCTGGCGGCTCCCGCGACAGTTTCGGAACTTATAAATATATGTAAAAAAATAAAGCCAGCCATAGTATTCCTCATAGAGACCAGGGCAAAAGAAAAAAATGTTAGCAGAATCAAAAGAAGGTTACATTTTGAAAACATGTTTTGTGTAGAACCCCGGGGTTTGTCCGGTGGTCTATCCTTGTTTTGGAATGAAAAATATGATGTTGAGGTTTACTTTTGGAATGATAATCTTATTAAAGCCTATGTTGATGATAGAAAAGGTAACAGATGGATTGGTAATTTTGTGTATGGTTGCCCAAATTATAAGCAAAGAAGAAAACAGTGGAGAAATATCACTGCCACCACTACCAATGTAGGGGAGGCGCAGCTGTACATAGGCGATTTTAATGATGTTTTGAGTCAAGAAGAGAAGATCGGTATGCATCCAAAACCTCAGGCACATGTGAGAGAATTTAGAAATTTTGTGGATGCTAATTTTTTGATAGACTTAGATTTAAAAGGCAGCAGGTTTACTTGGTTTAGTAACCCAAGAAATGGGTTTGTAACCAGAGAAAGAATAGATCGAGCCATGGCTAATTGGGAGTGGTGGAGTTTAAACCAACATGCTTCCCTTTCAGCCTTACCGGCTGTGAGTTCAGACCACTGTCCATTGGTGCTGAAGCTGGAGCAGAATATTAGAATTCAAAAAGCATTCAAATTTGAGGCATATTGGACAGATCACAAGGAGTGCAAAGAAATTGTTAAAAAGGGATGGAACAGAGGGGGGGAGACAGATAGTGAAGGAGCTGGAGTAGGATTGAGGATAAAAAATTGCAAGGAAGAATTAAAAAAATGGAGTAGAAGCACCTTTAAGAGAGCGGATAGAGAAATACAGAGCAAGAAAGAAGAATTGAGCAGATTGCAGAATTCTGAGTTCACAGCGGATCAGCAAGAAAGGATACAAGCCTTAAAGGAAAGTATTACGCTCTTATGGAGACAAGAGGAGAAATTTTGGGGACAAAGATCAAGGCTAAAATGGCTACAATGGGGCGACAAGAATACTGCTTTCTTTCATGCAACAACCATTCAAAGGCGAAACAAAAACAAAATAGAGAAGCTTAAGAACACAGCAGGACAGTGGGTATGTGGGAACAAGGAACTCATGTCTCTGATTGAAAATCATTTTTCAAATCTATTCTCTTCAACAAAGAGGCTGAATTGGGAAGATTGCATCAACAAAATTCCAAGGAAAGTCACAGAAGAGATGAACCAGAACCTGCTACAAGAAGTCACAGAAAAGGAAGTAAAAGATGCAGTTTTCAGCATGGGAGGCCTAAAAGCACCTGGTCCGGACGGACTAAATGGCTTATTTTATCAAGAACATTGGGAAATCATAAGCAAGGAAGTTTATGGTGCAGTCAAAGAATTTTTTAATGAAGGGAGTTTACCTCAGGAATTTGGGGAAACAGTGGTGGTTCTCATTCCTAAAACTAAAAATCCAGAATGCTTAAATCAACTTAGGCCTATCAGCTGTTGCAATTTTATTTATAAAATCATTGCAAAAGTGATGGTGATGAGACTCAAGAGTATACTAGAAGACATAATATCTCCAACGCAAAGTGCATTTGTGAGCGGCAGACTAATTCAAGATAATGTTATTATAGTACAAGAGGTTTATCATAGTTTAAATAACAGAAAAAATGGAGGATCACAAAATGTGGCCATAAAATTGGATATGAATAAGGCCTATGATCGACTAGAATGGGATTTTCTTGAAAAGGTTCTAAGAGCATTCGGGTTTCATGAAATATGGGTTAAGCGCTTGATGGCTTGTGTTAAGAGCATCCACTATCGATTCAAGATTAACGGGGAGCTTTCCAAAAAGATAATACCACAGAGAGGATTAAGGCAGGGCGATCCATTGTCACCGTACTTGTTTATTATCGCAGCTGAGGTTCTTACAATACTTATGAATGAAGCACAAGATAAAAAGCTCATATCAGGATTTAAAATAGCTTCCACTGCACCAACACTTACTCATTTATTATTTGCTGACGACTGCATAATCTTGGCTGAGGCATGTGAAGAAGAGATTTTCCAAATCATTTCAATCTTAAACAAGTATACAGAGGCGTCGGGACAAAGAATAAATTTGGAGAAATCGGGAATCACTTTTGGATCTCAAGTCCCAATACAAACTAGAGTCAATATTGAAGAGATTTTAGGAATGACTACGTGGGACTCGCCAGGGAAATATTTAGGATTGCCGGCATATTGGGGAAGATCAACGGCCGGAGTACTTACATGGATCGAAGAAAAAGTTTTAAACAAGCTAGAAGGGTGGAAGGAAAAGCTTCTCAGTCAGGCAGGTAAAGAAATTTTAATTAAAGCAGTCATACAGGCCATACCAGCATATGCAATGAATGTGATTAAGCTCCCAAAATATTTCTGTCAAAGACTTAGTTCAAAAATTGCTAAGTTTTGGTGGGCGTCGTCGGGAAAAGAACGAGGCATCCACTGGAAGAAATGGAGCTCAATAACCAAGAGTAAGAGAGATGGAGGGCTAGGATTCAAAGATTTAGAGTGCCAGAATGTGGCCCATTTAGCTAAACAAGCATGGAGAGCTATGAAAAATCCAAATGCAATCTGGGTTCAAGTCCTTAAGGCTGTCTATTTTCCTAATAGCAACTTTTGGGATGCCAAAATTCAGAGAAACGCGTCATGGTTATGGAAGAGTATTTTAATAGGAAGAGAGCTTCTCAAAAGGAAGGGTAAATGGAGTATAGGAAGCGGATCTCAAGTCAATATTTGGAGAGATAGATGGATATCGGGAGAAATCAGATCTGAAATTACTGAAAATCCAAACATTCAAAAAGTGGAGGAAATTATAACAGAAGGAACAGGGTGGAATGTATCAAAAATCAAAGACCTCTTCCCACCGGAAGTATGTGAGCAGATTCTTAAAACTCCCATAAGCATAGTAAGAAAGGAAGATTCATTATTTTGGCCCTTCAGAGAGGATGGCAACTATAGCATAAAAACAGGGTATCAAGTAGCAAAATTGGAGACACTGGAAGGTTTGAGCGAGAATCCATCTACAAGCACTGATAACCGGGAACTCTGGAAGGAAATTTGGAATATGAATGTTCCGTCGAAAATCAGGATGTTTTTGTGGAAGGCAGCTCAAAACATTATTCCAGTAAACTCTAATTTATACAAAAGAAGGCTGCGGGACAACCCAATATGTTCAATTTGCAAAAAGGAGGAAGAAACGGTGGAGCATGCGGTGTTGCTTTGTGAATGGACTAGGGGAACTTGGTTTGGTGCACAATGTCATTGCATACCCACCAAATACACAGTAACATCATTCGGTAATTGGTTGATAGACAATATTTTGAAAATCAAAAGGAGTGGAGGGGATGACCACGAAGACAGAATTAGTAGAATTGGATTTCTATCTTGGGAAATATGGAAAGCGAGAAATAAGGCAGTATTCGAGGAACAACAAACAAATCCCAAAAGCACTATCATAAGAGCTAAATTAATGGAAAGAACTCACAGAGAAGCAATAAAACAGGACAAGACAGTAACTAAAGAGTTCAAAAAAAGAAGCACTCAACAAGCAAAATGGAGACCTCCTCCTGCAAATTGGCTTAAAGCTAATGTTGATGCCGCCTTTGACAAGAAAACTGGAGATGGGGCAATTGCTGTAGTATTCAGGAATGATAAAGGGGAATTAGAGCTGGGATTCTCCGGAAGAATTAAAGCTCACTCTAGTTTAGCAGCAGAGGCAAATGCAATTAGACAAGCACTTATAATAGTGGAAAATCTGGGAATGGGAAGAACGCTTATTGAATCAGACAACCAGCAATTAATTCAGGCAATAAAATCTCAAGGTTCAATAGGAGAAATTGAA
Source organism: Arachis ipaensis (assembly GCF_059453495.1). NCBI lineage: Eukaryota > Viridiplantae > Streptophyta > Magnoliopsida > Fabales > Fabaceae > Arachis > Arachis ipaensis. Next base: position 138,215,029 of record NC_142438.1, read on the forward strand.
GCAATTCTGCAAGATATTCAAATTCTAAGAAACCGATTGCTAGACAGTGGGTTTACCTGGATTCCTAGGAATGGAAATCGTCTGGCTCATATAATTGCTCAGCTAACAAACTTGAACAAACTGCATGCGTCGTGGTGTATATATCCTACACAAGAAATTGCGGAAATATTAAGAAAAGATAAATTCAGAATATCTTGATAATTCAGAAAAGATAGGGTCAGTAGAGGTAAGATAACGAGGTTACCAATAGAGGATATAGGAGAAGAACCTGAAAAATCATGGGTTCAGGCAGTGACTCAACCTCTGGGGCGAAGCTTCTTGCGGAGGTGATGCCAACAGAGAGACCTGATGTGGACTTCATGAACCAAACCACGCCTTGATTCCAGACAAGATCAATCGGAAAGTGGAAGAAACCAGGATCTTAGCTTGGATGCCATGGAAGCTTATCTCTTGCTGTTGCAATTCAACGCCTTGAGAGGGAAAAGATCAGTTTGGGGTTTGGGTTTGGGCGGGTTGGATTATGGGTTTGGGTAGGGTTTATGGGCTTAGCCCAAGACCAAAAAAAAAAAAAAAAAAAAAAACAATGCTATGACAATGAGAAAACTTTTGATGTAGCTGGCCATGGCTTGAAGTTGATAGTGAACACTAAAATACAAATGATCTAAGAGTTCTTTATGCTTAAAGGTCTATATATATATATATATATATATATATATATATATATTTTTTTTTTTCTCTTGATTACATGGTACAATGGATGACGTTAAGCGCATTTGAAGGCGCATTTTTATATTTTGAAAAACTTGAAGAGTCATCATAACTTTTAAGTATTTTAGGATTTTGTATTTGAAAATTAAAAAATATTTTATTAATATTAAAAACCAACTACTAAATAAATCACCATATATTTATCAAAATAATTAAATCTAACCAAATAAGATAATTAAACTTTTCAATAATATAATCAAATTATTTGATAAACACTAAATATATATTTTATACGATAATTAATTAATAACTAATCTTTTTTCTCAAATTGTTTAAAAGAGTAAATATTTATTTCTAACTATGAAAGATTCAAGTGCTAATAAATTTACTTATAAAAAATCAAAATTAATGCTGTACTCATAAAATATAGATTTCAGTTGATAAAACTAACTAAAACTTAAAAAAATATTTAAAATTCTTAAATTATCCCTTTTTTATTTACCAAATTTGATTTTACAACCTCTCTTTCTTTTTCTCTTTCACTACTTCCCTCACCTTTAATTTTAATATTTGACAATTTTAGTTTTATCGTCTTCCATCAACTCGCTCACCATTTTTTTACTAAAAAAACGCGCCATAACGAATTAAAATAAATTGTCTTAATCACTAAAGTATTTAAAAAATTTTAAAGTGTACAGATTCTTTGCACAAAATATCAATAAACTAAAATACTATTTATTTTATTTTTTCATGAATAAATTTATTAGCGTTTAAATCTTTCGTAATTAGAAATAGTTTAAAATTAAATTGAATTTGTGAGCAGAAAGCTATATGCATATGAGTTAGTTGAAAAAAGAGGAGGGATGCATGGCAAATGCATGTGCAAAATTTGAAGTGCATCTGAGGTGGTATGCAATCATTGATTCACTTCACGGCAAGCGTGGCAGGCAACTTGGAGCATAAAGTGGACTTTATCCAAAACAGCCAAAATAAAAAGGTAACAACCCTTTAATTATTTATTCTTATATGATCTTATCTTAAAAATAATTACAATTCAATCATTCATCCATTCCTAGTATTATTATTACTCTTATTAATTTGCTGTTTTATTTATCATGAATAATTATAATAAATATAAAATTAATTAAGATGATAAATACTTTTTATTTTAAATATATACTGTGAAGGATATTTGTTAAAAAAATTGTATAATTTTTTTTCTCAATTTCTATTATATACTAGACTATTATAATATAATTATGCTAAGTAAACATAAAAGTTAGTTGTTATACAAAAATATGTATTTGGTGTTCATAAAACAATTTGATAATTTTGGATTATAATATGTTTAATTATATTGATAACTGATTAATTATTAAAAATATTATTATTATTTCTAAATCTTCAGCCGTTTATATTTTCTATTGAAATCAATAAAATCTTTTATGCGGTAGTAATTAATTAATTTTAGGATATGAATTGCCTTAAGAATATAAATAGTTGCTAACAATATAAAAGATATATATATATATATATATATATTTTTTTTTGATTGATAAAAAATATTTAATTAAAAAATTATTTTATTTTATTTTGTTACAATACCGAAGACTAATTCACTGTAGAGCTTAAATGATACTATATATATATATATATATTTTTTAAAAAAATTTCGCAGTTTATTAATTGAGTTCTATCATTTAGATTTAAAAATGATTGAAAAGTGTTAGAGTAAAAGAAATCTAAAAATACTTTATAAAAAAAACTAATTCTCCACATACAAGTGTTTTTTTATATAAGTCATTTATATTAACGCGCTTTGAATCGTTACTGCACGTTTTTACTGCACCTTCTTTTTCTTGCTGCACATTCTTCTTCCTCTTCTTCTTCTTTTCTTTCGTTTCTTGCCTTATCTTTCTTCTTTTTCATTTACGTATTTTTCTCTTTGTTTTCTTTCTTTGTTATTTTCAATTTCTAATTGTTTTTTGACATCAAGCTCTGAAATCGTTTTTGAAGAAGAAGAAGTAGCAGAAGATGAGGAGGAGAAATAGAAAGAGTTATAGATTATGCATAAGGTGTACTTCAACAAATTTTGGGTGTATTTCTTAAATCCTTTGGGTGTAGTTTTGTAATCATTTGGGTGTATTTCTGTAATTTTTTGGGTGTATTTCTATAATTGTTTGGGTGAATTCCTGTAACCGCTTAGGTGTATTTCTGTAATCGTTTGTGTGTATTTCTGTAATCGTTTGGGTGTATTTTTGAAGTTCCATTATCTTCAAATTTGGCAACAAACTCGTTTTCATGGAGGAAGAAAAAGAGTCGTTCATAATACATGGTGAGTAGTGCGCTTTATAAACAAGAAGTGGTTAAATAACGTGCGTTTATTTACACTTGAATATAAGAGTGTAATGCGTGTGTTTTATTGGACTTGTATCAACTTGTAAGACTTGTAAGCTAAAAAAACTTATATGTGTAGTAGGCCTTTTAGACAATATTTGATACCAATGATTGCTTTATCGATTTATCAGAAAATTTCTAATTTATTTGATATACAAAGTTTTACATAAATTATACTTTTTAATATCAATTTTTTTATACATCTAAAACTTAAATACAAACGTCTCTGTTCTAAATTTCGAATTAACCATAAATAGGCGATGATAAGACATTTCATCATTAGTTTATTAGAGCTTAAGTACTGTGTAATAGTGTAATACAAATGCGTTGATTTGATTTGATTTGGTTTCGATAAGGGTATGGTTTTGATTGTTTAATAGAACAAAAAAAGTGGATCAGATCATGAGAGAGAAGATTCAAGATTGTCACTGATCAAATTTCAACACATATATATAGACCCACACAGTTTTATTTGACTCTTTTTTTGTGACTGAGAACTGAAGTTTGTTTTTGCGGCCAAAAGCAGATTGAAGAAGAAGAAAAAGCATTGCAGCTTCTGGGAGAAAGAAAGAAGATAAAGGTGATTACTTCTTTATTTTCATACGCTTCGTTGCTCCTACAAATCATGATAACAACAATCAAAATTCTTTAAAAGATTTAATCTTGGTTGGGTACGGAAAAAATTGGAAAAGTATAAAGCAAAAGGGGTAGATAAAAATCCTTTCTTTTTCTTTTTTCGGTGTGTTTATTCCTCAATTCCTTTTCCCTGTTTCCTCTCTCTTCATATTGTATTAGGTAGCATCATATGTCAGATATTAATGGGGCACTGCAGATTCCAGTGGTGTTTCCAAGTTGGTGTTTGTGGCTTTTTCAAACCCCAGTTGTCCTATTTGTATTGATGGGACCAATTTTGAGTGACCCATTCTAAACATCTCTTTGGGGATATTTCAGGATAACCATCAATGTCATCATCTAATCATCTAATATGATTATTTTCAAGATTTTACACTCATAAGTGAATTTCAAGTTTAGGGCTTTTCCTCCTCTTAAACCCTATTGATTTTTTTTGGATTTTACTTTTTTTTTTCCTTTATTCAGGTAGATTCTCTTTTTATCTGGTCTAATTGAGTTGATTATTAATTTTAATGTATTTCCTTTTCTTTTTTTTTTTCCTTCCTATTTTGATTAGGACCATTAAAACTTTCCATGTTTTGGAGTATGGAGGATTGAGGATTCTGTTTTTTTTTTTTTAAAAAAAAAAAATTAGCTTTTGTACTTATTCTTTTCCTTTAACACTTTATTCTTTCAGGTGATTACATGCTAATCAGTAATCACTCTGAATAATACATACCTATGTAATCTCATTCACCTACTGAACCTACAGTTGTTTTACTCTGGAGGTATGTTAAGCTGTACTTCATAGGTGTTTGATCAAAGGATTTTGAGATTAGGCATCTTTAAAGAGATTGAATGTGTCTAAGGTGAAGTATGGCCCATTTAAACCAATTTTTTTTTTCATCACTGTTTTATTCATACCCATGTATTTCTTCTTCTAAGAATTCAACCTTAGCTATGTCAGTGATGTTGTTTTGGCCTTTGTTTCTTATGTTCTAGTTGAAAACTTTGAACTTTTTGAGTGTTGAATGCTGTCTCTTATATATCACAAGAATAGGAAAACAAAGATTTGAGGATGCTGAATGTCTGTTATGTGAAAAAAGAGTTTTGTAACAGTTATACTCTCACAGTTATGGTTTGAAAGAATTATCTTTTTTTGTGGTCCTATGCTGTTAAACCTGTTCCTATCAATAGGGCAATTGGATAAATTGAATTTTTTTTTCCTTTATGGAATGGGGAAATTGGCAAATATTGAATGTTATTGTTATCCATTACAGTCTTCTCGGTTTTTCTAGTTTGTTTGTGTCTGAGAGGTCCCTGTCCTCTATTATAAGTTTATAACTCTACAACCCTAATTACCTTCACATCAATTTCTGATTTTTTTCCCCCTTTTTCATTATTATTATTATTATTTTCCACTTGCTTTAAAACACCATATATTTCATCTATGTATTTATTATTCTTGTCACTAGTCAGATTTTTCTCGTGTTCTAACTTTACTCTTTCCTGCCTTTTCTTTCATCAATAGGGTAAGCAATTCACAAAATCTTGGAGCAAAATCACCCTTGAAATTCACATACATCAAGAGAGTATTGGGGGTTTTTATTGGTTTTGAACACTGTCAGATTCCTGGCATTTTCTGTTGGCTCTGGTTCAGAACTTTACAGTGTAGGCCAACATGTATGGTCCAATAATTTAGCAATTGATAGAACAAGCCAAAGTGTTTGTGGCATTTAACATGTGTTGACCTAGATTTGTGGAGCTGTTAGATACAGACCTTTACTCTCCTTTGTGAATCTAACAAAACCAGATGGCTGGTGATGAAGTAGGTAGTAGCTCTGAGTGGAGCTTTGAGCAGGATAAAGCATTTGAGAATGCCTTGGGTACTTACCCTGAGGACGATCTGGATCGATGGGAGAAGATTGCTGCCGATGTAACTGGGAAGACTTTGGAAGAGGTTAAACAACACTATGAGCTTCTGGTTGATGATGTCAACTTAATTGAATCTGGGCGTGTGACTCTACCGGCTTATAATTCTACTTCAGAAGGCTCAACAGGCAATGCTAGTGATGAAGGAGCTGGCAAGAAGGGTGGCCAACCTTGGAATTCAAACAGCGAGTCTAATAATGGATCTAAGGCTTCAAGATCAGATCAGGAACGGCGCAAGGGTATTGCTTGGACAGAAGATGAACACAGGTCAGTTTATTGTTTACTTAAGTATTTAGAGAACCTGGGTACGGTTATATATGGCTGTAGTAAACTTCATAAGGTAGTTTATCTATCTTAATTTGCTACCATTTCATCTCAATTTTGTTGTGTTAAACCATATCATTTTGGAGCTTTATCTGATTGTAGTCTCCATATCCTGCTCAATCTTTGTGAGTGTCATGACAGCTTAGAAGTTCTTTTCCACCATAACAAATTGTTTCTTCTAATCTTGTGAGTTTAGTTTCCATTTACTCTTAATTGTTGAGCCAATTTGTAGTGCTCCTTTGGCAGGGTTGCCATTGCTCTGGTTATAATTGATTTCCAGTAGGTTGAAATCAACAGCACTTTGATTATTAATTATTTTCGAAGAGTAATTTCTTCTGATGTGTTTTGAGGTATTTGTTAGAGTACTTCTTTGACAGGTCATTTCTTTATTTGCTTCTGGGTTGGCTCAATTAATAGGGTTGAACAACCTCCAATTTTAATCCTATCCCTGGATTCATTCTTCGGTAAAAAAAAAGTAACGATTAATCATTCTCACACTCTTAGATGTCAAAAGCACTCTGAAATTAATAACGGAGACTAGTTTCTTGCATCATTTAGTGAATTAGCATGTAGGCTATTGGGTGGCTGGAGTGAGTCAAGTGATATGTGTGTGTATCATAAGCATGGTTACTTTGCCTACACATGAGTGAAATGTAGTTCAATCTTAGTACAAAATCTTAAGTAGACATGGAATTGTCAAAGAATAGTGTATGTAATTAATGGATCGTTGAAATTTCTCAACTTGGATCTCTAACTCTCATTAAGGCATGCTTTGTGGGGATAGAAGATGTAGGTTACTGTTATGTTTTCTTGTTCTACATGTTTCGCATATTGTCTTTTGTTTTCGAAATATGGGCACATCTTGGATGCTATGGACTTTTTAGCTTTCATCAGAATCAGGACTGTGGATTTCATTCTATAAGGAGGAACAGTTTTGTAACATTCTCATGAAGCAAGAAATTCTATTCCAGCCTTAGTATGGTACAACCAAAATTAGGTTTCATGCTTAAAACTTACATATTTGCTGATCAATGAAATGTTTCCGTATCAAATTTCTGTTATCCGGTTTATGGTTTATGAGTTGTGGCTCAATAATAAAGTACTGTCACCCACAACCCAGCATCTTTTACAACCTAGATAGCAGATTCTGCAGCTGAGGTTAAGAAATTTTGCTTGTATTGAGCCTTGAGGATTTTAAGTTCTAACAGCAAAACCAAATGATCTTTAAGATAGTGATATGATAGCCTCATTAGTCATCAGTACTTTGTTCCAAAACCAATCCTTAGAGGAAAATACTGACATATATTAGGGAGACATTAATTGAAGTTTATATATGCCAATGCCGAAGTTACATTCTTGGGGGCATAAACCAAAAATTATTTGGGTGTAGAAACCAGACGGAAATATCGAATACGTGTAGGGACCATAAAGTGGGTCATCAGACTAAATCCAAAATCTAATAGCTAAGTTGGTTGTGTTGTCATTCTTCTGCTTACTAAATTGCTAATGAGGCTGCATCCCCTCCTTCAGAGAAATTCATTTTCTCACTTCTATAATGTCATTGGGTTCTCATATTCTTCAAAATTGTGATGGATTGTTCCGGTTCTATTCAAGCTGCAATTGATCTCAAGAGTAGTATCCTATCATTCCTCTTATTCATGTTTTGGTTGCTGATTTTCATTTAGTATTTTGGGTATGGTCATATGCTTTCTTCCAGATGCTAACATTCGCTTGTCTAATCTTTATTCTTTGAACATCTTCAATTTTGGTTGAACAGGTTATTTCTTCTTGGATTGGAGAAGTATGGAAAGGGTGACTGGCGAAGTATATCGAGGAATTTTGTGGTGACAAGAACTCCTACACAAGTAGCAAGCCACGCCCAAAAATATTTCATTCGTTTGAACTCGATGAACAAAGATCGAAGGCGATCAAGCATACACGATATCACCAGTGTGAACAATGGAGACGTGTCGGCACCTCAAGGACCAATCACCGGTCAAACGAATGGTTCAGCTGGAAATTCCACGGGAAAGTCACCAAAACAAGGCCCTCCAACCCCAACCGGTCCTCCAACTGTAGGACTGTTTGGTGCTCCGACCATTGGACAACCGATAGGAGGAGGACCCCTTGTGTCTGCAGTTGGCACGCCAGTGAATGCACACATGGCTTATGGTGTCCGAGCTCCAGTTCCCGGGGCTCCGATGAACATGGGTGCTGTGGCATACCCCATGCCCCCAACATCTCATAGGTGATGTGCTGTTGTGAGGCCTAATGTACAGAAAAACAGCAAATAGATATGGCTTCTGAATTTTATTGTTCTTTTCATTTGACAATTATTTGAAATAAGCAACACCATGGATGAAGCAATTTAATGTTATCTGTTTTGGAAGCAGTTGACAGCATAGAAGTAGAGTGGTTTCATAGACAATTTTAGCTTATTATTTTTAGTCATAATCATAATATATATTAAAATTGTGGATATGTCTTGTATTTCGGTAAGGTGTATAAGTTGCCAGTTGCCACATAATGTTCTTGATCAAACTTACATTTCATTCATTGAATTAAATTTATAGATTACAGTGGATGAATGAGATGTGAGTCAGACAATGTATTTCACTTGTAATATGTTGTAACGCTTATACTTATAGTACATAATATAAGAAGATCCCCATCAATCACGCTATAAATTATTGTCCTCTTGGCATCATCAACACCTTCAGTCTTCTGTCACTCATTGTAGATAATTATGTAGTATCACATCAATAATTTAATTATTTTTTATATCCACTGCTTAAATAATCATATCAAATAACTAATTGAAAAAAAGGACCTTCGCCTCCTAAAATTATTTTGTAAAATGAGCCAACCATCTGTGCACCCTACCCGTCAGTATCCAATCATAGGATGCAGGTTGAACTTCAACTTTATCCGATCAATCTGCACCCTATATATGTAAATATTATATACTTATATAAAAATATGTTTCAAGTGGATATTGAACTAAAGACCTCTCATTAAATACAAAAGATCCTTAGTTATTAAAAGAAAATCATTAATTGATAATTTAATACTTTTTTTTTTATATAAAAGTCAATTCTATTTTAAATTATCATCAAGTTATATAATAATGTTGTATTTTTTTTATAATCCGCGGGTAAGGTTAAATGCCCGCGAGTTAAGTACGGTAGAATTAGGGTTGGAATATTCTCAACTCAAAATAGAGTAGGATTGAGTTTATATACAAATCTCAACCCACAAATAAGGTTAGAGTTAACTTCAAATTATACCCTATCCTATCTATTGTCACTCCTTGAACCATCGTACCATCACCCTGAAGAATCTCAATGCATTTACCCTTGGGAATATGGTTACAAAATTCCTAATGCTTTTATTTTAGATTGAGTAAGGTTAGACTTCATTCTTAAATTAGATTTATAATTTATTGGCATAATCCTAGTCTATAATCTATCATATATTTATAAGTGATAGATACAAAATTACAAATAAATATTATTTTTGATCTCTAACTAGGTGGATTTCATGGTGTCTTTTATTGTTGTGCTTAAATTGCCTAACTTGCTTTTATAAGTAAAAAATAAAATATATAAAATAAAAATAAAATATTTAAAATTTATTAAATATTATTTCTTTGCCTTTTTTAGTAAATTAGGTAACATGACTTAGGCACCATAGCATTCACCCTCTAACTATATATTCAAAAGACAAATTTATTATTCACAATTAAAAAAAATTTAAATTAGTCCCTATCTTTTTTAATGGACTTTTTTTATTAGTTGATTATAGTTCAGTGCATTATTAGTTAATTATCTAACAAAATTGAAAAAAAAAAAAAAGGGACAGAACCATCTCATGGTTATGTGAATAGATAGGTAGAAACATGGTTATGTAAATAGATGGATAGATAGAAATTTAGGTGCAGCCGACTTCAGGTGAAGTTGATAACTGAGAGCGTTAGATGATTTAATTGATTTGATTAAATTTTCATTTAACATCTCTCAACTATCAACTTCACATTAAGTTGACTGCACCTGAGTTTTCACCGAATAGATATTGTATTAGATATTGTCTCGTATTACATTTCATTCCGTTCATCTGCATAATTATTCTTGACAATTCTATTAGATGAATGAAATGTAAATCAACGCAGTATTTCACACGCATATATGATATATGTAAATGCAACATTATTCTTACATGAACACATCACATTATTGTTGCATAAAACCCATTAACAATTTATGCTTCTAGAAGATAGTCATCAACCTCTGGGAAGATCTTGGTTGCAAATTCTTTGATAAAAATAGGTTCAGGAACCTCTTGGCTAACCGTTTCATAATCACACACCCATTTCACAATGCTTCCATTATCATCCCCTTTGGTGTTACACTAATATATCCCTTGTAACTTTTCAGGTACTTAAGAAGGTCACCATCAATCACACTATAAATCAATGTCCTCTTTTCATCATCAACATCTTCAATCCTTTCTGTTTGTGTGTTCACAAGTTCATGGCCTCGAGAGAGAGAGAGGGACAAAAAAAAAAAAGAAGAAAATTATTGATGAAAAATACAAATAACATAATGTCTTAGTCTTAACTATTACATGCTTATGGATACTCATTCATTCTAATTTATTGCTTATTTTGATTAATACTTGTCTAGAAAAGGTAGTGTCTATATATATATGGTTCCAATGCTCTTGAGCCTCCTATATTTCATTGACATGTAACAACAACAATAATAATAAGGTTTAATTACTCTGTTGGTCCCTATAGTTTTGCAAAATTTTCAATTAGGTCCCTATACTTTTTTTCCTTTTAATTGGGTCCCTGCACCTATTTTTTTTTCAATTAGGTCCCTACCGTGACCAAACAGTTAGATTTAACAAAATATTCCGTTCCTAAATTAAAGATTCTGTAACTTTATGTGAAATCCCTAACTCGCGTTGCACTCATATTTTCTGAAAGGTTTAATTACTCTGTTGGTTTCTATAGTTTCGCAAAATTTTCAATTAGGTCCCTATACTTTTTTTTCCTTTTAATTGGGTCTCTGTACCTATTTTTTTCAATTAGGTCCCTATTGACGGTAAACGTTACAAAAACGTTAAGAATGAGTGATTTGACCATTATAACCCTTGCTTACCCCTTACAAATGAACGAAACTCAGTAGGATTCTGAGTTGTAACTCTCTTCTCTTTGCCTCTTCCTTAAACTTCTCCTCCTCCGTTTTCATCCCTTACCCTTACTATGTCAATACTCATGGATCAGAGTCAGTTATCTTCAGGAGTTTGTAGTTTCAGAACCCTCGTCAAGAAGAGACATCTTTGTTTTTGTGGTGAGGCAGTTGCTGCGATGTCTTCTTGGGCAGTAGCAAGCCATGGAAGAAGGTATGTTGGTTGTGGGAGAATGCCAAAATGCAAGTTCTTCGAGTGGATTGATGATGAAGAAGATGAGAAGAGTGGATGGTTGAAGCAAAAGGAAAGGAGGGTTCGTTGCTTTTGTGGAGACACTCTGATTCTTCGTAGTTCAAGTACATCAAAAAATCTAAACAGAAGATTCATTTCTTGCCCTAATAGGAGATGCAAGTTTTTTGAGTGGGTTGATGGGAAAGAAAAAAAGTTATCTGGAGAAGATGGAGTAAACAGTTCACAGCAAGTACTTGGAAGGGTTAGAGAATTGGAGGCATAAGAAAGGAAGATAGACAGATTAAGTGTAGATCTAGAAAGATTAATTGCAGAGGTTGGAGAAATAGATGCCTGTGTAGAAAGGTTATGTGCTGAGTTGAGATAAGTGGAAGAGCAATTTGCTAAAGTGGAAGATAGTATGAAAAAGTAATACAATATGCTAATTATGCTGGTTTTGATATTAGGTGTTTTGATTGTTGCAGTGTTATATGTAAAGATGTAGAAAGCATGGCTGTTATGATAATGTAATAGTCTATATAAGACAATAGTGTACTATTTATGTTGAGTGCAATAAAGTCATATGAAATGTTGTTTAATTTCTCTAAATGAAAGTTGTTCCTTTGTTATTTAATATGCATACAAGTATGAGACTGAGAAAAAAGTAGGTAAAACAAAAGATGCATTGAATTATAATAGATACCATTATTTTTTACATTATATAATGGAGGACACCTAGATAGCCACAAAATAAATGTGATGGTGGTGTAGGGGTGTTTGAAGGCCTTGATGCTGGTGCAGTCATGGGTGCAGCCCTCCCTTTACCCTTTCCTCTGCCCATCCCTACTGCTGCTCTTCCTCTGCCTCTCCCTCTAACCATCCTGGATCTAGCAGTAGGAGCAGCTGCAGATCCATTTACTTCAACAGCAGCACCAGGTTCATTAGCAGCAGCATCAACTCCTCCAGTTCTAGTTGCAGCATCAGATCCTTGTGTGCCTTCAGGAGCTACAAAATGAAATAGCAGTTAATAATAGTTCCTCAACATATGAACAAAATAAGTTAGCAACCAATACCTGTCACTATAGGGTTTGGACAAAGTCTCCTATTATGTCCGTATTGGCCACAATTACTGCAGGTAACAGAAGTTCCAATTCTTCTATATTTTGTTTGTGTTATGTTTTCATCGGGTTCCCTTATCCTAACCATCCTTGGCCTTCCTGGTTTAAATCTAAAAATTGGAGGGATGATGGTATCACATTGTATCTTTGGTCACATATTTTCTCCATTGATTGGTGATATTGACTGCCCATATGTAGCAAGGTATGCTGCCTTGCTGTAATAGTTACTACAATAATCTTCCGGGTTGTCACCCTTCTCAAAGATAGCACAGCAAGCATGTGGACAGGGCATACCACACAAAACCCAGAACCTACAACTACACCTTCCAGCCATCAAATCGACCACAAACCTTTCCATGATCATCCTGTTCATATGGTGCACTTCAAACTTCAGGTCTCCTGCCCATTTAGCTTGTCACTCCATAGCTCTAACCGCAATGATATCTAGTCGTTTCTTGGATTTTGGCAAAACAGAGCCCTCATACTTCTCTGCCTTCTTCTTTTTCTCTACAAACCTTGTCATCAAGTAGCACCTAATCCATTCAAACATAGTCAGAATTGGCTTGTCTCTTGCCTCTAGGATTTTTCCATTGAATGCCTCCGAGATGTTGTTCATCAGCATGTCACTCTTGGCCAGAAATGTGAAGTGACTCTTGGTCCACAATTTTGGATCCAAAGCAAACAACTTGTCATAACAGTCTCTGTTGATCTTCTTTAGTTGATTCATCCTTCTTTTCCATTCTTCCACATAGGTAGCTTTGGCAATAGATAGAATGAGGTCCCTTAGTACAGTTCTACCCCCATATGCTTTTTTACAGTTGGCATATAAATGCCTCAAACAAAGCCTATGCTCCAGTGTTGGCAATGCCTCTTGAAAGACTTGCATCAGTCCCTGATTTATTATTTCAGTGCAGAAGACAATATACCCATGTAACAGATTAATATAGCATCTAAACATAGCAAATTAATGTTCACTAACATATCAAATTCTGAAGCAACTTAATATTCACAAATCTAGCAGATTCATGTTCACAAGCTTAGCCATTGCATATATGATCATATACATTTCAAATTTATATCCACAAACTTATCAATTGCATCTATTATCATATACATATCAGATTAATATTCACAAGCCTCCAGTTGCATATATCATCATATACATAGCAGACTTATATTCACAAACATATCAGTTGCATATATCATCATATACATAGCAGAGTTATATTCAAATCAAATTAGTGGAAAAAAATTTAGTGATACATTTTGTTGGTCACTCATGAAAACCCACTTTCTTGATTGTCCAATGTCATTTAACAGCATCTCCAAGAACCACCCCCAACTGTCCTTAGTCTCTGCCTCTACTGCAGCTACGGCAATCGGAAAGTAATTGTCATTTGGATCTCTACCAACAGCAACTAGCAGCTGCTGTCCATGGTCGCCCTTCAAGTGACAACCATCCACGCCAATAATAGGTCTACAACCCGCCAATAAGCCTTTCTTAACTGCATCAAGGCACATGTACATTCTCATAAATCGGGGCTGGTGCGTAAGAGAAGGCCTATCAACCAATATGCTTAGACTAGATCCTGGATTTTCCATAAGTATCTCTGCACAGTAATCCCTTAGCTTAGCATATTGTTGGATTGGCCCCCATGTACCTCTTCTCTTGCCTTCCTCCTTACCCAGTAAGCCTTACCAACACTGATATTGGCCATGTATTTGTCTTGGATAGTCTGAATAACTGTCGCAAGCTTCATCTCCTCCCCTCTACTGATGTTGTTGGCAATCTTCTTTGAGATCCAACTACTTGATGCAAGTCTTCCGCTATAGTTCCTTCCATATGTATGCTTTCCATTCAAAGTCTTGATCCTGAAACAATCAGAATCCCCGACCTTACTCGCAAAACAAATCCACTTGCACTTTCCATTTCTTCCTTTGCAAATAACTCTACACCTCACCCTATCATTTTTTTGAAACCTAATGTCCCTACCATTCAATAGGGCATGCTCCTTAATAGCCTCTTTGAATTGACTAAGTGATTTAAATTCCAGCCCCACCTGAAATTCATACTCTCTGTTCATCTCTGCCTCATTGTATTTAGGGAACCTCCTCTTTTTTATATCATCAGAGTTCTCCTCATAACTGTCTATGTCATCAGTCTCATATCCATCAGATATGCCCCCAACTTGCTCATCACCCTCCCTTAAACCTTCATCACCTTCAGCTGTTCCAGCTGCTGCAGTTTCCTCATCATTTAGTGGGCCAGTAAATCCTCCAAATGCATTTGATTGGGAATCATTATCCTCCACCTCAAACCCAAAGTGATCCTCATGGTCACCATCATCAGCACTATCATCAAATACCTCTTCTTCAGTAGAAGGCTCTGACTCAGCATCCACTTCAACCTCTAGCAACCCAGAAACACTATCTTCACCTTCTTCTGGCACATAATCAGCATCACTTGAAGTGATTTCAATACCGTTACTTTCTCTGGCTCCATCGACAATATATACCTCACAATGTTTGCATGAACTTGACACCAGTGACCTAGCCATTCTCATTGCATCCCCATCGGACTTCATCTCTTTAAGACCTGACTTCAAATCCATCCCAGGTTCCTTGTACCATACCCTGGCGAAACCCTTATACCCTAGTTGCTTTAGCTGACTGACAATCTCTTGCAATGACCATTCATCAACCTCAAAATGTAAATCCTCCACAACCATTCCTCCTAAATACTCTAATCGTTTTTCACTGTCAACAAATTTGCCACCATGGTGGATTTCGATAGTGAAATCCGAATCACCCATAACTGCATACCAAAAAAAATATAATGCCATAAATCCCTCTTGAAACATTTTCAGAAACAAAAGGAAGCTCTACTAAACAATATGACAAATTTTTCCAGGAGAAAAAAAGAAAAACCCTTCAACGACTGAAAGGTTGAGCGTTGTCTTACTTAGAGGCAGCACCAACGCCTACGACGACGGCAGTGATACCGGAGACGCGAAACCCTCCAGCAATATTCTGGTGGAGTTAAAAGACTGCAGCTGAGCGAGTTGGCAACCAACGAATGTGAATGGGTTTTTTCTCTAAGTTTGGGAGAAGAGAACGAACATTTTCTTAAGTGTGGGAGGGTAAAATTGTATTTCAGAAAGGTTTAATTACTCTGTTGGTCCCTATAGTTTCGCGAAATGTTCAATTAGGTCCCTATACTTTTTTTCCTTTTAATTGAGTCCCTGCACCTATTTTTTTTTCAATTAGGTCCCTACCGTGACCAAACAATTAGATTTAACGAAATATTCCATTCCTAAATTAAAGATTCTGTAACTTTATGTGAAATTCCTAACTCGCGTTGTACTCATATTTTCTGAAATACAATTTTACCTTCCCACACTTAAGAAACTGTTCGTTCTCTTCTCCCAAACTTAGAGAAAAAACCCATTCACATTCGTTGGTTGCCAACTCGCTCAGCTGCAGTCTTTCAACTCCACCGGAATATTGCTGGAGGGTTTCGCGTCTCCGGTATCACTGCCGTCGTCGTAGGCGTTGGTGCTGCCTCTAAGTAAGACAATGCTCAACCTTTCAGTCGTTGAAGGATTTTTCTTTTTTTCTCCTGGAAAAATTTGTCATATTGTTTAGTAGAGCTTCCTTTTGTTTCTGAAAATGTTTCAAGAGGGATTTATGGCATTATTTTTTTTTTGGTATGCAGTTATGGGTGATTCGGATTTCACTATCGAAATCCACCATGGTGGCAAATTTGTTGACAGTGGAAAACGATTAGAGTATTTAGGAGGAATGGTTGTGGAGGATTTACATTTTGATGTTGATGAATGGTCATTGCAAGAGATTGTCAATCAGCTAAAGTAACTAGGGTATAAGGGTTTCGCCAGGGTATGGTACAAGGAACCTGGGATGGATTTGAAGTCAGGTCTTAAAGAGATGAAGTCCGATGGGGATGCAATGAGAATGGCTAGGTCACTGGTGTCAAGTTCATGCAAACATTGTGAGGTATATGTTGTCGATGGAGCCAGAGAAAGTAACGGGATTGAAATCACTTCAAGTGATGCTGATTATGTGCCAGAGGAATGTGAAGATAGTGTTTTTGGGTTGCTAGAGGTTGAAGTGGATGCTGAGTCAGAACCTTCTACTGAAGAAGAGGTATTTGATGATAGTGCTGATGATGGTGACCATGATGATCACTTTGAGTTTGAGGTTGATGATAATGATCCACAATCAAATACATTTGGTGGATTTACTGGCCCACTAAATGATGAGAGAACTGCAGCAGCTGGAACAGCTGAAGGTGATGAAGGTTTAAGGGAGGGTGATGATCAAGTTGGGGCATATCTGATAGATATGAGACTGATGACATAGACAGTTATGAGGGAGACTCTGATGATATGATAAAAAAGAGGAGGTTCCCTAAATACAATGAGGCAGAGATGAACAGAGAGTATGAATTTTAGGTAGGGCTAAAATTTAAATCACTTAGTCAATTCAAAGAGGCTGTTAAGGAGCATGCCCTATTGAATGGTAGGTACATTATGTTTCGAAAAAATGATAGGGTGAGGTGTAGAGTTGTTTGCAAAGGAAGAAAGAGAAAGTGCAAGTGGATTTGTTTTGTGAGTAAGGTCGGGGGTTCTGACTGTTTCAGGATCAAGACTTTGAATGGAAAACATACATGTGGAAGGAACTATAGCGGAAGACTTGCATCAAGTAGTTGGATCTCAAAGAAGATTGCCAACAACATCAGTAGAGGGGAGGAGATGAAGCTTGCGACAGTTATTTAGACTATCCAAGACAAATACATGGCCAATATCAGTGTTGGTAAGGCTTACTGGGTAAGGAGGAAGGCAAGAGAAGAGGTACATGGGCGGGCAATCCAACAGTATGCTAAGCTAAGGGATTACTGTGCAGAGATACTTAGGGCAAATCCAGGATCTAGACTGAGTATATTGGTTGATAGGCCTTCTCTTACACACCAGCCCTGGTTTATGAGAATGTACATGTGCCTTGATGCAGTCAAGAAAGGCTTCTTGGCGGGTTGTAGACCTATTATTGGCATGGATGGTTGTCACTTGAAGGGCGACCATAGACAGCAGCTGCTAGTTGCTGTTGGCAGAGATCCAAATAACAATTACTTTTCGATTGTCGTAGTTGTAGTAGAGGTAGAGACTAAGGACTGCTGGGGGTGGTTCTTGGAGATGCTGTTAAATGACATTGGACAATCAAGAAAGTGGGTTTTCATGAGTGACCAACAAAAGGTATCACTAAATTTTTTTCCCACTAATTTGATTATAACTCTGCTATGTATATGATGATATATGCAACTGGAGGCTTGTGAATATTAATCTGATATGTATATGATAATATATGCAATTGATAAGTTTGTGGATATAAATCTGAAATGTATATGATCATATATGCAATGGCTAAGCTTGTGAACATGAATCTACTAGGTTTGTGAATATTAAGCTGCTTCAAAATTTGATATGTTAGTGAACATTAATTTGCTATGTTTAGATGCTATATTAATCTGTTACATGGGTATATTGTCTTCTGCACTGAAACAATAAATCAGGGACTGATGCAAGTCTTTCAAGAGGCATTGCCAACACTGGAGCATAGGCTTTGTTTGAGGCATTTATATGCCAACTGTAAAAAAGTATATGGGGGGTGAAACTGTACTAAGGGACCTCATTCTATCTATTGTCAAAGCTACCTATGTGGAAGAATGGGAAAGAAGGATGAATCAACTAAAGGAGATCAACAGAGACTGTTATGACAAGTTGTTTGCTTTGGATCCAAAATTGTGGACCAAGAGTCACTTCACATTTCTGGCCAAGAGTGACATGCTGATGAACAACATCTCGGAGGTATTCAATGGAAGAATCCTAGAGGCAAGAGATAAGCCAATTCTGACTATGTTTGAATGGATTAGGTGCTACTTGATGACAAGGTTTGCAGAGAAAAAGAAGAAGGCAGAGAGGTATGAGGGCTCTGCTTTGCCAAAACCTAAGAAACGGCTAGATATCATTGTGGTTAGAGCTATGGAGTGGCAAGCTAAATGGGCAGGAGACCTGAAGTTTGAAGTGCACCATAAGAACATGATGATCATGGAAAGGTTTGTGGTCAATTTGATGGCTGGAAGGTGTAGTTGTAGGTTCTGGGGTTTGTGTGGTATGCCCTGTCCACATGCTTGCTGTGCTATCTTTGAGAAGGGTGACAACCCGAAAGATTATTGTAGTAACTATTACAGCAAGGCAGCATATCTTGCTACATATGGGCAGTCAATATCACCAATCAATAGAAAAAATATGTGGCCAAAGATACAATGTGATACCATCATCCCTCCAATTTTCAGAGTTAAATCAGGAAGGCCAAGGATGGTTAGGATAAGGGAACCCGATGAAAACAGAACACAAACAAAATATAGAAGAACTGGAATTTCTGTTACCTGCAGTAATTGTGGCCAATACGGACACAATAGGAGACTTTGTCCAAACCCTATAGTGACAGGTATTGGTTGCTAACTTATTTTGTTCATATGTTGAGGAACTATTATTAACTACTATTTCATTTTGTAGCTCCTGAAGGCACACAAGGATCTGATGCTGCAACTGGAACTGGAGGAGTTGATGCTGCTGCTAATAAACCTGGTGCTGCTGTTGAAGCAAATGGATCTGCAGCTACTCCTACTGCTAGATCCAAGATGGTTAGAGGGAGAGGCAGAGGAAGAGCAGCAGTAGGGATGGGCAGAGGAAGGGGTAGAGGGAGGGCTGCACCCATGACTGCACCAACATCAAGGCCTTCAAACACCCCTGCACCACTATCACAGCCTCCACAAATCCCTGCACCACCATCACAGCCTCCACAAACCCCTGCACCACCATCACAGCCGGCCACCTTATCCACACCAGCATCACTGCCCACCACCTTGCCTACACCAGCATCACTGCTCACTGCACCAGCATCTTAACCTTTGCCCAAGACCAAAATCTTTGGTGCGAGAAGAAGTGGAAGACTCAAAATTGGAGTTAGGAAGGCAACAAATCAGCCGCCTGAACATGTTGACCTCACACTTGATTGAGGTCGAAGAGAGTTTAGGGTTTCTTTTTTATATCTAGTGTTATGTAGGATTTGTGTTCACATGTGACTTTGCTTTCTTTATAGTTTGAACCACTGTTATTATGTGTTGTGGACTACTTTTGTTATATGGGTGAAAAACTGTTATGAGTGGGTGTCACATTTATTTTGTGGCTATCTAGATGTCCTCCATTATATAATGTAAAAAACAATGGTATCTATTATAATTCAATGCATCTTTTGTTTTACCTACTTTTTTCTCAGTCTCATACTTGTATGCATATTAAATAACAAAGGAACAACTTTCATTTAGAGAAATTAAACAACATTTCATATGACTTTATTGTACTCAACATAAACAATACACTATTGTCTTATATAGACTATTAGATTATCATAACAGCCATGCTTTCTATATCTTTACATATAACACTGCAACAATCAAAACACCTAATATCAAAACCAGCATAATTAGCATCTTGTATTACTTTTTTATACTATCTTCCAGTTTAGCAAATTGCTCTTCCACTGATCTCAGCTCAGCACATAACCTTTTTACACAGGCATCTATTTCTCCAACCTCTGCAATTAATCTCTCTAGATCCACACTTAATCTGTCTATCTTCCTTTCTTGTGCCTCCAATTCTCTAACCCTTCCAAGTACTTGCTGTGAACTGTTTACTCCATCTTCTCTAAATAACTTTTTTTTCTTTCCCATCAACCCACTCAAAAAACTTGCATCTCCTATTAGGGCAAGAAATGAATCTTCTGTTTAGATTTTTTGATGTACTTGAACTACGAAGAATCAGAGTGTCTCCACAAAAGCAACGAACCCTCATTTCCTTTTGCTTCAACCATCCACTCTTCTCATCTTCTTCATCATCAATCCACTTGAAGAACTTGCATTTTGGCATTCTCTCACAACCAACACACCTTCTTCCATGGCTTGCTACTGTCGAAGAAGACATCACAGCAACTGCCTCACCACAAAAACAAAGATGTCTCTTCTTGACGAGGGTTTTGGAACTACAAACTCCTGAAGATAACTGACTCTGATCCATGAGTATTGACATAGTAAGGGTAAGGGACGAAAACGGAGGAGGAGAAGTTTAAGGAAGAGGCGAAGAGAAGAGAGTTACAACTCAGAACCCTACTGAGTCTCGTTCATTTGTAAGGGGTAAGCAAGGGTTATAATGGTCAAATCACTCATTCTTAACGTTTTTTGTAACGTTTACTGTCAATAGGGACCTAATTGAAAAAAAAATAGGTGCAGGGACCCAATTAAAAGAAAAAAAAGTATAGGGACCTAATTGAAAATTTTGCAAAACTATAAAGACCAACAGAGTAATTAAACCTAATAATAATACTAATAATGTAAGAAAATGAACTTAAATTCTTTGTGGTCAGGATGTAAAAAGTTTTTATACAAGCGGTATAATTATATATTATCATGTAAACAAAAATAATTATTTTTTAACTGATTATAAGAGCTTAATTAGCAAAATATTCGTTGTTATGTATATGTATATATATCGAAACGAATTTAAAAAAAAAAAAAGAAAAAGAAAACATTACATACCTATGTCTAAAGTTACTTTCATGCAGTGACGGATTCAGAAAATTTTGATAGTGGGGGCACACATATATATATATATATATAATAATTTATATAATAAAAATATTATGTGTATATAAAAATTAGTTATCAAATTATTTATTAATCATTATGTATTTGTATATAAATATATGTATTGTTTAATTTATTTTTAATGTGTATTTTTTATTTCAATATATATACACAGGTAGTTATTTTCGATGTAAATATAACATGATTAGTTTTTATAATATCTAATTTTACAAATTAAAACACTAAAATAATCATGTATAAATAGGGTAAAATATATTTTTCGTCCTTAAATTTTGACAAAAGTTTTAAAAATATTCTTAAGTTTTATTTTATTTCAATTTTGTCCCAAAAATTTTCGATTTGCATCAAATATACCCCTGACGGCTAATTTTTCAAAAAATTTAAGATCGATTCAACAACAAAACTTTTGCCAAACTTCTGTCTTTTTATATAGGATAATGCTACATATTCATATTTTTTTGTTAACCAAGTCCAATCAAATTTGTCTAAGACAACAAAAATCAGTTATGACTAATATTATTTTAAGTTTTATTGTTTAACTTAGTTAGACTTAGTTCATAAAAAGACTTGGATGTGTAATATTTCTTTTACATATATATAAGTAAATACTTATTTAAAAATCTTCTTGTACAATTAGAAGTTAATTCTTATTGAGATTCATAGTTGAAAAAGTTCTTTTAATTAATGTAGTTACAGAAAAAAAAATTAAAACTAATATAAAAAAAGATAAATAATACTCTTTCGAGTTGATTTTTAAGAAAAAAACACAAATTCCATTTAAATTAAGAATTGATCATTCTAATGACATCTAATATGAAATTTTTAAATTGACTATGAAGTACCAAAAGTTGAATAAAAAATTATTGTGGGGTCAAATTTAATAATTTAGTGGGGACAAATAAATATTATTATCTTATACTACTCAAAAAAATTTCAAATCGTAATGGCGACGATTACCCACACACTTGTATACATACATCCGTCCCTGCTTTCATGGAGGAGCCAGGAGCCTTGCCATCACCCTGAATAATGTGAATGCCTTTGTAATGAGATGGTGAGGCCTTAGGGATCGAATATGGTTGCAAAATTCCTGATAGCACTCCAGAAGTTGTCTGCTTTTGACTTCACCTCAATTTCTGCCTCAAGCTTTCCAACAACATACACCAGCCATTCCTTATATCAAGAGACAGAATTGTTGTGACTTATGATGAGAACCTGCAACAAAATTTGCACATATATAATTAATAATGGAAACGCTTCAAGTGTTCCAAATATATATAGTATTGCAATCACTAGCTAATACAAGAAGTCAAAGTAGTTTTAGTGCCAATAATATTAGGATAAGTTTAAATATAGCTTTGTTTATGTGAAGTTGATAATTAAAAATCGTTAATTATTTTGCCAAATCATAGTGTGACACATCATGGAAGACCTAGTTGTGGGTAGGGATGGCAACACTACCCGAATTTGCGGGTACCCATCCCGCTCCTACCTGTTTGGGGCGGGTACCCGTTTCGCACCGGAGGCGGATTTTTAGCGGGGCGGGACAGGGTCGGGTTTTAGGTACTACCACCCCTACCTGTCTCGGTATATATATATAATATATAGTTTTAATATATAATATGTGTAATATATGTAAAATAATTAGCAAAATGATTGATAATATTGTATCATATTTAAAATTTTATTTTAATTTATGTTATGTATTTGATGATGGTTATATAAATTTTGAAATTTAATTTTATTTATTAGATTTTAATAATTATAGGGGTGGGGCGGGTACCCGCGAGAGCGGGTTAGGGTTCAACCATTTACTACCCGCAGATAGGAGCGGAGCGAGTTTTATGCGAGTTATTGTAAGACGGGACGAGGTCAGGTAGAGCGAAAATCCGCCCCTACCCGCCCCGTTGTCACCCCTGGCTGCGGGACGACAAGGTTAATTACTATAATTTATAGGATTAAATATAAAAATTAATCATACATAGCTATCTCATAGAGCTGCACATAGATCGGATAATATCCACATATCCGCAGTAATTATCTGCATCTGATCCGAATTTTACGGATATTATCCAATCCGCAGAGCCGTCGGATCAAATCGAATCCGATCCGCACTATGGTAGGATCGGATTGCGGATTTGACAGTGATATTCGCGGATCCGATCCGTATATCCGCACCTCTCATATAAATAGCATAGTTTAAGAAAGTAAATCCTAATGTGATATGAATTTTATGATATCTTATTTTTAATTTTTTATGTTGTACTTTAACTTAAATAATTAAACTTATATCTTGTGTTATTATTTTTCTTTTATTATTTAAAATAACTTTTATTGATAATATTTTAAGAGTAAATAATCTTAAACATGTAAAAAAATAGATTTTCTAGAACAAAAAAGGGCCTTACAACAATTTTTTTGAATTATACGGATATACCTGATATTCAATCAGATCCGATCCGCAAGTATGCTGATCGGATTGGATCGGATCCAACTTGAAAAAATACGGATATCGTATCCGATCTGATCCAATAAATATAATGCGGATTGGATAGAATTATAGACTATATCCAATTTGATATGATGCGTGGGCAGCCCTATATCTCACTTAGCTTATACAATTATTTATAAAAAACAAAAAAACAAAAACTTAAATTATTATAAAAGTAATCCATAGAAGACCATTTCTCTGGTCAAGTTACTCACTTCTTATATATATATATTTGTCAAATAAATCAAATATTTTTATTGTATATAGTCCCACGAAAATTTTGTACCTCTATAAATTATTTGGTCAACGCTAAATATGAGATGTTTCATTTTTCCAAAGGAGTTAAGTAAGGCCAAACATTTTTATTAGAGGCTTGACTTTACATATTATATATATACACTCACGTACGATACCAGGTCATCAGTCATCATTCATCAGGCATACAATAATAATTATTTGATTTCTAGCTGTTACGTGTTTAGCTAGTTAATGTACTTTGCCGATCTAATTAAGTGTTAGTTCAGGTCATTATTTATGTCTAATAAATTAAACCAACAGACTTTGTTAAAAAAATATGAGAAAGTATGGAAACTAATGTATTCAGTGTACAATGTATATAATGAATTTAAAAAAAAAAGCATTTTAAAAATTAAAAATTAGATTTTTAATTAATTATTTAATAATTATTTAAATTCAGATTTTAAAATTTTAAAAATTAGGATTAGTAGTTGAATTTATTCACACTAAATATGATAACTCTAATTTCATAATAACTGCTAGATCCCTTCCTTCTCGTGACACCGCACCCTCACCTTTGTCATTCCATCCCCTTCATACCGATCGTGCCACCATCGTTGCTGGAGGAGACTGTCGACATCACCGAAGCCAGTCTTCGTGCACCTGTTCATTCGTAGCGGAGACGGATCCATCCGCAGTCACACCCATGCCTCTCCAACACCCGTTGGATGTGCCGTTGCTGCCACAGCCACGCAGCAACTCTCGTTGGAGTGATGGTATCGGGATTTAGGACGGATCTGATCGGGATCTACTCGATCTTCGGTGCATTCGTGTTCGAATTGACTATTCCGAAAGGAGGATATTTCGCAGAGAGGCTGATAAATAGAATCGAGGACTTTGTGTCCGGATTGTTGCTGCCGCTGTACTTTGATTTAGATGCTGATGTTTGATTCACTAGTTATGTAGATGTTTATTTTAATTCTTAATTAGATGGTTATTTTGTTTGATTCAGTTTAATTATATACTGTTAACAAATGTTGGATGATTATTTTTGGTTTCTTTTTATTCTTTGTATTGGACCAAATTTAAAACACATTGTACACATAGTCAAGATTCTTCATTATCTTCCTAGCGGAGTTCAAAAAATATATATAAGTAACCAATTATATATGCAGCTAATTTGGGCTAACTTTTTAAATTTCAAAATTTTTTTTAAATATTTGTGCATTTGTCTTCTTCTTTCTCCTCTTTTTCTATCTCTTCTTTTTTTTTTTTTGTCAAATTCGCTCCGTAGAAGTCATCACTGTACGTCGCATGGCATGCCGCCCATCACCCGTGCACCAATTGTCTGTCGGCTTTTGCTTCCTCTACGTCCCATCACCCACACATTAGTCGTCTACTGGTAGAAACAACACATCTTTTATGATTCACAGCACACGAGAGAATGACTATCGCGGTTATGCCACAAAGAGTCTTTTTCTAAATTTTGGATATATTTTTTAGATTTTGAATAATTTTTTATTTAATTTTTAATATTTTTCATAATAATTTAAATTCATATTTCTTAAAAAAAAAAACACATGATATCATGTGAATAGATATTGTATTAGATATTATACCGTATCACATTTCATTCCATTATTTATCTACATAATTATTCTCGACGATCCTATTAGATGAATGAGATGTAAATCAACAGAGTATTTCACACGCATATATGATATATGTAAATGCAACATTATTCTTACACTAACACATCACATTATTGTTGCATATATATATATATATATATATATATATATATATATATATATATATATATATATATATATATATATATATATATATATATAACCCATTATAAATTTATTTGCTAAGAAGATAGTCATCAACATTTGGGAAGATCTTGTAAGCAAATTCTTTTATTAAAATAGGTTCAGGAACCTCTTGGCTAGCCTTTTCATACTCACACCACCATTTCACAATGCTTCCATTATTATCCCCCTTTGGTGTTACACTAATATATCCCTTGTAACTCTTCAAGTACTTAAGGAGGTCACCATCAATCACACTATAAATTATTGTCCTCTTTGCATCATCAACATCTTCAATCCTTTCTGTAACTGTCTTCACATCAAGTTCATGGCCTGGAAAGAGAGAGACCCAAAAAAAAAAAAAAGAATTATTGATGAAAAATACAAATAACATAAATCTCATTTTATTGCTTATTTTAAATTTTATTAATACTTGTCTAGAAAAGGTATAGTATATATATGGTTCTAATAATGCGTATAATTATATATTATGATGTAAATAAAATAATTAAGTTTGACTGATTATAAGAAGTTAATAAGCAAAATATTCTATGTTATGTAAATATATCAAAATTAATTAAAAAAAGGAAGACATTACATGCCTAAGTCTAAAGTTACTTTCATGAGAGAGCCCGGAGCCTTGCCATCACCCTGAATAATGTGAGTGCCTTTGTAAATAGATGGTGAAGTCTTTGGGAATATGGTTGCAAAATCCCTGATAGCACTCCAGAACTTGTCTGCATTTGATTTCACCTCCATTTCTGCCTCAAGCTTTCCAACAACACCAGCCATTGCTTATATCAACTCAAGAAGAAAAATAAGAGAGCGAGAGAGCGGGGGGAGAGAATTGTTGTGACTTATGAGAACGTACTAAAAGATTTGCACATATATAACAATGGAAACGGTTCAAGTGTGACCAATAAAAAGATTTTTATCGAAAATTATTATAACGGTTGGTTTAGTTGGTTTATATTGTAGTTAGTTTTTTAGATTTTTTTGAGTATTTTTATCATACTATATTCATTTTTTATGGATAAAATGTTAGTTTCATTTTTTTTTTATGAATAATGGCGAGTCCAAGTACGGACACATTTGGATGTTTTACATATTGTATGGATAATTTACAAATTAAAATTTTTTTATTAAAAATATAAAAAATTTAAATTTTTAATACATTTATTTTATATTTATTAAATAAAAAAATTTAAAACTTTTTATTAGTGATAAGCTAGCTTATTATATGTCTTAGGATACATATTAGCTAAATCTTTAATTTAAATAGTTGAGATTAAATGTAATTAATAAATAGTATACAATAAACAATGTATTTAATATATTCATTGAATTCACAAGAGAAAATACATTTAATGGTCATTGTATTTAAGTTATTATCTTTAATTTTTATTAAAATATATCTAATAAATAAATTAAAATAATTGGTTTCACATAATTATAAAAAATATAACATAATTTAAAAAAAAATCATATATAAACAATTTTTTCAAAAAATGGAATTATAATTAATAAAAATGTTTCACATTTTATTTTCTCATTAAAAAGGTAGATATTTGATAATTTTATGTCATTAAGAGAATAAAAAATAAGATATACATTCTAAATTATACAAATAATTTATACTATATTGTTACATTAATAAAAAAAATTATATAATAATTATTGAAATTTAAGAAACTATTACTTTTTTATAATATTTTAATCTAATAAAATTTAAAAAACTACTACTTTTTAATAATTTTTATTTATTTTTTCAATTAATAAGTCCAAAGTATTTAATACTTATTCAATCTAAATTAATCAAATGCAGTAATGTACATACTTGGTGTTAAATAGATACAGATTCTATAAATTTGAGCAAATAAGTTTAAACATTTTCGTTCAAATGTACTAACAAAAATAAGAAAATGTTGTGAAATAAATAAATAATTAAGGAAAAAGTAACAAGTAAAGAAATATAATTAGATAATAATATTAATCATGATTGATATATATATATATATATATATATATTATCGTATGAAAGAAACAAAGAAAGGAAGAGTTTTGTATATAAACAATATAAATAGAAAAAAAAATTGTTATTGATTGTAGTTGTGTATTGCTTCGTATCATACCCCTATTTAAATATATATAGGGTCCATATTTTTAACATTTATTAAATGTAAGTTTTCTTGGTAATATGAGTATTCTACCATGAAAATATTGAGCCACTCATGTTATTAATGGTCATCCACATCATTCATACTTATCACAACACTCCCCCTTGGATGACCATTTAGCATTATGCCTCATTAAAACCTTATTAAAGAAAAATTCAATGGGAAAAAACGTTAGTGAAGGAAAAAGAGTATAATATCCTTTGTGATGGGGACTGCCTCGTTAAAAATCTTGTCAAGAAAAATCCAATGGGAAAAAACCTGACCAAAGAAAAAACAGTACAGTCTTTCCCTCTTGTCGACATCATTTAACATCTCAAAATCGACGCACCCCAATATGATGTACCAATTTTTCAAAGGAGGATTTTGGGAGTGACTTTGTAAATAAATCTACCAGATTATCACTTGATTGCTGTTGGACATTAATTGTGCCTTGATTTTGAAGATTGTGAGTGAAGAAGAATTTGGGAAAAATATGCTTTGTTCTATCTCCTTTGATGTATCCACCCTTAAGTTGAGCAATGCATGCTGTATTATCTTCAAACAGGACAGTCAGAGCTATCTTTTGATCAATTAATCCACATGATGACATAATATATTGAATCAAATTTCTAAGCCAAAACACTCACGACTTGCTTCATGAATCCCTAGTATTTCAACATGATTAGAGGATGTTGCTGCAATTATTGTCTGTTTCGTGGACCTCCATGATATAGTTGTACCACCATATGTGAATAGATATCCTGTTTGAGATCTCCCTTTATGTGGATCAGACAAGTATCCAACATCTGCATAGCCAACTAATTGTGACTTGGATTCATATGGATAATATAATCCCATGTCAACCGTTCCTCGAAGATATCAAAAGATTTATTTAATTCCATTCCAATGTCTTCTGGTTGGAGAGGAACTATACCTTGCTAGTAAATTCGCAGCAAATGATATATCGGGATGTGTATTATTAGCAAGATACATTAGTGCTCCAATGGCACTAAGATATGGTACTTCACGACCAAGGATATATTCATTTTCTTCCTTAGGACGGAATTGATCCTTATTCACATCTAAAAATCTTACGATCATTGGGGGTACTTAATGGATGTGACATATCTATATAAAATCTCTTCAAGATCTTTTCTGTGTATGTTGTTTGACGAATGAAGATCCCATTTGTTGTGTGCTCGATCTGCAGGTCGAGACAGAATTTAGTTTTTCCAAGATCTTTCATCTCAAACTCTTCTTTTAGAGTTTTTATAATTTTTGGAATCTCTTCAAGAGTTCTACTGATATTTAAATCATCGACGTACATAGCAATTATAATGAATCCATATGCAGATTTCTTTATGAAAATATATGAGCAGATATCATCATTCTTAAATTTATTTTTGGTCAGATACTCAATAAGACAATTATACCACATTCGTTCAGATTGCTTTAGACCATATAAAGATCTTTGCAATTTAACTGAGTATAATCCCTGCGAATATTCATTGGATGGTTTAGATATCTTCGGTGCTTTAGGGACTTTCATATAGATATCACGATCTAATGAGCCGTATAAATAAGCTGTTACCACATTCATTAAATGCATATGTAGTTTATGATATGCGGATAAACTGACAAAATAACACAATGTTATCGCATCCACTAAAGGGGAATACATTTCTTCATAATCTATACCGGGTCTTTGTGAGAAACCTTGTACCACAAGTCGGGCTTTGTAGCGCACAACTTCATTTTTCTCATTTCGTTTTCTCACAAATACCCATCGGTATCCAACAGGTTTTACATCTTCTGGTGTACGGACTACAGGTCCAAAGACTTCACGTTTTGCAAGTGAGTCTAACTCAACCTTCATGGTTTCTTCCCATTTTGGCCAATCATTCTTTTGTCGACATTCTTCGACTGATCTTGGCTCAAGATCCTTACTTTCATGCATGATATTTAATGCCACATTATATGCAAATATTTCATTGACAATTGTCTTATTTCGGTCCCATATCTGTCTTGTAAAGACATAATTTATCGAGATCTCGTCATTTTCACAATTTTCAGGTACCTGAATGTCTTCTGACGTTAAAACTATATAAGAATTTTGGACAACTGCAGATGTCTCTACTATGACTTTTTCAACAGGGATCGTATTTACCTCTTTTCTTTTTTGAGAATTTTTGTCTTTGGAACCGACAGGCCTGCCACGCTTCTGGCGTGAATTTGCTTCAGTGGCTACTTGTCCTACTGGGACATCAATTCGAATTGGAGCATTTTCCGCTGGTATATAAGATTTGGTTATGCTATTTGTATCGAAAAATGCATCAGGCAATTCATTTGCTATTCTTTGCAAATATATAATCTTTTGAACTTCTAGTTCACATTGCCCTGATTGAGGATCTAAATGCATCAAAGATGATGCTTTCCAATTAAGTTCCTTTTCAGGAAGTTTATTCTCTCCCTCTAATGTTGAAAATTTTGATTTATCAAAATGACAATCCGCAAACCGGGCTTTAAATACATCTCCAGTTTGTATCTCGAGATACCTCACTATAGAGAGAGAATCATATCCAACATATATCCCCAATTTTCTTTGGAGTCCTATTTTGGTGCGAGGTGGTACAATGGGAACATATATCACACACTCAAATATTCTTAAATGAGAAATATTTGACTGCTGGCCAAAAGCTAATTGCATAGGAGAGAATTGATGGTAACTCGTTAGCTTCAAATGAATAAGTGCTGCAGCATGTAAAATAGCATGCCCCCAAGTTGAGGTTGGGAGATTTGTTCTCATAAGTAAGGGTCTAGCAATTAATTGGAGGCGTTTAATAAGTGATTCTGCTAACCCATTTTGTGTGTGAACATAAGCTACTGGATGTTCAACACTTATTCCATTAGCCATACAATAAGCATCAAATGCTTGGGAAGTAAATTCATCAGCATTATCAAGACGAATTGCTTTGATTGGATTTTCTGAAAATTGTGGTTTTAATCGAATAATTTGAGCCAGTAATCTCGCAAACGCCAGGTTGCGAGAAGACAATAAACACACATGTGACCATCTCGAAGATGCGTCTATTAGGACCATAAAATATCTAAAAGATCCACATGGTGGATGAATAGGTCTACGTATATCGTCTTGAATCCTTTCTAGGAATTCAGGAAACTCAAATCAAATTTTTACTGGTGATGACCTTAAAATTAACTTCCACTGAGAACATGCAACACAACAAAATTCACTAGATTTAAGAATATTTTGGTTCTTTAGTGAATGTCTATGAGAGTTTTCAATAATTCTCCGCATCATAGTTGTTCGCGGATGACCCAATCGGTCGTGCCAAATTATAAATTCATTTGGGCTAGTAAACTTCTGGTTTACAATGGCATGTGATTCAATTGTAATAATTTTAATATAATACAACCCAGATGAAAGTGAGGGTAACTTTTCTAATATAACCTTTTTATTTGAATCATGGGTTGTGATATACAAGTACTCATGATTTTTCTCATTCATTGTCTCAATATGATATCTATTTCTGCGAATATCTTTAAAACTCAATAAGTTTTTTAGAGACTTAGTAGACAATAGTGCATTATTTATATGAATTTTGTTCCTCCAGGAAACAAAATTATATCTCTTCCGGAGCCTTCTATCACATTACCCTGGCCAATAATAGTATTAACATATTATTCTTTTGGCACAATATGGGTAAAATATATATTACTTTTGAGAATGATGTGCAAAATTGCACTATCTGTAAGGCAAATATCTTCACCATATGTCTTTACCATTTTCTTCAAAAATAAATAATAATAAAATGAGTAAAAATATTTACGCAGTAAAATTATTTTCTTGATTGAAAATATTTTTCTAAGAAGTATAGTATATACTAAAAATTTTATTATTACTATTATCTTGGCACATTCAGTAATTTTGAAATTTAAATGCATAAAACTTAACAAGAAATTTCTTACATTATTTATTCACATGAATACTTAACAAACACATATTAAACTATTCCATCATTGATCAAATGACCAATATTTCCTTCAGGATCCTCAAAAAAATTAGATATATCATAATGGATGGTGAAATTTTTAATATTATTTGAAACAAAATTTGTTTCATTTTCTTTGTCGTCTTTTTTCAAAGATGCTTCATAAAGATCGACTAGGTGCCTTGGGGTACGACAGGTACGTGATCAATGGCCATTTCCACCACAACAGAAATATTTATCCTTAATTGATTTATTTTGCTCATTATTCCTTTCTTTATCCCACTTCTGGTGAGATCCTTTCTTGTGAACATAATTCATTTTTCTTCCATAATTTTTCTTATTACCCAAACCTTGCCATTTACCTCTTCTGGGGTTATGATTTGCCGCATTTGCT
This sequence comes from Arachis ipaensis, assembly GCF_059453495.1. Lineage (NCBI taxonomy): Eukaryota > Viridiplantae > Streptophyta > Magnoliopsida > Fabales > Fabaceae > Arachis > Arachis ipaensis. The sequence continues at coordinate 138,247,383 of NC_142438.1, forward strand.
TCAAGAAATGGGGCGGCGCCAACTGGGCGCGCTTCATGATTTCTTAAGAGCAACTCATTGTTGCGTATAAGTAGGAAGTCGACGTGGAACAGAAAATAATGTGGCATCCCCTGTCTTTGTCATCTTAGCAACTCGCATATTAGGAGAAGGGGAGGTGAGCAATTTTCCTCGAGTCAATGAGGATTCAACCTGTGAAATAACCATTAGAATATGAAATTCATCCAATTTTTAGGTAAAAATAATGCAATGAGGTTTGAGGTTAAGCTAGCAAGTAAAAAATAGTTGAAGATAAAGTTTCAATAACCAAGGTTCCATTACCTTAGTCGGCAATGTCCTGCAGTAATTGCTGGCAAGGAAAGCTGTAGACTTAGCCTTGGTTCTAAGTTGAGGGTTGACAATGCACTTTCCTTTAATGTTGTTAAGTCGTGAAGATTGTGATGCCCGAGACAACCTCGATTCATGCTTATCTGATATAGTGGCATCATCTTCGACATCAGAGATATCAATGGTGACATCATTGTCGAGTTGTGCGGGGCTGCATCTCAACCTCTTTCTCAATGGTGGATCAGCGACTGGTGTCATCATTGGGTTCCTGTCTATACTTTGCTGAGTAAAATCAACGTTGCTGACTGAATCTTTGGGAGGTAGGTTTGTGTTGTACTCATCATGGTCTTTGCACTTATCTTCATTATGGTACAACTTAAACTCCATCACCTTGAGTGATCTCTCTATGTTTCCAGAAGCCTTAGTTAGTTCTTCCATAGACTTCTTTAGCTCTCCTAGCTCCTTCACATCTCTCCTCAAGTCCTGTAAATAAACAGCACCAAGGTCTACATTAATGGCTAATCAAGTCGGAAGTGGAGACTTATTTAAATGATTTTATTCCTTTGGATTATTGGATTAATATAATCTAATGGCTAACATACTTCAATTGCACGAAATAACTCATCTATAGAAATATTCTGCAGTTGCGGCGATGTCGGGTCTTGCGTAGGGGTTGCACTCGTTGCAACAAATTCCACACCATTTATACGCATAAAAGGGTCAGCTTCAAACCTGCAACCAAATATTAGAAACATTTACTATCACGTAAATATTGAAATTGATGAAAAGTAAATTTATTTACTTAGAATTTGAGACCGAATCAGGTGCAACTGCAGTGACATTCTCTGCAGTGGCCATTGAAATTGTAAAATATACTGCCGACAAGATTAGGTTGGTTGACAACAAATAGGATTTACAACTGGCTGGCCGTTATGAATTTTATAAAGGAACAATTACAGGAAACAAATCAAGTGAAATTAATTGAGATATCCCGAGATTTTATTACATTTAATTCAGAAAAAAATTTAATTCAATATCAAATACAGAAACTTGTTATCACATTAATGAGCATTCAATTTTTTAAAATACCTGGACGTTACTCTAACTGTTAAATTTTATACTTTAAATTTCAAATTTTAATATGTCCAATTTCAAAATTCAAATTTAGAAAACTGAAAAAAAAAGGGTGGTTACGGAAGTTGCAGTATAAATTCAACTCACATATATAAAAAAAAATTACTTTAATCTCAAGTATAAATTCAACAGTTGTGGTGGCGTTTTCCAAGGTAGGAGAAGAGCAACAGAAGGCAGCAGAAGAAGCTCGAGAGAATCTGAAGAGGCTTGAAGTTGGACTTGAGGAAAAACGCTTTTTTGGAGGTGATAACATTGGCTTTGCGGACATTGCTATGGCTAGCTTCCATACTGGATTGGAATAGTTGAGGAAGTTGTGGCCATCAACCTTATTGATGCATAGTCAATGCGCTTAACTCATGGTTCCGTACTTTTATTGACATTCCAATTATCAAAGAACTCATGCCTCGGCATAAATTGCTCCATCTCACACCAAGGCATCACATATATAAAAAAAATTTACTTTAATCTCAAGTATAAATTCAACACAACACACTAAATTTATGAATATTGTAACTTCTTTTTTCTACTTTAATCTCAAGTATAAATTCAACTCACATATGTAAAAAATATTTTACTCTACTATAAAATATAAAACTACTTTAACACATTTATTCTAACAAGTTTGGCTAACTCATAAGTTTAATTTAATGGAACTGCTTCCGTGAGCTCCTTTGAGCTAAACTCATTAATAGTTTAAGAAATTGGATCCATATATTAGTAAGTGGAATTTGAATAAATACTGATTTAACCAGTTGGCTCATAACTTGACTTAATGTATATATGCATGTGTATTACTTATTTGAGCTAATATATGTTATCTTCATTATATTTGAGCCATTTCTTAAGTTTAAACCAACTCTATATTTTTTATAAGCTAAATTTTAAAACAATCAGGGATATTTCTAGGACTTTTCATGAAGACATGAAGTAACTATTAAAATCAACCCAGTTACCATATAAGAAAACACCCTTCACTCATAAATAAGGAGATTTGATTCTTCTCATTAATGAACTCTTTAGAAAGAACTCTGACAGTTTTCTTATTATACAAGCACATGTTATATTTATCACAACTATCTCCAGAAGCATTCAAATTTTTAATACAAATTTTTTCACTCAATTCTAGTAAAACCAATTCTAGTAAAATCACTTTTTCTTTATTGTTGTCCTAACCATAGTGCTAACATTATTTTCTATATGGTATGAACATATTTTGAGCTATAAATAGTCTTCCTAGGATTCTATTTGCTTAATTTTTTCCATTAGTTTCACAATCATTTTCTCCGTAAGCATACAAACAATATCTAGGAGTGAATACAAGCTATTCGATGCATAAAATAGGACAATATATGCCATACTTGACATTAAATTGAGTAAAAATTGACATCATACATATTTACCCTGTTAAATAAGTTCAATTATTATCATTAAGTAACTCTTTTTAAAGAGATATGAGTATTTTTATGAATGTATTTTTAACATCAATTAGTTATTAAAAAAGTTTATCAACAATCCTTCACCCACTCCCTCCAATTAACAAAGTTTAATTATGTCCTGCTCAACCATAAGTTTCAACAACATTAAGAAAAATGCAAGATTATTTACTGACTTTTTTTGTTCCATGGCTAGATTTATTCTATTAGCTTATAGTTGGTCTCATACATGTCTTTTCATTGATCTTTTGTGAAGCACACCATCAATTTCAGATTTCTAAGCATCTTATGAAGCCAAACAGCCACAGCTATAGATCTATTGATGAAGAAGGTTAAAAAATTAAAGAAATTACAATAAAATATTTTTTTATGTTATTCTAAAAAATATAAAAAAAAATGTTGTAAGAAAAAAAGAAAAAAAAATGAAAACCTTATTTGGGGAAGTAAGGAACGACTTTGATGCTTGACAAATGGTTGGAAGTTGTGGGTCTCCTTTGAGGCCATTCTCTTCAGCAAACATTTTTTTCCTTTTTTTTCATGTTTCTTCTTTTTTGGGTCTCTGTGTATGTATGTGAGACAGCTTCGATGAAAAATACCTCCTCCTCGAAAAACATCACACGACGTCGATGACCATCCAGACGAGAAGAACATCACAAATTTTGGTGGCGGGGTGAGCAGGAGTGCGGAATAATGTCGATCCAGGATCTGACACTTGCATGCGTTCATGGGTAGTCTCGATCCAGACCCTGTTAGTTGCTGTTAGTGCCGGGGTTCATTGCAGTGGTGAAGAAGGGTTCATTGCAATGGTGAATAAGAAGAAGAAGAAGAAAATCAGAAGAGGAAGAGACCCATCTGCAAAACAAATAATAAGAGGAAGACAAATCCAGACCCTGGTAGTTGCTGTTAGTGCCGGAGTTCATTGCAGTGGTGAAGAAGGATTCATTGCAATGGTGAATAAGAAGAAGAAGAAGAAGAAAATCAGAAGAAGAAGAGACCCATCTGCAAAAAAATAATAAAAGATGAAAAGGTTTATTTGTAAAAACATTAAATATTAGGGAGTATTTAATAAAATTAAATATATAAATTTATATTTAATCTACACCATTAGATATAATATTAAAATGATCTAACAGTTTAAATTAAAAATTAGACTAAAGGATTAACGTTAGTCCTAAAGATAGTTGGGACCAACAAATCAGCTCTCGAATCACAAGATCCAAATTCTTCCATCAATTTCTAACTCTTATGAGTAAAGGTATGCTTTCACATTATGATATATTTTTCGTGATTCAATACAGATGATTTGGGTTATTGAAATTAATTTATTCCAACAAATAGTATCAGAGCCATCCATAATTTAATCATTGAAAATATTTGACTTTATTTTATTCGATCAATATACATACATATGCGTTATTTACATTACATATAAAATTGCTGCAAGCTTCGTGAAATTGTTTCCATATGCATCGTGTGTCATATGTATGTATATATATTAATTAGTATGTCTACTGATGCAGTATGATTTTTCAACTTATGATTAAAGACGTACTAATATGTATGTATGTTGATGGACATTAATTGTTTGGTTATACAATAAAGGTATATTTATATATGTATATAATTATACGATATTAATTTGGCAATTAATTTATATAATGATTAATTTTAATTTTAATGGATAAAAAAAAAATTCTTTTGGTACATGAATATGTTTTAGTTATAATTATGTTTTTTTTTAAGGATCAAAAGGATACTATTAAGATTTAATTCCTTTTGGAATTTAAATATTTTTTTGTTACATAAAGAAACTGGTAATAATTTGGATTAGTATACTCATCTATTTTATAAAGATTTGGTTTTAGAATAAATTGATTAAATATTATGCTGCCAAAGTAGCCTCTTTTGTGAAAATTGATTTATTCAAAACATAAGGATTGTGATGTTATGTAATTTCATGCGAATATTGATCAGCCCAAAGGAAGGCCTATATTTGGCCGAATTACATACACATTCATTGTAAATACATGTTTGGGTAACTAATTAAGAATAAAGTAATACTTATTATTTATGCGGACAATAATCGACCCAAAGGAAGTTTATTGTTTGGCCAAATAATAAGCATTGCACACTTTTGTTTATTTTCTATTAATTATGCGGTCAATAATCGGCCCAAAGGAAGGTTATTGTTTGGCCAATTAATAGAAAATATATGCGGTAATAAATA